>NW_019154088.1:60654539-60787175 GCF_002288905.1 Enhydra lutris kenyoni
TCTTCAAAGACTAAATGACAAAGAATGCTTTTTCAGACTGGGTGTTTGACAGACATTGTTTCTAAATGAACAAAGGGAGTCTGTCTCTTTGAGGAAAACAACTGATAGTATTTGTTGCCAGTGATAAAATTTGAACTTGCAAGGGAAAATGAGAATTTTGGAAAACTTGTATCTGTTACTGTGGAGCTTGATACCTTCCTAATATTTAAGGACTTTTCTAATGAGGTGGATGGTGATAGTAATGAATGTGATTTTTAAAAAATATTGTATAATGAAATGTGTGAACATTTGGAATATCTGTATAACTCAATAAACCAGCTTTTTCCAATGACCAATGCATGGTATTACCCATCCATACATGGGTAAAAGATCCAATTAAAGTACATAATAAACCAATGGATTTTAATATAAGAGAATATAAAAAGTTCATTGATATGATTTCAGATTTCACTTTTCAACTAATCTTTAAGAAACTTGCTACAGTTTGGTGCTGTATCAAAAGAGAATATGCACAATTATTCAAAAAGACTATTAAATACTCTATTTTTCCAGCTACATGTCTGTGTAAAGCCAGATTTTCTTCATACACTTCAACCAAAACAACATTTTGCAAGCCATTGATTTCAAGAGCAGATATAGGAATCCAGTTACCTTCTGTTAAGGCAGACATATAAAAATTTTGCAAAAATATCAAACATAGTTACTCTTCCCACTAATTTTTTTTTTAAATTTTGGAAGGTTTTTTAAAATGAAAATATTTCTGTTATTTATATTATGTAAAAATACATTATTTATATTAACATGCCATGGATTTATTTTTGATATTTTTAATTAATTAACAAAACATTTTAACAAACATTTTCCACTGAGAGACATAACCTACACAAATTTTAAGGGTGTCAAATGGTCCCGAGATGAAAAAGCGTGTGAACTGTCCCGTTACACCAGCCTGCCTTCCAGAAAGTGAACCGGAGAGAGGTACTTCTTTCCCCTGTACCCAAAAAAGCCAGTGCTTGTTACCGTTTTAATTTTAAATCCAGCCAGTCCTCCTCCTTGAAAACTGTGAAGAAGTGAAGAAAGCCTCAAAACAACTACAGATTCCTGAAATCAAAGGACCAAGAACGGAGAGAGAAGTCAAAAGAAGCAAATAAGAGTTGTCTGGAGCTGGGGCGCCTGGGTGGCTCAGTGGGTTAAGCCTCTGCCTTCAGCTCACGTCATGATCTCGGGGTCCTGGGATCGAGCTCCGCATGGGGCTCTCTGCTCAGCAGGGAGCCTGCTTCCCCCCTTTCTCTCTGTCTGCCTCTCTGACTACTTGTGATCTCTCTCTCTCTGTCAAATAAATAAATAAAATATTTAAAAAAAAAAAAAAAAGAGTTGTCTGGAGCTGTGCAAAGCTGACTGAGACTCCCCTCCAGGCAGCCTGGTGGGAGCTGCCTGTTTCTTTTTGCATCATTGGCCTGACCCCTTGCCCATCCACCCACTGCCACTCCCTAAGTCTCAACCCTGCCCGGGAATGCTATCTTCTGGGGCCTCCAAACACAAAAGGACTTATTAAAGCCTTGGGATGGTCCTCACCACCCCCACCTCTCCCACTCCCCCACCCCCCCAGGATGACAGTATGGGGGAAGGGATCTATCAGCCTGTGCCTCCACCAGCCCCTTGTTCTCAGGTTTGAGTCAAAAAGGGAAGGCCCGGGTTTCTGGACTGAAAAGGAAATGTAAATCTCTCCCAGGCCATGTGCCAGAAGCTGCCAGGAGACCATTTCCCTGTTAGTAAACAGGGTCTCCTGGGCCATCTTTCTCTTCTTTAATAACCTGTGGGGCGCCTATTGATTGCCCATACTGGTCCCTCATAAATTACAACAGTGATACCTCCTGGTCGCCCTGGAGCTGCGTGGTTGGGAAAATTGGCTCTCTCATACCTTGTACTCACGGAGCACTGTATCGGGCCACATAAACGTGAAGAATATGTACCATCAGGAGCAGAGAACGCACAGGAAACAACTCGGGGGGCCGCAGAGGCTTCTGGGCATGCTGCAGACTTTAATGAACCTGTCTCTGCTGCTTGTCCTGGAGAGTCGCAGGAATGCTAATGACACGCCTCCTCCGGCAGAATGCTCTGCCTTCAGGTGGGGGGAGCTCAAGCTCTGGTGGATGGGAGATGGGTCTGCTCCCAGCTCTACCCCCTCACCAGGATGGGAGCCGGCCGGTAAGAGGGAATGTTTCTGCATTGTGCCATGGTGGAAAGAGCACCTAGTTAAGAATCAAGACACATTCTATGCTCCGTGCCACCTACGGCTGTATGATTTTGGGTGAAACATTTAATCTCACTGAATCTGCATCTCATCTGGAAGTGGAGAAAGTAATATCCCTAGTCAGTTGTGGGGCTGGTGGAAAATAAGGCTGACCCAGCGCCCTGCGTGCTCTTGGTAAATACCTGCGGAAACTGAATTTGAATCAGTTGAAGGACACAATGGCAGGTCCAGGTCTGAAACGAGTTCTGCCTCCCAGCTCCCAAATCTGGCATCCGCCAGTCCCCCTAGCTAATGCCTTGCTCTTCAAATAAGAAGGGAGGCCATGGAACTCACAGCTTGATTGGAAATGAATCTCTCATTCCTTCTGTCTTCCTGTGCCCCTCCCGACTTGGCTTCTGAATTTAAAATTCATTTCACAGGGAACGTCTCTAAAGTGGAGAGTAAACAGAAAAACATGCCAGCACGACTTCCCATTCTACTCAAGAAGCTTGGCATCCACATGCCCACAGTTGGCACAATCTGGTAGGAAACCTTGGGGTTTCTCTGACTTGAAGCAGGTCCTGGGCAATTAGGTCCACCGATGCTTTCCCCAAGCAAGGAACGCTGTCCCCACAGTTCTACCACGGAACTTTCACCATTGCACGAAAATGAACTAGAAGGACACTGTACGTATGCCCATGTTTTTCTGCTGCTTCCCTGGTCCTAGAGATGATATTCTGCTGCTCTGGGATGAGGTGTGTGGTGGGTTGAAGCGGCCCCCAGAAGACACACCCACATCCCAGAACCCGTACATGTGACATTACTTGGAAAAGGGGTTCGTACAGATGCAATTAAATGAAGGATCTTGAGAAGAAATCATCCTGGATTACCCCGGGCGGCCCTAACCCAATGCATAGTGTCCTTGTAAGAGAACGGAGACGCCGAGGAGAAGTCCCCACAAGGCTCGACTACTCTCTGGGGCTTTTGAAGGGAGAGGAGCCTGGCCAACACTTTGATTTCAGACTTCTGTCTTCCAGAACCGGGAGAGAATACATTTGTTGTAAGTCACTTAGCTTGTGGCAATAAGCCAAGGAAATGACTGCAAATGTGCTCCCAGTAATAGACCCCAGCTCGGAGACTTCTTCCACCAGAGATGCTTTTCCCCCTCTCGGAGAATTTGCCTGAGCAGCAGCAGCCTCTGTGGCCAGGTCAGCAACCGGCTCTTGGGCAATGCAAACACCCCGATGGGGCTGTGGCTGAAGATCCACCCTGGAGAAAACATCTGGGGGTGCTTTCGGCATCTCTTGGTGGGCAAGGCATTGGAGAAATGGCCTAATTTTGGAACTAGACAGACCTTGGTTTAAAACTCAACTCCACTATAGGCTTTGTGACTCCAGACAAACTACTTGCCCTCTCTGTGCTTCAAGTTCCTCATCTATAAAATGAGGATAATAACTCCTACCATCTAGGAGGGAGCAGATCCAAGATCTGAGACTTGCACATTTTTAGAGACCTTTTTAAAGAAGAAGGATGCAAAGCTTCAAACCCTAAATTAGAAGTGGGACCTTGAAAGGGCCTTGTGCCAGCAAGGGGCACCCAAGGCTTACATTAAGCCCGCCTCTGCTTCCAGGGTGTCCTGAGGGTTATAGATAAAAGCATGAAGCTCTAGACAGGCCAGGCTCCTACCGCATGCTTTGCAAGAGATAGAACTTTCTGAATGAGGAATCCAACAGTTAAGTGTCTACCGAAAGGCACACATATTTTTTCAAACCATACAGAAAGGTATGGCAGGATACATTCCATGGCAGCTTTCTAGCTGTTGCCTTGGCATCCATTTTCCCTTTCTTTTCCATAACAGAAAACTGACATCTGTGGGGATGGCCATGTGCTCAACTAAAGCCTAGCTTCCCAAGCAGGTCTGGCAGAGACCTGCGGCCATGACTCAGTTCTGGCCCAAAGACATATAAGCAAATAGAGGTCAGAGACTTCCATAACATCTTATGGGAGTGTATTAGGAATTGAATGGCACCTCCCTCAACCCCCATGCATATGTTGAAGTCCTAATCCTTAGTATCTAAGAGTATGAACTTATTTGGAAATAGGGTCTTTGCAGATGTAATTAGTTAAGATAAGGTCTTGGGGGGCATAATACAATATGAATGGTGTCCTTATAAAAAGAGAAAATTTGAACACAGACACACAAGGCAGAGAAAGCGGTGATGCTTTTACGACCTTAGGAACATCAAAGATTGCTGGCAAATTACCAGTAGAAAGGGGAGAGGCACGGAATAGATTTTCTTTAGAGTCCTCAGAAAGAACCGACCCTGCTGACGACTTAATTTCAAATTTTTGACTTACACACCGAGACAATAAATAAATTTCTGTCGTGTAAGCCACTCCGTTTGTGGCAGTTTGTTACAGCAGCCCTAGCAAACTCATACAGAGAGATAGGCCCTTCTTCACCAATTTTCTATCCTGCTGCCTGGAAGGCAGAGAAGAGGGCTGGTCCTCCATTAGCCATCTTGGTCCATGAGGATGAGGTAGAGCAAAGAGCTAAATGGAGCCTAAAACTTTACAGAACTGTCACATTAGCCCTGGACTGCCTACCTTGGGGCTTGTTTTCCTGGAAAATAAGTATATTTGAATATTTTGTTATTGTTATTGTTTTGTTTGTCTTCTGAAACATAATCTTCACTGACACATCGTTTTGAAAAATTAATTATTCTTTGGGGAAGGATAAGGATTGGAATATCTGCAAACAGAATTTGAGCATTATCTGTGATGTTTCATTTTTGATACCACAATGTATTCATGTATTCTTTTGTAATTAAAACATTTCACTTTGGGGTGCCTGGGTGGCTCAGTGGGTTAAAGCCTCTGCTTTTGGCTCAGGTCATGGTCTCAGGGTCCTGAGATCGAGCCCTGCATCAGGCTCTCTGCTCGGCAGGGAGCCTGCTTCCTCCCTCTCTCTCTGCCTGCCTCTCTGCCTACTTGTGATCTCTGTCTGTCAAATAAATAAATAAAATCTTTAAAAAAATTTTCACTTTATAATAAATAAATTGCAAAGGAAAAAAAAAGAGGGATGACCACCTACAGATTAAGAAAGACCTGGGAAATGTATCAACCAATTGCAATGTATGAACCTGATTTGGATCTTGATTTAAACAAAAGGTTTTAAAAAATTTATGAGACAACCCAGGAAATTTTAATATTAATTGGATAGTTGATATTATGGAACTATTTATTTTTATGCATGCTCATAATATTGCAGTTATATATTTAAAGTGCTTTTAACTTTTAGGATCTAAAACATTGTTTTTCACCCTTAGCACTATGGTTATTTTGGGCCAAATAATTTTTAGTATAGTTGACCTACAATGTGACGTTAGTTTCAGATGTATGACAGGACTTGGCCCATTTATACATTATGCTATGCTCACCACAGGTATAAGTACCATCTGTCACCATACAATGCTATGACAGTGTCATTATCTTTCATCCCAGTGACTTATTCATCCCATAACTGGAAGCCTGTACCTCCCACTCCTCTTCACCCATTTTGCCCATCCCCCACACCTCTCCCCTCTGGCCACCATCAGTCTGTTCTCAGTGTTTTATAGATCTGATTCTGCTTTTTGTTTATTCATGCTGTTGTTTATTCACACTGTTCATTCATTTTACTTATGAGTGAAATCCCATGGTATTTGTCTTTCTTAGTCTGACTTATTTCACTGAGCACAATACTCACTAGGTCCTCCATGTTGTCTCAAAAATCCTTTGTTGTGGGAAGATCTCCCATGTCTTGTAGGTGTTCAGCCGTATCCCTGAATTGGACTCACCACACGCCAATAGCACGCCCCTCTCCCAAGGTAGGACGATCAGTAGGACCTTTAGACATAGCCAATGTCTCCTGAAGGCAAATTTGGTGTGGGTTCAGAACTACTACTGCTCTAAAATTTGGAGAAATTTTAGAGAAATTTACTGGAATATTTATGGGTGAAATGATTTGTTGTTCCATAATGAAAAGTTTAAAATACATTTAAAAAATTTGAAAGAGTCTGTTTGTATGCTCTTTCTGTCAATGTGGTGGAGTCATTGTGAAATTTCTTACTTCAAAATCTGCATATCCTGGATAAAAAAAGTAAATATTTACCTTGCTTGGTGCAAGATCTTGTGTCAAGCCTCCTACATTACTCTTAACCCCCAAGGCTATAGGCCTTTCTGACTGTGGGTAGGGCAGACCCTCTTGCACATCACTCACTCAGCTCAGCCCTTAGCTTTCCCTTGTCATGAACTGGGGTGGGGGGGAGGGGGCGTTGGAGAAGGATCGGGGAGGTTCTGAGTTGCCTGGTGACCTAACTCCTGAGGCCGTCTCCCACCATTTCTCAATGGGCCTACTTCTCCTGTCCCCAAAATCCTGTCCAGAGCGGGTGTGTTTAGAACCAGACTCGTTAGGGCCTTGCCTTGCCCATCCTTCAGAGTCCAGCCGGTTGACTTTCTGCTGACTGTTTGCAGAAACCTTGTGCTCTCACCACGCATCAGGTCAGCCCACTCTGTTTAAACACGCACCACACCCGTCCCCATCTCCTCCACCAGTGCTTCACTTGACCACCTGCTGCCTCACTTGGCCACCTGCTCAGGACACTCCAGGCCCCCCAGCCTCAGACTTCCCTGGGTGTCTCTGCTGAGCCTGACTTTCAGGCCCACCCGACCATCGGAAGGCCCCAGGCCTTCCACAGTTTGGTCAGGCCTTCCTTGTGATTGGGCTATGTTATCACCCAAGTCCGCCAGGGGCCAGTCGGAGTGTAGGTCAGAGGAGGGGCCTCTGAACTGCAGGCAACCGCAGTTGGAAGTTTTGGGCTGAAGAGCCACATAGGGGTGGGGGTGGGCTGCACGTGGGCTTCCGACACCAGCTGAAGGGCAGCCTGCTGGGTTCATGAGGGCCTCCCCACAGAGCCCAGGGCGGCGGGGCAGGCAGCCAGGCCCAGGGCAGTGGGGCCGTGGGGGAGGAAGACAGGCCCAGCGAGCCTGGCCTGCAGCAGCGACTCGGCCGGACCAGCGCGGAGCCAGGGCAGGGAGAAGGCCCGGCTATTTTTACACGGATGGCGTTTGACCACAGCTGGCTGTTTTCAGAGGTGGGTGGTAGCTATCTGTTAGAAAGATCTTTCAGGTGAGAGGGCGGCAGGAGGCCTAAGCGACCACCACTTCCTCTACCTTTCTGAGTGTACCTTATCGACCTCCTGGTTCTCCTCCATTTTCTGCCTCTCAAAGAAGGAGGAGAGGTGAAGTCTGGCCACCTACATGCCTGGGAGGCCAGCATGGCCCCTGGTGTGTTTCCAGGGCACCGAGAGCTGTGGGTGGACTTACCAAAGTAGTCCTTACCCTGCCCTTTCTAGAAGCGGAAGGATGAGTGAGTTCACAGCAGCACTCGGGCGTCAAACACTGGGTTCAAATTCCACATCCTCCACTTAACTAGCTGTGGGAAGCAGCAGGCTAGGTGGTCAACATCTTCGTACTTCACCTTTCCCCTGTGAGATGTGAATGTGCGGAATGAGAACAATCCTGCCCACTCCATAAAATTATTGTGTGATATAATATTGTGTGATATAATAGTTATAATATATAATATATAAAACACACATTATTACCCATATAATGCAGAAGCAGGACAGGAATGAGTCATATGACCTCACTCAATTCTTTGCAAACTCCTATTATTAATGACCCTCCTTTTATGTCAGTGAAGTGGGGGATTGTCCTCAGTATACACCAGTGGTTCTTCCTTTCCCACCAGCATCTCAGTAAATACCTACCTATGCTATTTTAGGGGTCAGTAATCCTGCCCGCGTCTGTGACTGTAGCTGTCATGAACAATAGCTTCAGTTTATCGAAAGTTTGCTCATGGAGACAAAGACATTTTTCCACCATTAGGCCTTTTTGTCAAGCAAGTGAAGCAGACCTAGAGAAGGAAGAGACCAGGCTGGCAGTGGGGTGGGGGTGGGAGGTGCAGTGGGGAGCTATTTAAGATGATGGAGCAAGAGCATCATCAAAATAATCAAATATCAGCACAACAGGATTAAAATTTTTTGAGGGTGGAGACTTATTGACTACTTAGAGGTGTTTGGGGTCAACGAACACCAACATGGTGCCCTTGGGCTTTGGCTGTGGACCGGTGTTGTTTTCACTGACCCACTGTCCCTCCCCCACCCTCAGCACCACGTGGTCTTTGGGAAACTCGCACCATTTACTCTCTTTCCACGCAGTGCAGGTGAGGACAACCTCAGGTTTCCCCACCTCCAGGTCCAGGGCCGGTATGTTTCCCAGGCTTGGCCAACCAGTCACAGTGATTGGCTGGGAATTAAGGCCTTCGTCCAGAGAGGGTCAGTGAGAGCTGGCACTGGGACTTTTGCTAAAAGAGATCCTCTTTCTTCAGTGGAGTTGGGAAGCTGAGAAAGTGTAAGCTGAAAGGAAGGGTGGCCATCTTCGTCACTGCCTGCGCTGAGTCTGTCTGCCCGAGAACAAAGCCAATAGAGAGAAGCAGCAGATCCGAGAGGTGGGGACACGCGGATTTCTTACTGCCCGTGCTGCGCATGTGGAACTAGCCATTCCTAAAGCTGTAGAGCTTTCCAGTAGGAGCCAACATTATCTTTTTAAAGGCAGCTTGCATTGAGTTTCTGTTAATGGCAGCCAAAGGGGTTCTGACTAATTCATCTTTCTATTTATTTTTTATTTTGATGAAAAATTTGCAATTTTTACATTGTGGCATAAAAACAGAACTCTGACATGTTTGACAACATATTTTTGACAGTTCTGTCTATTTCTGACAAAGACGTGCTGGGAAGTTGTGGGAACACATCCCCTGTGTCTGTCCCCCTCCTTTGATTCAGAGCGACATAAATGTATGCTAATGATCTTCTGATGATGACAATCGGGGCTCTGCTCCAAGAAGGTTTTAGCAGTTGG
This sequence comes from Enhydra lutris kenyoni, assembly GCF_002288905.1. Classification (NCBI taxonomy): domain Eukaryota; kingdom Metazoa; phylum Chordata; class Mammalia; order Carnivora; family Mustelidae; genus Enhydra; species Enhydra lutris. The sequence goes on from NW_019154088.1 coordinate 60,663,736, forward strand.
GAGTCGGATCAGAGCAGGGAGAGACAAGAGGTAGAAAAGACTTCTCAGGATGCTGATTTCATTATTCCAGTGAGAAGTAATAAGGAGTTCATGAGGTGGTGGCCACAGAAATAGAAAGGGAAGACCCTGCAGAGGTTGGATTTTCATGGTCTGGCCACAGATTAGAGGGCAAAGGAGTAAAAAAATAGAGTGTTTTCATCTACAAGGTCTGAAAGGACCTGACCCCCATTTCCCGCGTCATTCCTGGTTTCTCGCTTACTTCTCTTCCCCTAGCCAGCCTGCCCAGTGACTCTGGCTTTTGAATTCACTGTGCCCTCTGCTTGGCACACTCTTACTCCAGATGGTCCCTGGTTCATTTCTCACTTCCTTCAAGCTTCTGCTCAGATGACATTGCTTCAGAAAGGCTTCCCTGGGGGCACCTGGGTGGCTCAGTCGGTTAATTATGCATTGTGGTGTAGGTCATGAGCTCATGGGTCCTGTGATGGAGCAACCTCTCCCCTCACCAACCCCCTCCCCCGCCCCGCCCCGTCTGGCTCCGTAATCAGTGGGGGTCTACTTGAGCTGCTTGAGGATTCTCGCTCTCTGCCCTTCCACTCCCACCCCCCACCACGTGTGCGCATGCATGCTCTCTCTCTCTCACATAAATAAGTACATCTTAAAAAAGAAAGAAAGACTTCCCTAAAGTCCCCACCCCCCAAACTAGTCTGTTATTGTGGCTCCCATCAATTAGCATGCCTTACACCTGCTAATCTCCCTCTGTAGTACGTAACCCCTTCTTGACTAGGTATCTGTTTCCTTTCTGTCTCCCTTGACTAGGATGTGGGCTCCAGGAAGGCAGTGACTTTTGTCCACTGCTGAGTCCCCAGAACCTAGGACAGAAGCTGGCACAAAATAGGTACTCAATGAATATAAATAAATACATCTTGAACAACTGGGACAATGATGTGGTGTTGACAAGAAGAGAAACAGTGAGAGATGAGTGGTGCCACGGGTGATGGAGAGGAGGAGTGAGGTCGTGAGTCATTCAGACCCCATGGAACTTAAAGTTAGATGTGCAAACAGCCATAACAGACTGGTGGTCAGAGTGGCCGTCTGGAGCTCAGGAGAAGCAGGAGGTGGGGATTTAGGGAGGAATTTTTTTCAAAGGCTGGTGGCTGCCATGGAGTCAGGGAAATCCCTGAGGAGCCCATGAAGAGAAAGATGAGACCTGGGGACTAAAGCCTACAGAGGATCGAGGGGACCAAGTAGTCTTGGTTTGCCCTGGAGTTTCCTGGTTTAAAACCTCAAAGTCAAGCTTGAGGACCCCCTCAGTCTCAGGCAAACTGCGGTAGTTGGTCACCCTAGGAAGGCCCTTCCATTAAGGTAGAAGGAGGGGAAGGGCCGGTTAGAAAAGATAGAGGAAAAGCAGCCTGGAGCTTCCTCACAGAACTCAAGGAGAGGTGGGCTCTGGTAAGGACGAGTCTCCCACACCCTCTTCCTCCTCCTGGACCAGTTTGGTTCTGCCCTTCTGAGCCCAGGAAGGCTGAATTACCTCTGAGCTTCCCCCATACCCCACTGCTCAGCAGAATTTGATGGCTTCCTGGTATGCTGGGGAATTTGGTTTGGTTCCAGGGCTGGGACCCCAGCTCCAACCAACTGGAGCAAGTATGGACCCTTAAATGGTGTCTGGGGGTTAAGGGACGCCCTGGGTAAGGAGTTTCAAGTCAGTGATCATTTTCTGCTTATGCCTGGAGGGAGTTAAAGAGGGTAAACAACTCTGCATTTGCCTAGCCACTGTGGCTAAGGAAACAGGAAGCCGCCTCTCCTCTTGTAAATGACACCGGCCAAGATAAGCAGTACTTGTAAGATGCCACTCTTAGCAGTGGATGCTGAATTGTGCCCAGAGTTAACCTGCAAGTGAGAAAAATTGTTGCTGGATATGCAGAAACACAAAAGAACCCTAAGGGGCATTTTCAAACCGAATTTGGTAGTAGAGTGAGTTTTAAATCAGATGTTTGGAGCCTTGGTCATTCACATTAACTGAGAGCAAATGAGACAATAAATCAGAAAGTACCTTAAGCTATGTAGTTTAATTATACAACTAAAGTTGTGTCATTATTTTATAATAATTAGACAAATATGAGTTCTTATCACTGGGCCTGGCTTGAAATAAAGGCACCACCTATAGAACACATGGTCCCTGTCTTTAGAGAACTTTATGGCTTACCTGTAGAGGAAAGATATATTCCAAATGTATGATAAGAACTTAACTGTATTTACAAAACAGTATATAAGGAAGTGGAAATAAATGTTGTGTCCACTCCCTGACTCCCTCACCCCTTCCTAGCTCTCTAACCTACAACATGCATCTCTACCTTCCCAATGAACATGGAGAAAAGTGCCCTAGTTCATCCAGGCCAGAGCACAATAATGTTTCTGGCCACCTTTCTTTAGCCACTGACCTGCTCTGGGTCATGAAAAGGGTCACAGTGGGTCATGAATGTGGGAAGCCTGAGCATAAACACATTGCCTAGAACGTTAATTCAGTAACTATGTATAGGCTGATTACTTGAGGCTAATGCTGCCGCAGGTTTTGTGAAGGTCTGAAAGAAGGTCCCTTCCCCTTCACTGGCGTGAAGAAACTACAATCCCCAAACAAAGTCCCATGTTGTGAAGTGTCAGTGTTAGTTCTAAGTGTGACAAAATTCTAGAAAAGGGAAACATTAATATTTTAAGTGGACTGTATATTTCATGGAGGGTGGGCCATGAGCTGGACAGACTGTTGAGACAGAAGAAAACCTGGTGAGTCAGGGCATCGTAGAATGAATGAGAGCGGCATTTGGAAAACAGGGACAAGACTTCCTGCTGAGATCCAGCTTCTGAAAGAAGGGAAAATGTTTTATTTTTCCTTCAAAATATGGATGGCTTTCAGTAGTAGTAAACAAAAACAAAAACAAAAACACATGGTTCTTAAGAAGTTAAAGGACTTGAATGGAGAAACCTCCCTACCCTAGGACTCGAGTAGAGAACCTAGCACTTAGACACTGGAAACTCCAAGTCCTTCTGGAATGGATAGGTCCACTGTGCTAGGAAGAAGGAAGCTAGTGGCACTGCCTCCTGCTTGGAGCCAGGATGTCAACACTGGGTTCCCGGCAGAGGCCACCACTGCTGCCACTGACTGAGGCCGTCGTAGGTGTTCACCAAAGGCACCGCTGTTGCCCATGAAAGTTGCCCTATGCTCCTGTGCTCGGCTGCCTTACTGGGCTATTGTTTCCTAGGACAGGAATCCACCTGCTGAAGGTGTATCCAGTCCCCTGGTCCCCTTGGCTTTGTAAACAGAGGAGCGTTCCGTATCTACATTCACTTCTGCTTCTCCCCTAAGTGCTGTTTGTGTACCCCCAGTGTCTTAAGGAAATGTTGTGTGACTGTGCCTACTTCAGCTTTCTGCCCCTCCAGCCCTCCCTCCTTAGGCCTTAGTCACATCCCCGGGATGCCGGATGGGAACCATCTGGGAGATGTACACCAGCTGTTACTCAAAACCACTCCTTTCCCCAGAAGTCAAGGGCATTATCATCAGTGGCAACTTGTGCTCGCCCATGTCTCCTTTAGGAAGAGAACTTCCTCACTGGCCCCTTGGTCCCTCCTATACACAGGCTCCTCCTCACTGGTTTTCTAGATAAGCCTGGACCTGTCTGAGCTCCAGAAGAGAGAAAAAAAAAATAGACAAAGTTAAAAGCATCACTTTCTTGGGAACTTCAAAACCGAGCAACAGAAAATTAGTGGTGGGATGTCTGTAGGAGAGGGTATTGGATGAACATTAGAAAAAAAAAAGTTGGCGGGGGGCGGGGAGCGGGGCACTGACTGAGAAGACTGGTTAAAGGCAGGGGTAGAAAGCCCTAGCCTTTGAGAACAGATGGGTGAAACTGCCCCAAAAGCAGTAGGGAAGGAGTTACCTGCAGAGCTGGCCTCTGACCTCTGAATGCCTAGAGCTCAGAGACCTGGAGGAGGCCCCTTGGGGGGCTGTTTGATAAAACACGGGCAATCGCAGTGATACGGCCCCTGCTGGGAACTTTTCAGTACACTATCTCTAATCTTCAAACAACCCTGTGTTACTGGGAAAAACCAAACCAAACCAAACCAAAAACCCCCGCCTGGCGAAGCCCACTCCCTCCTCTCCTCCTACCTGCAGGGCTCGGAAGGCAAAGAGCCTGGGCTCAGAGCGAATGGCAAGGGTGGGTGGGGGGCAGCTATGGAGCACTGCGGGCAGTTCTGTAGTTTGGATAGAGCTTTTGCCTTGTTAAGGGAGAGTGGCTCTTGCAAGGAGGGACTGGAGGGAGGTGAATTGAGTGCATCAGATGATAGGGATAATCTGTATCTCTCCTGAGGGTGGGAGCAGAGAAGAAAGAGGGCAGAATGGGTTGCCTGTGTGACTCAGTGGGTTAAACCTCTGCCCTCAGCTCAGGTCATGATCTCAGGGTCCTGGGATTGAGTCCCAAATCGGGCTTTCTGCTCAGTGTGGAGTCTGCTCCCCCCCCCCCCCCCCACCCCGCCTGTCTCTCTGCCTACTTGTGATCTCTGTCAAATAAATAAATAAAATCTTTGAGGGGAAAAAAAAAAAAAGAAGGCTGAAGAGAGAGGAAAGGAGGTTCCTGAGCGTGGTAGGAGACCAAAGCCAGGAGCCCAGAAGAAGCCTGGGGACCAAGAGACTCCGAGAAATGATACTCATTTTTGAGTACACTTGACTGGGTGCAAATCCCTCCATGCTTTGTTCAAAAGCCCTGGGTGAGGGAGTTGTTGTCGAAATTAAGCAAAGGGCTGAGCTTCACTACTCGATCCACGAAGCACAGGTCTGGGGCAGCGCTGGCAGCGCATTTGTAAACATTTTCACTGCCATTAGACTCTTCAGAAACAACCTTTTAAAATGTATGCACGATACGGGTGCTCCTTAGTTTTCTTAACTCTATGAAATTGGGCATTCTGAGTGTTTCTAGAATTGTTTTGCTTGTGCATACATTTTCTTACTGAACAGCAGTTTAACCATCCCAAGATAATTATTGGGTAATCCAGACTAACTAGGATTCTCAAATCCTTGAGAGACTGACCCTGCAAATGATCTACAGCGAGACCTTGTGTCAAAACTGAACTCTGACCCCCAGCTTCTATAGCAACCAGCGCAGGAAGTTAAAACACAGCCTCTGTAGTAATCCACCCATCATCACCCACTTTCCTACATGTCGCTTAAGCTTCCAACTCAGGACCAATCCGAGAAAGCCAAATGTACTCTATGAGCCAATCATACAATGTGCCCTGCTTCTAGAAGCTTAGCCAGCCTCCAGCACCCCCGTCAACAACCTCTAGCCAGAGCGCACCTGAAGCCTTCTCTGTCACTATGTAGCGTTCCTACTCCCCTGCTTGTCTTTGAGCCTCTGCCAGAAGCAAGTGTTGGTGGCTGTTCTGACAAGGCTCTGCATAAAAAGCCATGGCTTGTTACATCTGGTAGGGGGGCGGGGGCGGTCTTTGTGCCCACACTCCACTCAAGGCTTGTGTCAGAATAACCTGGTAGACACTAGACCCAGAGGAATGTCATAGGCAACAATGTTCCATCAGAGCTTTTTCCACCCTGAGCCGCTGGAAAATACCAGGCTATTTCGAGAAGGATATCTAAGAGGAAAACCCCACCTCTACACCCTATGCATACCAATCAGACAGCAGGCCCCGGGGCCCAGTGTCTACTGTGACTGGGGGTGCCTTGTGGGTACACAGCAACAGCGGCAGCGGCGGAAAGCCACAGAAAAGCAATCAGCTGCTGGGTTCCTATGGCTGCAGCCGGTCACACCTGCCACGTCGTCAGGCCGTGGTGGTGCCGTGTGCCAATTACCCTGGCAAGCGCTGAAGTCACTTTTCAAAACACGGTCAAACAAACTCCAGCAGGGCAGCCAGGTGTTAAAACACTCAGACACAATTGTCAAAGCAAAGAATTACACGCAGGTACATAGAAGTCTGGGCTCCAGTTAAGCAATCGCCCGGATGACAGCCTTCAGATGAACCCTTTGTGGGTACACAGGCCCGCCACCATGTCCCTGAAATGGGGCTAAAGGGAGGGCAAGAGGGCCCGGGCATGGGATTCAGTCAGACTGAAACTGGGGTGGTTTTCTGGACTGCCACTCCCAGGCCACCACCGTGGTGGGGGTTCTGAGCGATGCTGTCAGCTCGGTGTAGGTGTAGGTGTAGGGGTCTCACAGGCTTCCTCGAGCCTTCCGCCAGTGTTCACACCGTCACCCAGAACCTGAAACCATGCAGAGGCTTATGTTCTGGGCTCCTAGGGAAAGTTCTGAGAAGATCCTTTGTAGCCCAACATTCTGAGAAATGATGTGGCTAAAATTTGAATAGGCTGGTAAAGTCTGTTAAGCCCCATTTACAAAACTCACTTGGTTGGATTTCTGCAAACCTTCCAAGATAGTGTGGTCATTACCATTATCCCTCTTCTGAGGCTCATAGAGTTGAACTGGCTCGTCCAAGATCACACAGCTAGGAAGGTAGACAGCCAGAGCTCTTCTGACTCCAAGCTCTGGGAAGCATAATTTGGCAGTGGGGTGGTGGGGGATATCGGGCTCTCGCTAGGGCCCGAGGTGTTTGCCCTAAGCTTCCTGATACTCCAGATGGTGGTGAGCTTGAGACAACTACCGGTTGGGTTTGCAAAGTTCACAGGGAGGCTCAGACTGGAACTAGCCTCTGGGTTCTCTTCCAGCCCCAGATAGAGAGTGCCTAAGTGAAAGCTCTTCTGGTATTTTAATGGGACAAAAAGCAGGAAATAGAAGGAGTTAGCTGATTGCTGGGATGGCCACTAACATATTCTTTAACTATAAGGAACTAGTCATTTCCTGGACGGAAAACAAAGGTTTAAGAAAAAAGTGACCGAGGAGGACCGAAGGACCGAGAAGGTTCTGGCTCCCAGCCACCGGCCCAGCCAGCTGCAGAGAAGGAAGCAAATGAGTTTCTATAGATGGAATCCTTTGTTTCAGTACAGGTTAATTGTGGCTACTCTGTAACCTGGGGGTGGGGGGAGGGGGAAGCGAACACCTTGATGCTTCGCTCAGGGCACTATCTCTGGAGGAAAGACAGCTGTGGGGACTCTGGACCGAATCACTTAGAAAAAAGGTCATAAACCTGGAAAAGTTGGGGGATCAAGTCAGATGTTGTGAAGGGTAAGGAGCCTGTGAATCTGGGAAAGAAAGGACATTTTCCTGCAGTCTCCCGTCCTTATTCTCTTTTCATGCCACATTTAGATAACAAGACCAAGTGATAGTAAATTCCCCAGCCAAAGTAGGAATGCCCAGGGGAGCAGCGAGCCTGTGCCCAGAGTCTGTCCCAGCTGAGTGCGAGGTGTCCGGGGAAGGCAGGCCTGGTTCCCTGCCCCTTCTGATACAGAACCACTGTGTTCTCACCCTCCCATCCCCCCCTCCCGCCCCTGTGGTGAATGAGTGCCTCCCTGAGGCTGGGAAGGTGGAGATCCTACCTAGTTCTTCCCTCCAGCCTCTGCACCATGGTCTCCCACCAGCTCCTCACCCCGAGGGCAGCCTGTCCCATAAAGAGGAGCCCCACTAGAACAGCACAAGCATTTGGATTGATTCTGCGCATGCTTTCCTTCTAAGTCTCCCAGAACACCCTCCCTCAGGTACCAGGTTCCCTCCTTGCCTGGGAGTAAGAGAGAACAAGGAGCCGGAAGTGGAGGAATGAGCCATCCTTCTTTCTCATTTTCTAGTCCTAGCCTCCCCTAGTACCCTGGTCATATTGGGCCCCGTGAGTGGCACCTTCCTGTGGATCAGGGCACTGGGTGGTGTGTGTGTGTTGGGGGTGGGGGGGTGGCCATCGGTGACCCAGGTTGGAGAAGGAGATCTCTCTGTGCCATCCTCACAGGACTGGACTGTGTGCTGCACAGACTGCTTGAGATGCTTGGGCTGGGACTGAGTTTCCACCTGACAACTTTTGAAATCTTTGTGAGGACAATAGAAAACGCATGGCAAATCAAAAGTAAACGCAGATTTTAAAGAGTCCCTACATGAGCCTTGGGTTTTGCAAGAGGCAAGACTTGGATAACAACTTTAGGGCCGATGGGTACTTAGTTCTAGGAAAACCGATGAAATGGTCCATTTAATTATGCAGATGTAGAGATACAGTAGTTGTAAGGGAAAAATGCTCTGGGTGATAAAGTGAATGAGTGTTTTATGTTGGAGTTTGATAGAGGTCTCCACTATGCTTCTTAGGAAAAACTGAATTTGTTGAGAAAAGGCAACTTCCGTATCCAGGCTGATGCCCCAGTGAAGCTTGCCTATGTTTTTGTACAGCTCATCCTAGATGAAGGACCCGCTCTTGCCAGAGCTCTGTATGAGTACCACGGGGAAAATAAACACAGAATCACGGAGATTCTCTGTGGGGCTTAGCACCTCAGCCTGCTCTGGTATCCCCAAGGAGAGACCCTGCCGGTCAGGACACTGGCATTCTCATTATGGGCACATGAGCAATGAGGCCCTTTGGAGGGGGTTCTCTAGAATCATACATTTACTAGGTGGGGTATAGGAGTTTTTATCCTAACTCTGTGGCCCCCTCAGAGGTCGTGAATAGAATTCAGAGACTTTATTTTATGTTTTTGAATGAAGAAAAAAAACTTCATTTTTACTACTTTTTTTTACTAACTCATTTTTTACTTTTACTAACTTCTAAATGAGTTTGGTGTTTTCTTTACTAATGACAGAGGCCATCAACTGCAGTCATACTTGCAGAACTTGTGTCTTTGTCACCAGTAGAAATCATAGATATTTCATATCACGTTACCGTTGTTGCTGTCACCTTGAGATATTTTTTATGCGCATCGCTTCTCCTTAGTTACAGTCTTCCATTAGAACCAGGCAGGATTAAACTGACCTTCTAGTTGGGATCAGGTAATCGATCATTTGTAGGTGGCTTAACCAGGAGCAGACGGAATCTTGGTTTGGACCATCCCAAAGGGCATGAGGTACTGAGCTGTTTGGACAAAGGAGCAAATGCCAACCTAGTATTCCCAGCCAATGGCACCCACCTTGAACACAACTCATTTTGCCAGTGGAAACCAACATCCAACATTTTGTATGCAAATTAACAAGCCCTCTGGTGCTAGCATAGATAGAGATGAAATTGTGGAAACTTCTCTTGTTAGAGTCTTTTGTGCTTAGAGTTCTGTTTAGAGTCTTTCCTAGGTCTTCATCTCTGAAGAGTGAATCTTCTTTAGAGGACGTCATATTTTAATTAACTATTCCTATGGTGTAGATGACACATATATCATGTTAACTAGGCTGAGATTTTAAGGTAAATGATAGCAGTATAACACAAATCAAGGCTGACCCAGAAGTTCGGTAGAAATTGCAGGTCATCTGGAACCCAGAGAATATTCGTGTTTCTCTTGGATGGCCCAAAATCAAACTTTCCTATGAATTTACAGTTGAAACCACTTGGGAGAGAGCACAGTGTTTGGGCTCCCATACTTAACCTACTGAAGCCCCTAGTCATGGGTAGATTGCCTCTAAGTCAGGCTTAGCAAACTCTATAATGCCAGGCCACTAGAAAAAAAGTTTCCTGGGGCACCTGGGTGGCTCAGTCAACTAAGTCTCCGTCTTCAGCTCAGGTCATGATCTAGTCCCACATTGCGGGCTCCTTGCTCAGCGGGGAGCTTCCTTCTCCCTCTCCCTGCTGTCCTGCCTGCTTGTGCTCCTTCTCTTTATCTCTCTGACAAAAAAATTAAAATCTTTTAAATAAAAGAGTTTCCTAAAAGCAGAAGTTCATTGCACATCCCCTGCCCTTTCTTTAGAAAGAAGCAACATATTTCACAGAAAATCGGCAGATAATGCAGAATGGCTGCCTTACCCTTCTCTTAGCTCTGTCTTGCAAGTGTCCCATTCCCAAAGGTGCTAGATCTGGCTAAAAATAGCTGAGGTCCTGAATCCAAGAGTAGGGGATGCTAATCTTTATCACACTTGGTATCATTTTCAAATGTGAAGAGGTTCACTGCCTTTTAGCAAATGGAGCTACAGGATTCAGTTTTCTCCTTTTTAAAATGGAACTACTCTTTGGCCAGAAAGAACAAGTTATTTAAAACCTTAACATTATTAATGCAGGAAGGGACTGCAAAGAGCATTTGGTCCAAGTTCCCCATTTAACAGATGAGGAAACAAAAGCCAAGAGAGACACCTTAATAGCTGCATGGCTGGTATGCTGGCCAGTCTGAGACACAAAGATCTAGTCCCAACTGAGATGAGACAATGGGAGATGATGAAATTCAATCTTCAGAGTAAGCATTCAGTCTGTAAATGAGCAATAACAACTCAGAGAATGCACTGGGGAAAATACCCCACTTGTAGTAGCAGCAAAAATGATATAATTCTCTAGATGTCTTCTTTACATCATCCATAAAAATAAATTCTGGGTGGATTAAGGAGCTAGACATAAAGAAACAAACAAAACCAGCAATAAGAACAAAAACCCAAAAAGAAAGGAGAATGTTTTCATGATCTTTGGGTCGGAATGACTAACCTTCCTAAGCAAGACACAGAATCCTAAATCATAAATGGAAAGATCTACAGCTATGACTGAATAAAAGCTACTGTAAACACTTGGTCAGAATCATGAGGTCTCCAGTTCCATCGGTCCCATCAGGTGGCTCCAGCCCCTGGCTTGGGGCTCCCCCACACCTGGACTCCCTGCCACACCACAGAACTGGGGCAAGATGCATGGAACCCAGTAGCAGCCAAACAACATCAAACGCAAGCAAAAGCACTGAAGATGGGGCACTGGAGCCTGCTTTCCAGCTTTGGCATCTGGGAGCACCTGGGAGCACACTTTCTGGAGTCTGGTCATCTTTCACCGCCTGCACCAAGGCCGCCAGTCACTGAGCCCTTGAGGAGCGTGAAGCTGCCAGTGGGAACTCCACTAAAGCATTTTTCTCTCCTGGGAGCTCTCCTGCTGCTGTTTTTGTGGGGAGCAAGGATGACTCAGACATGAGTGCTCCTCAAATTGTAGGGTTGGCCCAGGGGGAGAAGTCTGGGGCTGGACTGACAGTGGGAATAGGAAGTCAGACCTTGCCTGGTCTCTTTCTATGATTTTGAATTAAGAAGGATTTCAAACATCTGGCAGCAGAACAGGGACTGTACAGTGAATCCTGTGTACCCAGTACTCAGCCCTGACCACCAAGTACCCACAAGCCATCTGTCCCGTCCTGTGGTTTTTGATTTTCATTTTGAAGCAAATCTCGGCAGTGGATTATTTCTTCTGTATTTCAGAATGCATCTCTCCAAGAAAATGCTATTTAAAACATGATCACAAAAGTTTTCACACCTAAAAAGGTGGTTAACAATTCCTTAATATCAGTAAGTGTCTAATAAGTACTCAAATTAAAAAAAACCCCACTATAAACAAAAGCAAATAAAAAGCAGCAGATTAAGAGAAAATGTTCACAGCCTACATAACTAGCAAATGTTTGGTATCCACAATATATAAAAAATTTCAACAAATCACACAAAAATACAAATAGGTCAATAGAAAAGCAGACAGAAGATGGAACTGAACTGGTCAATCACATAAGGAGTACAAGACATCACTGAGCATACAAACAGACGGTTTTACGGAAACAGATTTTAATTGTGGATTTCAGACCACACTCAGTTTCAGAACCGTTCAGTTAAGCGTCTGCCTTCTGGTCAGGTCATGATTCCAGGGTCCTGGGATCGAGCCCTGCATCGGGCTCCCTGCTCGGCAGGGAGACTGCTTCTCTCTCTCTCTCTGCAGGCCGCTCCCCTTGCCTGTCTCTCATTCTCCCTCTCTCTCTGCCAAATAAATAAATAAAATCTTAAAAAAAAAAAAAAGAGTATTAAGTCACAGGCAAGGGATGGTCTTCAGAGAAATGGGCTTTCTAGAAAACTGAAAAGGTGTAGGCAGAGCTATTGTTCAGGTAGCTCTGGCCTTGTTAAGTTTATTGCAAAAACCAAGAAAGCCCATGATTGACATACCTTCCTTTAGACAGAAATATGGCTTGTGTGTATGAAGGTCCCAGAGAACGCTGATTATAGTAAGGTTAAGGTATAATACGACTTGAATTTTTCCACATCTGACTTGACTGCCTTTGTAGGCGCAGTATGTCCCACTTTGAGGCCTGGGGACCAGGGAAAGCTGTGCTGAGAACACTCACCTTTGCTCGATGTGGCCACACCACGACTGCTAATATTTTGCACCATTGGCTAGTGAAATCCAGGCTGCATTAGATGTGTGTGTTTTGTGTTTTATGCTGCGTTAGGTGTTTTGTGTGGGTTTTTCCCATCCACTGATAACTACCTAAATGCTGCCATGTTTATCCTAATTAATCTAAAAAACAAAATTAAAACATGATACATCTATTTTTGTCTAATCAGAAAAAAAAATTAAAATACTTATTATACCCAGTTTGGCAAGAGGTGGGGTAAAGTGTATGCCAATAAATTGTTGGTAAGGATATTATTAATAAAGCCATTTTAGGGGCCAGTTTAACGATATCTCTGAAATACCAAAGGCGTGACTCCCTTTAACCTAGCAATTATAATTCAGGAATGTGTGCACATGCTTAATCCACATGGATCAATATTCTCTTGCAGTGTTTTTTGTATCGAAAATCAGAAACAACTTAAATGGTCATTAATAAGAAAATGATTCAGTAAACTAGAGCATATTCATGCTATCTTAGTTTATGTTCTTTTGGAAGCAGACCTTGTGACTAGGGTTCGAGTGCAAGATGTTTGGAAGTGTTAAGCAGAAAAATGGGGAAGTGATACAGGAAGCGCAGAGAGCCCATAAAGGCTTCGTTGTGAAGCCGGCTAGCGTGGGAGTGGCTAGAGTTTAACCTTTCAGGGGAACGCGATAAACAGTGCAAAGCACATGCCTCTGAAATATTCTTAGCCAAGGGGCCCAGGAACCGGGGCATGTATACTCCTAGAGCTTTTAGGTATTGTTAAAGCCTGTTTTCCACAGGGACGTTAATTCCCGAGTACTTGCCACCGACTGTCCGAGGGCAAATTAGTTTTCGTGGCTGGAGGGAGCTATCCAAGAAAGTGGGGGCCCTGGCCGTTGGAAGCTAGGCTGCTCTATGTGGAAGTGATAAGGGTTCCTGAGGGGATATGAGTAAAGCATCAACAGCGTCTGCTACATATGCTGACAAATACAAAGAAACCATTAAAAAGAATAACATAAACTGAGGAGCAAATAAATATATTTTGTATGCTCCCACTTTGGTAATAAAAATACGTATCACATTGTCCACAGTGGTTTACCTCTAAAGAGAGCAAAGGATGGATTTTAATTGTTTATTTTATACGTTTTTGCTTCTTATTTGTTTTGTAACAAGGCTATAGAATGCTTTTAAAATGAAAGGAAACAAGGAGAAAAAAAATCAGGAAATTCATTCATGAGAAAACAAGAATAAAGCTGAAGAAACTAAAGAAGAGGATATAGGTAGGACCAAACAACACATTTTAATTCAGTCCCTCAACAAATTTTATCAAATGCCTTCTGTGCAACAGGTTCCGTACTAGATACTGGTTAAAGTGGCCAATAAATACTTTGCCAAGTGATATGCTAACCTCACTGACCAAAGTATCCCCTGTCATGAATTCTTGACGTTGGAGGAAAATTAGTTACTTTTTCATGGAATGTCCATGCCATTTCCAGAGCTTCTCAAGCTAAATATTTATGCTTTCGAGGGCTTTCTAGAGGTGGTCCATTTAGGAAGGGGGAAAACACAGAGCTTCAGAACACATGTGGGTATGCTTTACCAAATTGGAAGCACTAATACATAGTCAAGTGTTATTTTCTCATGTATCCTGAACAGAAGGCAAGTGTTTATTGACAAACACAGACGGGAGTGTCTCCTTTACCCACTTGAGAATTTTAATTGTCTTTCCCAGGTACATGACTCTTGTACTAGATAGTGATGCTGTTGGAGCCAGAAAACATTTTTCTGCAAAGAAGACTATCTCCTTTCCCCCGAATCCTGACATACCAGCTCTGTGGAAAAGAAGAAGGTTAGAAGAGAGCTAGGCAACCCCTTCCACCCTCAGTAGCAATGCAGGCCTGGGTACCTCTTTCTTCAGAGTTGCCCCCCCCCATTTCATCCCCCAAATGAGGTACTGTTATCTTGCTTACGGGTGACCGGAAGGCCCTTAGTGATCAACACATGTGACTGGGTAAGAGAAGAAACAAACCTTTCTCACACGATTTTCAGCCTTGCTGTTCAGAACCAACAAGATCAGAAAACTCTCCAATGTTTTAAGAACCACAGATCAAAGCCTTTGGCATTTCCTCCAGGTCATCCTCTAGTTATTTCAAAGTGTTTGTTCACACCTGGCAGGAGGGGAGGAGGGGGAGCGTGAAAGCCATATGCGGAGATCTGCAGCCTTCACTTTCATGGCAAAGCTTCCCCCTCTGAAGCGGTGATGAATTCAGTTATTTCAGGAGCGAGGACAGAGATGTGACCCTGACTCAGCTCTGAGTCCCTGTTTAGAGTTCCCAACAATAGGGAGAAGAAAGGAAAATAAAAGTTGAGAAGAAAATCTCTCAATATAGTTCATGAACTTGCCAATGCTCGATTAGGTTCTGTATTGATCTGCTGTCCACTCGGGGTAGGACACTAAGGGGATGGGATTTGAAGGGACAGAGGATTTGGCTCTGATCGCAGATCGGTCACATACTAGCTGGGTGACCTCGGGCAAGTTATTAATTCAGCAAGCATTTATTGAGGGCTTTAACCTTGAAAATTACAGAGATGAAAGACACTGTTTTTGCCCTCAGGGAGCACACAGAACATTGAATAGAAAATGATATATAAGCAAATAACTGTATCACAGTATGATAAATTCCAAGATAGAGGTCCCCTGAGGGGAGCCTAGAGGAGAGGTACTCTGCTGAGCCTGCAGGGTGTGGTCTCCCAACCTAAGTTGGGAGTTTCCATCCTTCTGCTAGGAAATAGGGAGGTTTTATGTACTTATGAAGGGAGCCATTATCTCCGAGGCACCTTGTTTCCCAAGTGAAACCCCTTTAGCGCCCTGCCTCCGTCTCTCTATGTGAGCAGGGAAAGAATGCCCCACTCATCCTATCTACCCTCTGTTCGGAACCCTCACAAGAAAAGCTCTTGCCTCTCTCTGCTGCTGCCTCAGTTTCCCAGGCACACTATGTCCTTTCTTGGTGAGTCATATGATTCAGATGTGACTGTCCGCAAATGTGCGAAATTGAGAGAGACGAGGCATGTTGCACTGGCAGAAGCTGGGGCTGCTGAAGGAAAAGAGTCAAAGCTCAGCCAGGGCAAGACAAACAAGGAGAAGAGAGATTAGAAGGGAGGGAACCAGGAAAGCTGGAGGCAAATTAAACCAATTTTCACGGATCCCGGGAGCCTCTCCTGTGCCCAGACAGGAACAGAAGAAATGCCTTGATGGTTCTAGATGTTCAGGACTGTCTGAGGTGTCATGAGGATGAAGAAAATCCACCAGAACAGTCTCCTTTTAGCAGCCAGATGCGTTTAGCAAACATTTTATCTTCTAAGAGGGAAAAATCAAGATGATATTAGGAATTGAACACAGACTTCTTGTCTAATTGGGGAAATTATACCGGTGCTTGCAAATGCATATGTGCTTTTCTTCAAAGGCCGATCCGAAACTCAGCATTTCTCATTCATTAATGTCCCTATCATTCATTCACTAGAGCTGGGCACTGAAGGGAATTCAGGATTGCAGAAGACTCAGCTTCTGCCTTCAATTTTCTTCTAGCAAATGTTTATTGAGCATCTGTTATGTGCCAGGCACCCGACTCCAACTCAGAATTCAAAAACAGAGCACAACTTCTTACCTCAAGGAGCTTATGGTCTCGTTAATTTGGTAACAAAATGTCTTCCCATATTCTAAACATTGACTGGAACAGATATTAAATATTTTTCTTTCCTGCGAATTAAAAAAAAATATTTTATTTCCTTATTTATTTGAGACAGAGAGTGAGAGCAAGTGAGAGAGAGAGAGAGAGAGCGCGCGAGCAGGGGGAGTGGCAGGCAGAGGGAGAGGGAGAAGCAGGCTTCCCGCTGAGCAGGGAGCCCAGCACGAGGCTCGATCCCAGGACCTTGGGATCATGACCTGAGCCAAAAGCAGACGCATAATGGCCTGAGCCACCCAGGCACCCTCTTTCCTGTGATTCTGCCAGTTTTCTGGCCCTTCTTGGGAGAATAAATCCTCTGAATTTATTCTAGAAGCTTGCCAGTTCATCTCCGAGCTCACAGTGTTTATGACCGAGAGAGGAAAAAAAATGGTCTGTTTCCATATCTCTCTCCTACAGGTTTAACAATGCTCCTGGCTGGATCGGGAACATCCACTTTGTTCTCCAAATGAAGGGTTACACACACTGAGTCATTTTTCTGGCTTTTTAAAAAGCTCAGTTCAACCTTCCAATTCCCCACCTTCCTCTTCCACCTGCTTTGTTTAGTAATTAGGCTATTTAATAAATGCTTTAGATGACGAGGAGGGGAAGCAGATAGCGGTTGTTCGGGTTCACAAGTCCTTGGGGGAGCCGTAGCCTCCACCATATTCTGGGTTGTTTCCTGGACATCTCGCTGAGTGAAAAAGCTGGAGGCCTTTCCTGCCTCAGGGTCCAGGCTTGACTGACCTGGGTCATTCTGTCTCCAACAGCCTTGCCAAGGAACCCAGTTTGGCTCCTGCCTCTTAGCCTCCTTGTTGTTCCTGCTCTAAGTTACCTTTCATCTTCCTTGGGGCTGTTACCAACAGCAGATAAACACTGCTTTTCAAGTACATACCGGGTTCAGAAAACCGAGATCAGATTAGACTAGGAGCAGGTAAAGAAATAACTCCAGGCTAGCTTGTGACAAAGCAGATGAGCCAGGAGACCCCACTGGAAAAAGCACAGCTGGGCTGGAGGGCACTTTAGGCAGAGAAGTGAGGAGTGCCTGCCCATAGACAAGAGAGCCATGGAGATAGAGAGATAGGGACAGAACCAGAGATAGGGAAAGACACTGGGGGGGTCAGGATGGGTGTATATGTGCTTTGTACAGAGAGGCTATGCAACTCGGGGGCATGAGCACTGGTTTTGGAGTCATAGAGATGTGGGTTCAGGTTCCAGCCCCACTTTGTACTAGCTGTATGATCTGAGGCAAGTGACTTAGTCTTCTATCTAGCTTCCCATCTATAAAACAGAGCTCACAATACCTATCTTGCACAGTCATTGTGAGGACTAGTAATAAAATGTCAAGTTATGTGCATACAACAGGCACTCAATAAATGGTAGTTGTAGTTATTTATTGAGTACCTTTTTAAAAAAAGATTTTATCCATCTATTTGACACACACACACACACACACACACACACACACAGAAAGAGAGAGAGAAAGCACAAGCAGGGGAGCAACGGCGGGAGAGGAAGAAGCAGGCTCCCTGCTGAGCAAGAAGCCTGATGCGGAACTCAATCCCAGGACCCTGGGTTCATGACCTGAGCCAAAGGCAGCTGCTTAACCTACTGAGCCATCCAGGTGCCCCTACTTTTTTTTTTTTAATTCATTTAGTTGACAGACAGATCACAAGTAGGCAGAGAGGCAGGCAGAGAGAGAGGGGAGAAGCAGGCTCCTCGTTGAGCAGAGAGCCCGATGCAGGAACTCAATCCCAGGACTCCGGGATCGTGATCTGAGCCGAAGGCAGCAGCTTAACCCACTGAGCCACCCAGGTGCCCCCCCCCCCACTTTTTTAAGAGAGAGAGAGCACACATGCGTGCAAGTGAAGGGGGGGGATGGGGAAAGGGGCAGAGGGAGAGGGAGACAGAGAATCTTAAGCAGGCTCCATAGTCAGCTTAAAGTCCACCTCGGGGCTTGATCTCATGACCCTGAGATCATGACCTGGGCAGAAATAAATGCTTAACCGACTGAGCCACCCAAGCACCCCTATTGTATACCTTTCATATATTACTTAGCTGGGTTCTGGGGATACGGGTGGGAGGTGTGCTGTGACAAGTAGGATTGGCCAGTGGATTGCCCTAGGGGCTTTCTCTGGGGTTGCCTGGCAATGGGCTAGCTCCCTCTCTCTCTAACAGGAGGGGCTGGCTGTACCCAACCTCAATTTCTAATGGGACTAGGAGACCTCAAGGCCTCTAGCTGGACATTTCAAACATTTCCCTAAGCAGTGGACCCCTAAACTCATACTACTTAGCATCTGAACCCCCAAATACTCCCTTCCTCACCCCTTACCCAGCAGAGCTCTTCTCACACTGAACTATTAAAGGAAAAGGAACAAGAGATTTCTCCTCAGGAGCACTACCCGGTGGTAGGTCCTGCTGCACCCCAACCTGACCTTGCCTTTCTGCCAGAACCAGAGAGAACAGACACTTGCCCCTTCCTTGAGTTTCACCAGCACCAGTGATGCTACTAGTACTGAGTCCTTTTTTTTTTTAAAGAGTTTATTTATTTATTTGACAGACAGAGACCACAAGTAGGCAGAGAGGCAGGCAGAGAGAGAGAGGGAAACAAGTTCCCCGCTGAGCAGAGAGCCCGATGTGGGGCTCAATCCCAGGACCCTGGGATCATGACCCAAGATGAAGGCAGCAGCCTTAGCCCACTGAGCTACTCAGGCACCCGGTACTGAGTCCTTTGCTAGAGCAGAAGGGCAGCCTCTTTTTAGAAAACAAAAACTCTCATGCTGTGTGGTGAGTACTATGATAGAGTTAGTTTAAGTGGTCTGATTGGGGTGCAGGGTAGAGGCATCTAATCGCCCTTTGGAGAAGGTGCTGCCTATGCTAACTTTGAAGGAATAGTTGGCTGGGGCAGATGTTGGGCGTTCACAGGAACGGACATTCTGCTCAAAGAGAATAGTATACACAAAGCATGGAGGCAAGAGAGAAACTCTAAGTTCTGTTTGCTCATGTTGCTCATGTTGCTCATGCTCTGTTGCATGAGACGTGGTGCAATAGGAGATAATGCTGGGAAGGTAGACAAGTCTTTGAGGGTTGTGCTGAGAATTTGGAATTGACTTTAGAGGTGATGTAGAGTCACTAGAATACTTGAGGCTGATGCAATGGAAATGGAAATGGAAAGACCATTTTGCAAGCTACGTGTTGTGTGGTTTTGGAGGAGCAAGACCAGAGGCAGCTGCCACAACCCGGGGCAGAGATGTTGGTGGCACAAATGCAGGTGGAGCAATGGGAATACGGGAGAGAACACTTGAGGGAGAAGGTTCTAGTGCAGCAGGAGTGACCCGACAACGTACGCAAGGAGACAGAAATTCAGTCTGATGCAGTGAACGTGGGATCCTGGCAAAGTCTGATTGGTCACCGGGACAAGCAGCAATTCATCAAGAGCGAAACTTGAGGTGTGCCCATGAAATAATCCTCTGCTATTGGTATTATTGGTCACATTGACCAGAGAGGGAAACTGAAGCCTAGAGAGCTCACGATCATGCCCGTGGACACATGTAAGTAAGGAGAAATGCCGCTGTCCAAACGCCGAAGGGCCAGACTCAAAGTCTTCTTCTTCCTATTAGCATTACCTGAAAACAGGCACAGGACTTGCCATCACTTCCTGTTTTCACTCTAACACATGCAAGCCCGGGGCCATCTGCTAACCTGGCCACAGAAAATGTATATCAAGTCTCATGCTTCTGATCCTCTGACTTGCATGTGACTGGACCACCTCTGGGTCCAGTCACACTCAAGGGGGAGGTGGGGCTGTTGTCAGGGACAGAAGGTATCTTTCTCCAACAATACAGCTCTCATGTTAGCCCTTGGCAAGCATCGGGTTGGTGTAGGGTCAGGGGGACAAAATTACTGGAGTGGGGTCCTCGCCTTCCTGTCAGAGTTCTTCTTTCTTCTAAGGCCCGTTTTCCAAATGCAGCACAACCTTGACTCTTACGACATGATAACCATCTTTCTTCCCTTGAGTGAGCGTGAGAAAAAGAGCTTTCTTTTTTCAACCCAGATTATTTATCTGTTATTCTATTGACCTATCTACTTACCTATTATTGAGGTATAATTGACATATAACATTGTATTAGTTTCAGGTATATAATGTAATGATTTGATATTTGTATACATTGTGGAGTGATCAACACAATAAGCTTTTGTCTTAAATGTACCTTATTATAATGTTTATTAATAAAATATTATGTAACGGGAATATTACAAATACGTAACAAATAACATAAAAATAATGCTCCTTATAAAATTGCACATAAACATTTGAATATATGTACATATACATATATCTATATACTTGTGGGAGTGTAGATATACAAATAAAGCTATCTCTATACATATATAGCCATACCCATTTTTTTTTTTTTTGCATAAACGGTATGACACTGTACAACCTGCCTTGTAATTTTTTTCAGTTACCAAATAAACTGATACTCTTCTTAAGGTAATACTGATGGGTTTCCTTAACTGCAAGTTCTGGAGAACTTGAGTTTATCCACTGTTTCCCGATGGCTCATGAGAGTGGCTCTCATGAGAGTGGCTTGTGTACAACCAAATCAAATAAGGTCACATGTCTGAGAGTGTTTCACAAACTGTAGGGTGCTATACTAATGTTAGTTTATCAAAATATCAAAATGTCATATGTGGTGTGAGGACTACATTTACACAGAAGTGGGTTGGATGCTTCTCATAATGTTCTTGCCAATAGCTAAGGAGACATGTTTGCACTTTGGAGGGGAGAAGAGCAAACACTGTGGTTGACAACATTGTTGGTCCTCCCTCCTCTTTGCTGTTGAGAGCCCACCAAGAAAGGAGCCTATAAGGCCTCTGGCTGCCTCTGTCTCTCCCCAAACCACCCAAGTGATTAATCTGAGGAGATTTTCTTTTCTTTTTCTTTTTTTTCACAATATTTTTCCAACTTTACTGAGATATTATTGGCAAATTTGTGATATATTTGAAGTATACAAGATAATTTAATACATGTATCCATTGCGAAGTAAATCCCACAATCAAGTTAATTAACATATCCATTACTTCACATAGTTACCTTTTTTGGTATAAGAATGCTTCAGATTTACTCTCTTAGCATATTACAAGTATGCAGTACAGTATTTTTTAATACTGTCCATGCTGTCCATTAAATCTGGAAGTTATTAAGCTTATAACTGAAAATCTGTACCCTTTAACTAACCTATCCTCAGATTTTGAGGAAAATCAACCCCTGGTAACCGCCATTCTAGTCTCTGTTTCTATGAGTTTGGCTATTTAAAAAAAAATTACGATTATTGTTATTTTTAGATTTCACATTGAAGCGATATCATGAAGTATTTGTCTTTCTATATCTAGCTGATTTCACTTAGCAATAATGTCCTCCAGGTTCATCCATGTTGTCACATGACAGGATTTCCTTCTTTTCCTTAAGGCTGAATTACATTACGTTACACTCTGTGTGTCTATATGTGTATGTGTGTATCATTTTCTTTATTTTTTTAATTAACATATAATGTATTATTTGTTTCAGGGGTACAGGTCTGTGATTCATCAGTATTACACAATTCACAGTGCTTACCATAGCACACACGCTCCCCAATGTCCATTCCCCAGCCACCCCAGTCGTCCCATCCCCCCTCCCCTCCAGCAACCCTCAGTTTGTTTCTTGAGATTAAGAGTCTCTTATGGTTTGTCTCCCTCTCTGGTTTCATCTTGTTTCATTTTTCCCTCCCTTCCCTTGTGATCCTCTGTCTTGTCTGAGGAGATTTTCTGAGCGTATCTGTTAAACCACAAGACCATGTCACAATGGGAGGAGGGAATCCTCCCAATTTCCCCTGGGAGCCCAGAATCTGAGGGCGGCCTTCACTGCCACACAAGGAGAGTTGACTTGGTTGAGAACATGGGAGCAAATATAGCATCTTCCTAACTTCTTAAAACATCCCTCGAAAAACTCCAAATCTCCTCTAGCTTCAGTTGAACATTTTACTTCTCTCAGTTTCCCGCTGACAGCTTGAAAAAAACCAAATTTGTTGTTGGCTGGGTTTTTTGTTGTTGTTGTTTTTTTTGTTTTACCTAATGACAAGCCTGGCTTAGAACTATTCGACTCCCAATACCGTGTGTCTATAGATAAACAGGCATATATATTATCTACTTTTGTTTACTTCTCCCCAAATGGAAGTCCATTAATTTCCCAATATAGTTTATAGAATGACTTGCCCGTTGCCAGCACTGAGAGGACATATTAATCCTTAGTCCTGAAATGTTTAAGTTAGAAAATAATGGGAAACAGAAGAAATAGAAGGACCAGGATGACTCATTTATCTCAGAGGTTCACCCTCAACCACTTCAGAAATGCCAGCAATGAATTAAAACCAGAATTGTAGAGGAATGGCCTAAATCACACTTCACCAGAGAGTCTTTATTTTGTTCCTTAGCAGCAATAACACTTTATGACGAGAATGGAGGAGCAAGATGATGTCTTGAGTCAAGTAGCATGAACTTCGCTCCAGCCGGTCTGGGGATAAAGAATCTATGTTGTCTCTCTCTGGGCAGAAACCTCTTTAGCTCATGACAAAAGGAAGCCGCAGTCAAGGGGATGATACTGACACCCTGTGATATGTTAATGTGGAGGAGAGCTGGCTTGAAAAGAAAGCAACATTTTTTTCTTTTCCTTTTTCAAGTAGACTCTGCGTCCAGTGTGGGTCTTGAACTTGAGAGTTGCAGGCTCTACTGCTGGAACCAGCCACGTGCCCCAAGGTCTTTCCTCACTTGTGGGATCATGAACTTGAAATCCTCCCCTCTGCTTCTTCTGTGGTCTCTTCCTGCTTTGATATTCCTGAGGCACAAATGAAGTGACCCTACGGGGATCAGCCAACTCCCTTTTCTATCAGGTAACCGAAAGGCTGGGGATCCTGTGTGTGATGGTTGGTAAATGCGAAGTTGTGACTGAGGCAAAATTCAGGGAAAAAAAATAAGACTCAGGTCAAGGAATAGAAAACATTTTGTTGAATGTTACTAAAACTTCGTATGTAACTAGTTACTGCAGGGAAGCAACAATCTTATAATAGATGTTGTTGATAATGTTCTTTATCTCCTTAGATGCCATCAGGAAATGGCTTTCAAGTTTACACATTTCTCATCCAAGTTGTAAATTTGGTCTCAGTATGAACATGGTGGTGGTAAGAGCCCTGAAAAGCTTAAGGAGGTTATTTATTTTGTGCATAAACGAAGAGAAGGATTGGAGTGAATAAAGATTATGAGTGAGAGGGAGACTAAGCCTAACTTTGGGCCTGTTACCCAGGAGGGCGCTCTGTGGCCAGCATCATGTTGGTGAAGGTGGTCTTGGAGACAGCATTGGTCCTCAGCCTGGCGCATGTAGGACCTCCATTTTATCTATCCCCCTGGCAGGTAGCTGACTCTGGTAGGCTCAACAGGAAAAATACAGGGCACCCAGTTAAATTTGAATTTTAGATAAACCATGAATAAGTTTTTTAGTGTAAGTATGTCCCATACAGTACTTGTATTTTTTTAAAGATTTTATTTATTTATTTGACAGACAGAGATCACAAGTAGGCAGAGAGGCAGGCAGAGAGAGAGAGAGAGGAGGAAGCAGGCTCCCTGCTGAGCAGAGAGCCTGATGTGGAGCTTGATCACAGGACTCTGGGATCAGGACATGAGCTGAAAGCAGAGGCTCTAACCCACTGAGCCACCCAGGTGCCCCAATACTTGTATTTTTATTTGCTAAATCTGGCAACCCTATCTCTCCTAGAGAGAGCTATTTCTCCAGAGACTTGTTTATGCATCAGAACACCAACGTGTGAATTGTAGGGCTGGCCACATCTTTCCGTGTATCAGAGCCCTTGCCTACTCTCTGTACTGCTCTCTTTTAGCATTTGGAAGACCAAGTTGGTCATTGTTTGGTGAACACCAAATTGTAGCAAAGCAAGTTGAGGAGGCTCTTGGGCTTCATACCCAGGCTGCAGCAGAACACCGGAACTCGGGTGTTGACTACGGGGACACCGCCCAGAACCTGGAATCCCAGCCCAGTCAGACTCAGTGTCTCTCCCCACAGACCGTGCTGCAGTGATGCTGGGCTTCAAGTCTCCTCTTCCAGTATTTAGTTTTCACTGTTTTTTGAAGTTACCAAAAACTTTTTCCTTGTCATTGACAAGCTGCCATTTCCAAGATTATCTGCTGATTAAGTCCATTTTAGATGAACAATTGTGCTACTTTTTAGGGAGCCATAATAGATGTCTTTCTGAGTTTGAGGAAACTAGATAGTCTTAATTAGTATATATTAGTTTTATGAGACAGTTTCAGGAGTGTATATTGGATTTTCTAAAACAGAACATAATTTTGATCTCACACTCCCTTCTCTTTGGTGTGGAAAAATCAGCCTGTTAACTACTGAGGAGATGAATTCATACTTACACTTCTTCTCTTGCTCTCCTTTAGATGGAATCCCAGTGGTAGGGGACTGAGAGAGGGGAACCATATAACACCATGTGCTCTGAGTTGGTCACTTTCAAGGTGAATGACTGCCCCATCTTGTCTTTGGTCATGGGATCCCTCCCCACTAGTCTCCAGCGTTCTCCTTGGAGGCAGCTCCATGTCCATCTGGTTTGCTCAGCTTCTCCATGGCGGTTCCTCCATGGCAGGACTCCTCGGGACTGCTGGCTGTAACTCTCAGCCAATTAACTTTAGAGCCCTTTCCAGGGTTTGAAGAAGGTCCTGTTATTCTCCCACACCTCTTTGGGGGCTACTAGAAACAAGGCTATCCTTTTGTTCATTTTCCCTGTGATCCATACAACCATCTCTTCTCTGTTGACTCCATCTCACTGTGGCATAAGCACAGCTCTGGGGTGAGCGACCCTCCCTAGAGGGCAAGTACACATGAACCTCTGCCTCTCTCAGTTTCCTTAAAGCCTGTCTGGTGTTCTACTCCCAATCACAGTCCTGTTGCTTCTGAGGGGATCCCTCTGGGAAGATGATGGGGCTAGGGCCTCTCTGGGAAACCATATACCCCTATAGTCCAGGTAACACCGCTACAGTGCCTGAGGGATGGGTAACCTGGATGAAAAGGGGGAAAGGAGTTCTTTTGGGCCAGTCTTATTTGTCTACTGGTTCAGTCCAAACAGTTGTTGGATGCTCAGAAATACTTTTCTTGTGTTCAGGGATCTTAATCAAATGTCAAAATCTAAGCAACTGACTTTATTTTGCTTGGATTGAAGCTGTATCCATCCCACGCTGCCCTGGGGCAGGGCATGTCTTGGACTGCAGGGTGGGAGAGGGTAGTGAAGTGTGTGATGTTGATGGTAACGGGGAAGACCCAGTTGAAGTCTCAGTATCTTCTGCTCCACTGGCCAATGAGCCGATCACTGTACTAAGTACATTAGACCCATGTCCTCCTCAGAACAATTGCCCAAACTACTACCATTCCTGTTTCCAGGTGAAGAGATGGAAGCCCAGAGAGAGGATAGGTAACTTGCTCAAAGATCCCAGTTGTAAGTGGTGGAGGAAGAAAGATCTAGGGTAATTGCATTCCAAAGCCTTCATTTTACATCCCAACAGTGGTCTCATTACTTGGTGAACAACCGACTCTCCAGGGAGTTTGTTAAAAATAATTTGATAGGGTGCCTGGGTGGCTCAGTGGGTTAAAGCCTCTGCCTTCGGCTCAGGTCATGATCCCAGGGTCCCGAGATTGAGTCCCGCATGGGGCTCTCTGCTCAGCGGGGAGCCTGCTTCTCCATCTCTCTCTGCCTGCTTCTCTGCCTACTTGTGATCTCTATCTGATAAATAAATAAAATCTTTAAAAAAAATAATTTGATAAAGACCCACCTCAAGGGATCCTGGTCCAACTGGTCAGTGACGGGGCCAGGTCATCTGTACCTTGAGGAGTCTCTGGAGGTAATTCAGGTGCTCCCCAAAGTTTGAAAGCCCCCTCTGCTACTTGTTAATTGTGTGATCTGGAGTAGATGACAGCCCCTTCCAGTGCCCTGGTTCCTCATTTATTAAATGGGTGATGATGACAGTACCCACGGCATTGAGTTATTGTGGGAATTAAGTGGGTTTAAAATGAAAGTACTAGGATGAGTCCATGGCACATAGTAAGTCCTTGATAAGCACTAAAGATGATTCCTTTTGCTGCCTCTTAGCAGCAACTTACTTATGAAACATTTTTTAGGAGTGTTATTTCCTGGACAGGTTACATAAAAGGGTAATTGCCTGCATTTACATAAATTTTTGATAGTCTGTGTCTTGGAGAGCAATATTTTTTTTTAGCCCTTTCCCCCCAATCTAAGTTTAAGCCTAATTTGGATCCCGAGGTCTCTTGTGATCCTAACCACTCTGAGGCCACCTTATGAAGGTTAATTGAAATAAAGCTGGAGCTATAATACTAATGGCAGGCAAGAGAGAAGAAGATCAGTGATTCTCAGCCTTGATTGTGCCTTAGAAATATCTGGCGAGCTTTAAACGGTGCCAAAGTCATACCTGTACTATTAACATCAGAGTCCCGGCAGATAGGGCCCAGCTAGCCTTATGCTTTGATGCCAGGTGACCCTGGTGTGTACCCATTAGGCCGCTCCCAGGTCTACTGAACAGAAACTCTGGGGGTGGGACCCAGGAGTCTGTGTCCTAACGTGGGGCTTTCTACGAACTTCAGAACCTTTGGTGTGAACCATTTTGTATCCCCTCCATTCCCCCAAGTCCAGGCCTCTGTTTCTGCTTCTCTGCTCAGTGGGGTGTGATATGAAGGCAAGAGACGTGTTAGCCTTTAGTTCCCTTAAGAAGGTGCAAGTAGATCTGTAGTTAAATCAAGCTGATACCATTCCAACCAGACCTGTGCTAGACTGGGGGAATGAGGATCTGCCTGGGGGGAAAGGGGGGTGAGGAGATAAGCCAATTAAGGGAGGCCCAACTCTCTCAGAACGGACACCTGTTTATATTTGCCTAAAATACCCCTTCTCTCCAATCCTAACCATGCCCTGGAAGCCTCAGGAGGCCAATCAAATGTAAACAAGTTCCAAACCAACCCATCTGCTTTTCATTTCCTGCAGGATGCTAAATCGAGTCTTTTAAGGTTGCTTAAAATATGTCCCTCTCCTCCTGCCCCGCCCTGTGGGGCATTTGCTCTGCGTCCTCAGACCACCTTACCTCCTGCCTCCTCCTCCACCTGGGGCCCTTCTGCACAGACTTGGCTTCAAACAATGCTCACAGTTATTCCTGGCATTTGCTTTTTTGGCTTAGCGTACATCCAATGATATCTTTTTCTTCTTCTCTTAAAAGCACTGTCTTCTGTCTCCTCATTTGTCCCCTTCTCCGCTGGCAAATGTAATGCTACCAACATTTGAAAGTGGTCTGGTTCCCTTGAGTCTGGTAAATGGCCCTGCTGCTAGAATTAGCGTGAGAGCGCTGTGTGCAGAAGTGAGAGCATGGGCTAACAGGACCTCCTCTCCAGGGGCTCAGATGCCCCTCTTGGGACCTCCACAGTGTACTTGGGAGGTTGGAGTGAGCTGCAGCTGGGGGGTGGGACCTGGAGTAAGTCTGAGTTTCCTTCCTAAATTTGAGTAGTGACTCAAGGTGACCTTAAACCACTCTTGGTTTTGCTCTACTTCTGTGTAACATCTGTTAAGTAGAGACCTTTGGCACCAATTAACAAGAGTAGGGCCCCATTCCGTTGCAAAGTACTTCAAGATTGTAAACAAACTTGGAAAGACCAGTTCCAGGGGAAATCATGGGGTAGGGGGTAGGAAATGTGCCCTTTATTCTTCTTTCAATATCAGAGAGATGCTGCCCTCCTCTTCTTCAAGGAGTTAATTTGGACCATCTTCTAGGGCAGAAGCCCGAGCTCCACACCCTGTCCCAAAGTGCTGTCCTGTCCCATATTTCAGCTTTTCAGAGTCCTGCCAAGTACAGGGTAGGTAAAATGATAACAGCTCTTATTGCCCTAATGTGTTTTCTCTCTAAATATGTCAACGTAAACTTCTGAGCGCCCTCTTTATGCCAGGAATTGTGCTATACACTTAAGAAGCTTATGTTCCTGTTCAAGAGACAAGATATGAGTACGCGCAAAGGTCATGGCCAGAGAGCATGCCAAATGCACCAGACAGATAACAGAGGTTCAAGGAGTTGCAACCAGTTCAGTAGCAGCATCTCGAGCACCTGTTACATGCTCTGTTTTGTGGTAAGCACTGAGGCTAAACCAGTGAACAAAACAGATAAAGCCCTTGGCTTCGTGGATCTTACGTTCTAAGGAGACAAGACAGAGTGTAAATGAATAAACATATAATTCGTCAACATGTGACAAGTGCTTTGAAGGAAAATGAAGCAGAGTGAGGTGATTTTTTTCTGGAGAGGAGGTCTGGGAAGATCTCTCTGGAAAAGTAGCATTTGAGTCAAAACCTGTAGAAAAGGAAAGAGCAAGTCATCAGAAGGTCTAGGGGAATTTCCTAAGCAAGCTGAATAGTGAGTGCAAAGGCAACGTGTGCTTGGTGCATTCTATGAAGGGCAGGAGGGCCAATGTGGCTAGAAGGCAGAGAACAAGAGGGTGTGAGCATGTGCATAGGCTATAAGGTTACAGAAGTGGTGGGTACATCAGAGTGTCCTGCGGGCTGTGATGAGAACTTCGGATTTTATTCTGAAGCCCTTGGAGGGTTTTGAGCAGAGTAGTAACATGATCTGATTTATATATCGGAAGGATCTCCTTGTGTGAGGACAGACTCTAGGGGTACACAAAGAGAAGCGTGAGGTCAACAAGCAGGCAATGATTCAGGGGCAAAATGATGGTGGCTTGGACCAGGGTAACAGGACCGGGGGTGGCGAGATAAGATTGCATTCTGAATGTATTTTGTAGACAAGAGAGCTAATGTATGGGTTTATGAATAAAGAGAGAAATTAAGAATGACTCCACAAAGTTTATGGACTGAACCCAAGGTTTTACATTCATAGGAGGGAGTGGCTACTTCTGCCCAAGATAATCAGAGGATTAACGAAAGAAAGACCCAAGATTTGAGCTGTACTTTGGAAATCTAGTAGGGTTTTGTGGTTTGTAAACTCTCAGTGGTTTATTCTGAGAACATTTTGTCTTTTGGACCCCATCCCCCCACCCTAATCCCACTCCTTTGTTGTCTTAGCAGCCTCTACTCCAGGGGACCAGGAACTCAGAAGTAGCCAGAGGGAAGTTCATCTTTTTATTGTTGTTAAAGGTTTTATTTATTTATTTGACAAAAAGAGAGAGAGAGCAAAAGCAGGGGGAGCTGCAGACAGAGGGAGAGGGAGAAGCTGGCTCCCCACTGAGCAGGGAGCCCAATGTGGGCCTGGATCCCAGGACCCTGAGATCATGACCTGAGCCGAAGGTTTAAGTGACTGAGCATCCCAGGTGCCCTGTGAGGGAAATTCATCTTGATTCTTTGAGCCCATCAAGGATATCCTTAGCTCTTGCCAGTAATTGGTTGAGAAGTGGGCTGGATTAGAAGTGAGCAGCATGTACTACAATTTTGGACAATGAAGCATAAAAGGGAACTCTGCAGAAGAGACTTCTGGGAAATCCTGTAAGTCTGAGATGCTTTGGGGTTGAGATGTTGTGTAAGAACATAGTGCTTGAGCTGCTGTTGCCATCTAGCAAATGTAAAGGGGAAAGCTTAGGACAGCAGCTGGCACGGTACGAGTGGCAGATGGGAAAGGTTGGAGACAGCATGCTTCCTTGAGGACATAATTAAGCCACTGAGTTAAGCAACTCTGGAATGACACCACTTCTGGACTTATTATGTGTGATTAAAAAAACAAAAAACCAAAAAACCTCCAAATCATCAAATGCTTTCGAGTTGTGTGGTTTTATACTTGAAGTGAAAAGTATGCCGTTTTAGGTCATTAGAATAAAGATTCTATGTGGTAGGACACAGCGAAAGCAAAGACACCTTGAGGCAAGACTTTCTTTGAGACAAGAAAACTCAAAGCGTATCTGGGGAAGAGTAGGAGGAATCATTTGTCATTCATTCATAGACTCATCAACAAATATTCGTAGTACCTCTGCTGTGCACCAGGCACTGTTCTGAGGTCTCAGATGCTATGGTGAACAAGGTAGACAGGATCCTTCTTCTCATGAAATTTATTATCTTGTGGAGGAAAGATGGCTGATAATGAAGGAAACACAAGCAAGAATCATTTCAGGAATTGTGAGTGTGATGAAGGAACTAGAATATACTGGTGTGATAGAAAGCAACCAGAGGAGCCACTTTTGGCTGGGAAATGGTGTATTCTGGAGGCTTAAAGAGAGAAAGAAGCTGGCCAGGCTGAGGAAGTGAAATGAGGCTGGTATGGAGAGAGGAGAAGGAAAAGGACAGATAGAGAAGCGGGTCTTGTGGGCTTTGTGGCCAAGGCAGGCAGAAAGAAAGAAGAATCATTGGAGCATGTTAAGCAGGACTATGTTATAACCTGTTAAGATTTGTAGATCTGTGTGGTGGCATCATGGATGGACCCAAGTCGAAGAACCAGTGCTTATAGGGGACTGTAAATCTGGGAAAGACTTACACTGCCGGGTGACTTCCTTTCATTTCAACAACCCACCAAACACTGTGGCTCATTTGAGAACTTTAGGTATAGGAATAAGGTCATTAGGGAAGGCACTTTCCTCTGCTGAGCCATCCACTTAGACTTCCAGGCTCCTTCTTCTAGAAGAAAAGCCAGCCTTGGTACAACTAGATACAAAGAATAGTGTCAATTACAAGTAGGTGATTCCCCCAGGATGCTGGTCACATTAGGTTAGGGCAATTCTAGGACAGAGCTGTCCAAAATAAATAAAATGTGAGCCACACAGGTAATTAATTAGAAAATTAAAATTTTCTAATAGCCACATTAAAAAAGTAAAAAAAAAGTAAAAAGATCAAATTAATAGCAGATTTCATTTGAACCAATGTATTTAAAATATTGTCAACTCAATACGTAATCAATATAAAAATTATTAATAATCTATTTTTTCTTTTTTCACCCTAAGTCTTTGAAATCTTTATATATACATTTAAAAATATATATATATTTTTAAAGTCGGGCTTAAGGAACCCAACACAGGGCTTGAACTCACAGCCCTGAGATCATGACCCCAGCCAAAACCAAGAGTCAGATGCTTAATAGACTGAGCCACTCAGGCACTCCTGAGCCAGGAAATATTCAAGTGCTTGGTAGCCATATGTGCTTAGCGGCTACTATACTGGACAGCACAAGTATAAAAATATGGGCTGGGAAGGAAGACCATATCAGGATGGAATTCTGGATTTTGCCAATGGCTTGGTGCTTCTGCTGCTCTGTTAGAGATCCCTTCTCTTAAAGAGATATATTGGGGGTTAAGAGAGATGTATTGGTCACAGGGCATAAACATTTTGGGGACTCTAAATTATTTTCCTAATCGATTACATCCATTTAGGATACTATTCGCCATGAATAAAGGTGCCAATATGACCAGTCCCAGATCTGGGAATTTGCATCTTAATTTTGGGAGGTTAATTTAGTTAAGAGTTAATTTACTAATGTTAATTTAGTTAACTTAGTGAAGGAAATACCATACTTCTTTTAATCTGTTTCTCTTTGATAACTCATAACATTGAATACTTTTCCACATACTTACTAATTTTTTTTTTGTGGATTATTTTATTACAAGTCTGTTCTGATATTAGCTAAGTCTTAAGATTCTTATCAACTTGGGTGCCTAGGTGACTTTGCCAGTTTAGCATCTGCCTTTGGCTCAGGTGATGATTCGAGGGTCCTGGGATCAAGTTCTGTATCAGGTGGGGCTCCCTGCTCAGCGGGGAACCTGCTTCTCCCTCTGTTCCTCCCTCCCCTGGCTTGTGCTTGTTTTCTTTCTCTCAAAAATAAACAAAATCTTAAAAAAAAATCTTATCAATTTGTGTAAATTCTTGAGATAACAATGTCATTAATCTTTTATTGGTCATATTTTTTATAAATATATCTGTTAGTATGTTATTTGTCTTTTGGCAATTTTTTTTTAACATGCAAAGTTTCTTTTCTGAAATCTTCATGTTGTCAAGTACTTTCATTTTTGCTGTATAGTAATCCTGTACTCATGAAGTTTATCATCTTGTGAAAGAAAATTAGGTGGCAGTGAAGGAAACGCAATGCAAATAATTCCAGAAAGTTGTAAGTGTGATGAAGAAAGTAAAATATATTAACGTGATAGAAAGTCACCAGAAGGGCCTTCCCACTAGCACTGTAATAAATATTTAATCCTATTTTCTTCTTTCTTCTGGACTTTATAGTTTTTGTTTTGTTTTTTTAAAGATTTTATTTATTTATTTGACAGACAGAGATCACAAGTAGGCAGAGAGGCAGGCAGAGACAAAAAGAGGGAGGAAGCAGGCTCCCTGCGGAGCAGAGAGCCCTGATGTGGGGCTCAATCCCAGGACCCTGGGATCATGACCTGAGCCAAAGGCAGAGGCTTTAACCCACTGAGCCACCCAGGCGCCCCAATGGACTTTGTAGTTTTAAGCACATTTAAGTCTTTAAATAAAATGAAATTCAGGGTACCTAGCTGGCTCAATCAGTGAAGCATGTGACTCTTGATCTCTAGGTTGTAAGTTCGAGCCTCACGTTGGGTGTGGAGATTACTTAATAAATAAATAAAACGGAATTCTCGTTGATGTACCAGGTAAAGTGTGGATCTAAATTCTTCCCTTCCTCCCAAATTGCGCATCAGTTTCCCTCCACCATTTATAGGTTAAAAAAAAAAAAAACAACTTTGTTTATCTCATTGTATTATGACATCTTCCTAGTATACCAAAATTTCTATGAAACTTAGGATGTATTACTGATCTTTCTATTAAATTCTAGGAAGCTGTTTGTTCCACTATTTTACTCTAATTGTTTTGTAGGTTTTACTTTTGATAGTAATTCCTCCTTAACTCCCCTCCCCCAACACATTTTCTTTCTTGCCTATTTAGAGTTTTCCTTTCTTTCTTCTTGTCATATGTTTAAAAACATCCTTCTAGGGTTTGTTTTTTTTTTTTCCTTAAACAAGATTCTGCTAGAACTAGAAATGAAGTTATAGGAAACAGGTATTTATGTAATATTTTGGCTTCCTATCCAGGAACATCTATTTTCATTCATTCACATCTTTTTAGACAACGCAGGTTTTGTAGCTTCCTTTGTAAAGAAATGTGTGTATATATGTGTGCATGTTTGCACACATATATAGTATCTTAGACTGGGTTTCATAGAAACAGACTCAGAGATGGAGCATTGTTCTGGAAGATTTTCACAGAAGGCACATGTAGCAAACCAGCCTATGGTGCAGTGGCCAGTGGGACCTTAGCTGGTTGGGGTAGGGGGGGAAAGGGAGGGGGCAGGGAACCTGAAAGAGATAGTCCAGAACTGGAATGGGACATTGAGGTTTAGCAATTTACAAATAAAATACAATCTTTGAATGGATCCAGATGCTCCTGTCAGCCTGACCATCACATTGTCTTTCCTTAGATTGGCCTCAGGGATGGTCAGATTGTCAGGCAAGGGTTAATAGTACCTGACTGCCTTCTGTAGATGTATACCATGCATAATCCTCTCATAACAAATGGCGCACTTGTTTCCCCTTGACAATATTGGGTATTATCGAGCTTTGGGATCTTTTGTCAATATGGAGATGAAAAATGGCATCACATTTTAGTTTTGAAGTTTTAGTTTTGAATGCGGTTGAGAGAAGTTGCTGTGGCTGATGTCAAAGAGGTTACTGCCTGTGTTCTCCTCTAGGATTTTAACGGACTCCTGTCTCACATTGAGTTCTTTCTTCCATTTTGAGTTTATCTTTGTGTATGGTGTAAGAGAACAGTCAAGTCTCATTCTTCTGTATATAACTGTCCAATTTCCCCAGCACCATTTGTTGAAGAGATTTTTTTTTCCCATTGGATATTTTTTCCTGCTTTGCTGAAAGTTATTTGACCATAGAGTTGAGGGTCCATATCTAGGCTCTCTATTCCATTGGTCTGTGTCTGTTTTTGCGCTGGTACCATGCTATCTTGGTGATCACAGCTTTGTAATAGGGCTTGAAATCAGGCAATGTGATGCCCCCAGCTTTGTTTTTCTTTTTCAACATTTCCTTGGCAATTCAGGGTCTTTTCTGGTTCCATACAAATTTTAGGATTGTTTGTTCCAGCGCTTTGAAAAATGCTGATGGTATTTTGATCAGGATGGCGCTGAAAGTATAGATTGCTCTGGGCAGCATGGACATTTTAACAATGTTTATTCTTCTGATTCATGAGCATGGAATGTTTTTCCATCTTTTCATGTCTTCTTCAATTTCTTTCATGAGTGTTCTGTAGTTCCTAGAGTATAGCTCCTTTACCTCTTTGGTTAGGTTTATTCCAAGGTATCTTATGGCTTTTGAATGGAATCGATTCTCTAATTTCCTTTTCTATAGTTTCACTGTTATTATATAGGGAAGCAACTGATACCTGTGCATTGATTTTGTGTCCTGCCACATTACTGAATTGCTGTATGAGTTCTAGTAATTTGGGGGTGGAGTCTTTCGGGTTTTCCACATAAAGTATTATGTCATCTGTGAAGAGAGTGAGTTTGATTTCTTCTCTGCCAATTTGGGTACTTTTTATTTCTTTTAGTTGTCTGATTGCTGTTGCTAGGACTTCTAGTACTATGTTGAACAACAGTGGGGAGAGTGGGCATCCTTGTCCTGTTCCTGGTCTTAAGGGAAAGGCTCTCAGCTTTTCCCCACTGAGAATAATATTCACTGGGGTTTTTCATGGATGGATTTTATGAAGTTGAGGAATGTTCCCTGAGATGCCCTTCAACAAACGAATGGATAAAGAAGATGTGGTCCTTATATATAATGGAATATTACTTGGCCATCAAAAAGGATGAGTACACAACTTTTGGATAAATATTGATGGGACTAGAGGAGATTATGCTGAGTGAAATAAATCAAGCAGAGAAAGTCAGTTATCATATGGTTTCACTTACTTGTGGAACATAAGGAATAGCATGGAGGACATTAGGAGAAGTAAGGGAAAAATGAAGGGGGGAATTGGAGGGGGGAATGTACCATGAGAGACTGTGGAATCTGAGAAACAAACTGAGGGTTTTAGAGGGGAGGGAGGTGGGGGGTGGGTTGGCCTGGTGATGGGTATTAAGGAGGGTATGGATCGAATGGAGCACTGGGTGTTAAATGTAAACAATGAATCTTGGGACACTATCAAAAGCTAATAAAGTACTGTATGGTGACTAACATAACACAATAAAAAATTTAAAAAAATTTAAAAATGAGGTTGAGTTTTCCAGTTGTTTAGTAGTTATTTGTATCTCATTTTGAAGCTGAAGCTTGTAGTACAGTATGATCTGGACTTTGTATCCAACTGTTGCCTTGCAGAATCCAGAACATGCCTTTTATATCTCCATAGCTTTTGTATCCCTTTAGGTTCATTTTGACTGGCAG
Organism: Enhydra lutris kenyoni; assembly: GCF_002288905.1. Taxonomy (NCBI): domain Eukaryota; kingdom Metazoa; phylum Chordata; class Mammalia; order Carnivora; family Mustelidae; genus Enhydra; species Enhydra lutris. The sequence continues at coordinate 60,699,152 of NW_019154088.1, forward strand.
TGACATAAACCCCTGAATCAATGGACTTTAGCAATGAGGAAAATCTTTTATCTTAAATGACATGTCCTGGGATAGAGTAGTTCTAGAGTTGGCTAATTCAGCTACTCACCAAGGCCATTGAGGCCCTGGTTTTTCTGTATTTTTGATTGCCATCCTCCAGACTAGATTACCTCCTGTGCACAAGATGGCTACAGCACCACCAGGCATCCCATCAAGGCAATGCAGGATTCAGTAGAAGAACTAGTGTTTCTTACCATGAGCCTCTTTTTAAGAACATGGACACTTGTCTTGAAGTCCCCTCCTAGAAGGTATGACTTGAATCTCCATTGGTCAGACTTGGATTTTATGCCCGTTCCTAAACTAGTAACTGGCAAGGAGCCTGGGACCATCATATGTAGCTCATGTGAATCAGGATTTTCCCTTGAATGATAATGAGTAGGAGTGGACACTCCCTTGCCCCACCCCCACTTCCCAAATAATTAGGGCACTGGGGACAGGAAATGTGGATTCATTGTAGGGAGACAATCAACTATGATTGCCACAACTTTCCATATGATATTCTCTTTGCCTGATACAGCCCTCCTCTACCTATCCTCCCATCTAACCGCCATTCATTTTTCAAGTATAGGCTAGGGTGGCTTTGGAGGAAACATGTCTTGTCTCCTCTAGGGTCTCTAGGCGGGATAGGGAGCCCGCCTCTTCTCCCATGGCAGCCTGTGCCACCCTCATCACACTACACTGTAATTCTGGCTTCACTTCTCAGTCTCCTGCCACAACCCAGCTCATTGACAGCGGGGACTGATTTGTTTCTCTATCTCTAGCCCCTAGGACAGTGTGCAGTACAGAACACTTAACCATGGTTGTTCAATGCAATCCATTTGCTAGTATTTTCATTTAGAGTTTCAGGTCTAGATGCACAACAGAGACCAATTTATAGCTTTGTCATTTGGGAATGATTTGTCCATTGAGATTTGGAATTAGGATTATCTTTTTCACACAAAGCCAACTGAAGAGTTTCCAGAACAAATTGTTTAATTTGTGGATTATCGATTTTCTTAACAATCCAGAAGTTCAACAAGTATTTCCTGAACACGTATTATGTGTCGGGCACCAGCCCACTTGGTGCTTTATATAAGAGTGGTATGAGAGCTTGTCTCCGAACGTGAAGTTTATGCTTTAAGGCAGCATTTTTCAAACTGCAAGTCAAGATCTGTCATGGGTAGAGAAATCAATCTTGTGAGTCAAAAACCACCATTGAAAGGGAAAAAAAGGGGGGGGACGTCTGGGTGGCTCAGTCTGTTGGGAACCTGCCTTTGGCTCCGTTTCACTGTCCCAGGGTCCTGGGATCAAGTTTTGCATCGGGCTTCTTGCTTGGCAGGGGGCGTGCTTCTCCCTCTGCCTGCCATTCCCCCTGCTTGTGCTCTCTCTCTCTGACAAATAAATAAGTAAAATCTTTAAAAGAACAAAAGGTGAAAAAAAAGTACAATAGAGTAGAACAAAATATATCAGAGTGCATCACTCCTGGTAAAACTTTGTATATGCATGTATATATAATTTGTTTATATAATGTCCTGGGTCAATATATAAAATGCGTTCTTTACTATGGGTGACACTCAAAGCAGTTTAAAGCCAGTGCTCCAAGGGCCAGTCTGTTTTCTTTCCTATTTCTCTTTGCAGTATGTGCTCTCTCCACATGTCTGGGCTCCCTGACAGGAGGGAAAGACAAAGCTTAGAGGTTCCTCTTCTCAGCGCACCCTCCTGCCCCAAGCCAGCCCCCCAGCCTGAGATCTGGTTGGCCTGGTACTGACTTCAGCGCCAGAGGCAGAAATTCAATCTGAGGCTCCAGGACTCATTATCTGAGCGGCCTTGGGCAAGTCACTGGACTTTCCAGAACATCTGTTTCTCTTTTGTGAGGGGAAGATGACAACAGTCCTTGCTCCACAGGCCGTTGAGAAGATCGAGTGAGATACTACCACATGAGTTACTAAGGAAACCCCCTCCAGTTCCTCAGGCGAAAAGAGCAGATTTAGCTGGTGGATTAAAAAAATTCTGTCTCCTGAGAAAGGAGGAAAGACATTAAGGAATGGCCCCAAAGAGAAAGTGAAGAGGGATTCCCAGCACCCCTGGCCTGCAGATATTTGAATCAAAAAAGGGGGAAAATCAATGGGAAAAGATCAGGCTCTCCCACTTCTCTAATGAGCAGTAATTTTTTAAAAAAATTATTTATTGGGGCACCTGGGTGGCTCAGTGGGTTAAGCCGCTGCCTTCGGCTCAGGTCATGATCTCAGGGTCCTGGGATCGAGCCCCGCATCGGGCTCTCTGCTCAGCAAGGAGCCTGCTTCATCCTCTCTCTCTGCCTGCCTCTCTGCCTGCTTGTGATCTCTGTCTGTCAAATAAATAAATAAAATCTTTAAAAAAAAAATTATTTATTTATTTGCAAGAGAGAGAGAGAGAGGGCATGAAGGTGAGGGATACAGAGAGGAAGAGAATATCGCAAGCGGAATCCACTCTGAGCATGGCTGATCCCAGGCTGGATCCCAGGACCCTGAGATCTTCACCTGAGCCCAAACCTACTCACTGGCTCAATCGACTGGGCCACCCAGGCACCCCAAGGGGTAGTTTTTAAATTTCTTCATGGAGCACATTGTCAGGGGGTGTTTGGAGGGGCTGATATTGTGTTGCTGTATCTGTTTTTCATAAGCATCAGAGGAAGGGCTGTGGCCTCTGTCCTCCCTTCACTCCCTGAAGGAGCTGTGCTGGCGGCTGCCCAGCCTTCAGATCACGCAGGTTGGGAGTTGTGGGTTGGGGGGTGGGGGATGGGGTGGGAAGGGGTTCAGATAGGGTGGAGAGGGGTCTCAAAGGGGAGGAAGTCAATTGGAGTGTTTGTTGCATATTTGGGGTCATTTCTCACACATCTGAAATTCTCTCTTCTGTGACTGTCTTAGAGCTGCAGTCACAGCTGAGAATTTGGGCACAGGCTGTCCTTCCTGCTTGCCCACCTCCCTGGAAAACCCTCTGCAGGCTTCATAGCCTGCTTCTTCTGTTGTCAGCTGTATGAACAGCAAGCCATAGATGGGCTTCCTTAAATAGAAAGTTATTGGTACTTGTTTGTTGTTACTCCTGAATTGTTGAGACTTGGGAGAAAGATTCCATAGGGGATCATGCTCCCCCACACCCCCCAAAACACACATATGAACACACACACATGCACACCCTTGAGAGAAGACAAGCAAGGTGGGAAGTTGGTTTGCCTTGGCTGGCTGCTGGGGAAGAGAAGGCTGATATCCTGGCTGGGATTTGCCTTTATCCCAAAGCGATGCAGAACAAGAGGAAATGGGATTCCAAGAGTTTTAGGTAAAGACGGGGAATTCCCAAGAATCCAGTGGTTCTTTGCTTGTTTGTTTGGTTTTTATCCATCCTTAAGGAGTCCCATCCAGGACTGGGGCACATCATTCCCTGTTCTCTGACATGTTTCCAACCAACCTGGGCCCTGAGGGTGTTAGGGTTCACCAGCATGCCCAGTGGAAGGAAGTGTGGAAGCAGGCAGGGCAGTCATACCTGCTCCCAATACCAGGGAAGGAGAAAGACCCCAGCATCTGTGAAGAGCTCGCTCTGTCTTCCCAGCATCTTGGTGTGTCCATTTGCCCACGTTTGTCACCCATGACCTTGAAGTAACCAAATTTAGTGGCTTTTTCTCAGGCCTCATCTTCTACTGGGCAGCCCCTCTTTCTTAAATGCTCACCCTAGTGAGCTAGTTCTTCGTGAACTTTTTTGATGACTCTTTCTGTTTCTTTTTCTTTTTTTCTGTATTGCAAATTTATGACTCCCCCAAACCTGTCTTTAGCCCTTTTCTTTGTTTACTCTCCCTCTCTCTGGGCAAACTTTGGTTTCCTTTGCAACTGACCAAGTAATATTTTGCTGAGACATGCTTTCTTTCTTGCTTTCTTGCTTTCTTTCTTTCTTTCTTTCTTTCTTTCTTTTAAATTAACATATAATGTATTATTTGCCCCAGGGGTACAGGTCTGTGAATCATCAGGCTTACACATTTCACAGCATTCACCATAGCACATACCCTCCCCAATGTCCATCACCCAGCTGCCCTTTCCCTTCCCCCCCACCCCCAGCAACCCTCAGTTCAGTTTTGTGAGATTAAGAGTGAGACAGTGAGACGCGCTTTCTGTCAAGAATAGTAACAAGCTTAGGCAAAGGGAAGGTTTACATGGCAAAGCGTCTACAAAGCCAAGCGCAGATGTGAATCTGTCAGGGCTGAACCCAGGACATGCTAGGCTCCAAGAAAGCCAGGCAGAGCTGGCAAAGGCCCTGGTCTCTGCCTCTCTCCTGTCTGGTCATTTTCTGCTTCTTGGACATCTCTTATCTCTCCCCTCCTCTCCTTTCTTGGGCTACCATCTGGCCTGAAGCCCTCATGACCTTTTTAGTGATTTCCTTGCAGCTGGTTATGTCCTCCATCCAAACTATTTTATTTCAACAATATCCCCTCTGCCCTGGGTCCCATGCTGTAGGGCCCACCCTCTCTCTCCCCTGGCCCACTTTAGCTGTATTTCTCCATGGGGTAAGGAATCCACAGGCTAATGAAATGTTCCCACCTAAGGTCCCCATTTCTCTTCTATAGCCTATTTGCTGGGCCCGGGTCAGCCTTTTCTCCAGGTACATTGTTCTGAGGACAGACCACATCACCAAAGTACTTGCTTCTGCACCTGAAGGGTACCCAAGGGGTAGTTGTTTACGGAGAGGGGTAGGGTGAGGTGGGAGCTTGGACATGACCATTAAATGTGCTCAAGGTCTTTTGCCATGTGGGGCAGAGCTTGAACTGAATGGGCCAGGGCCCAGTGACCAGCTTTCCCCCATTCTACCCAGCATGGAACTTGGAGAAATTCAATCATTCTATATCTGAACCTAGCCTTTCACACTGTAAGTTTATTTTTAAGTATAGGGGGATGGAACATATTTTATTTAATAGTTTGTTAGTTTGATTTATAACTTCTTGATATGTGGCATGTGGACCTCCATTTGTAATCATACCTTGGGCTCCACAGACCCTAGGGGCAAGTCCGAATTTCATTATGGCTAGTTTAAGAAAAAAAAAATTCCCTAAACAAAGTTCTGATTAAACCATCACCTGCCTCAAAACTTTTGCTATGACTACTACTGTTTACTGGGAAGTAAGTGGCTGCCATTGTTCATTATTTGTGTCAGATGAAGCTGACAGGTAGGGCTTGCCTTTCATCAGAAGAATGCTCAGGCCAGGCTTGACTTGGCAAAGGAGCAGTTTCCTGCTCAGAGCTCGCTGGGAAGGCTCAGGGGACAGAAGCCAGGGAAGCCTGACATCCAGCCTTTGGAGCCTCTGGCAGAGATGCTGTAAGTTCATGCAGATAAGGTTTGGAAAATCACAGGCAATTCTAAGGTAAGCTGTCTAAGAAGTGGCTGGTGTGAGATTGTTGAAAGGAGCAGGGAACACACATAGATAAAGGGGATTTGATTCCCAAGGTCACTTTTTGCCTCCATTCCAGATTGTTCTATAGTTCCCACATACAGGAACTTGTCCTAGCCTAATTCATGTAAGATGCTTCTGGGAGGGGGACATGGACAGTAGGAACAAAGCTTAATATTTAGCAGCACTCCATAATAGTTTCTTCTTCTCCTCCTTCTTCTTCCCCTTCTTCTTCTTTTCTAAATCTTTATTTTTTTAAGTGATCTCTGTGCCCAGTGTGGGGCTTGAACTCACCATCCTGAGAATGAGAGTCACATGTTCTACTGACTGAGCCAGCCAGGTGCCCTTTCGCAAGAGCTTCTATGAGGAACTCAGAGCAGTAATGAACACACTACCTTTATAATCAATCTCCACCGAATATCTTGAAAGTGATTGATTCTGGGAAACAGTCCATTTAGACTGGGAGAGGGTCAGTGGGTAGGACTGGAATCGGGGGAGGTGGCCTGGGATGCTGTCCTCTCACCTTCCAGGAGCTTCTGAGGCTGAGGCAGGTGCTGGTGCTGGAGGAGACGCTATGGGACTGAATCCAGGCTAAGGCTTCCGTGGGGCTCAGGACCATCTGTAAGAGCGGCATTCCAGATGTACAAGGATCAAGATCTTCACAGAGGAGCTGTTGCTGAGCATGGGAGAAAATAGGTAATTTTAAAAATAGGGAATATGGAAAAAAAATAGGGAATATGGAGAAATGTATATTTTAGAATAAACCTTGAGTTTAAGATTAAAAAAAAATGTATGCACAGCTTTCCTGGACTTCAAAAACAGGCATTGGCGATAGAGTCTCCAAAATCCGTAGAGCAGGCTATACTTACACATAAAATTGTTTTATCTCAAACTCACTGATACAGGTCCTAATGGAGGGAACTCCTCACTCTTCAGAAGGAATGCTGCTGTCTTAAGCGGGCTGCCTTGTGAGGCGCTTGAAGGGCCAGCCTACCCAATGCTCCTTAGACCAGCCCATCTCAGGACCACCTGGCAGTGATTGTTCCAAAAGCACAGTGTATGAGACTCTTTTCCTATTTACCCAAAATTATCTCTTGAAAGTAACGGTATTCATTTTCCCAACCAACCACAAATTATTTTCTCTATTTTAAAATTCAAATAAGCTACTTTAGCTTTACTAAGGGAAAATTTTACCGAGGCAAAATAAAATCCCACTTGTGGAAGCTTAGGTAAGGGCAAAATTAAGTTAAATTCTTCTCCATATTAATTTAGAAATAGTAATAAAAGCAAAATGTTCTAAAGGTTACACCAATCAGGGTCCTGGCAACAGAGAGCCTTGGAGTGAGTCATTTGAGGAAAGCATAATAAAGGCAGTACTTACTAAGCTTAGGCTGGGCTTAGACAAAGAAAAGGGGATGGTGTCCTACTGTTGGTTTGGTAAGGGCAGGAACCATTAGCACCAGGAGGTGTAAAAGGGCCAAGGGTGGCAAAACCTGGTAAGGGAACCCAGAAAGAAAGCTGATGGGGAGGGTAAGTTCACAGGAAGGAACCAGAGAAATAAACCTCATCAGCCTTTCCTCCTGGAGGCTGGAAGGCAAAGGGAGCCCATCGATTCAAGTTCCTGTGGCTCAGCCTCTTAGGGCAAACAACAGGTTGAGAAAGGTGAAGAGTGGATCTTGAGGGACAAATGAAGAAAATCCAGCGTTGATCAGAGACAGCTAAGGAACCGGAGGGACCCTTGTGTATTTTCACCAGCGCTGGAGAAAACAGTAAAGTGATTTGTTTTCCTACCATCTTGTTTCTATTGTCCTGTAATATGTTTATAAGAAACATATCGTCATTCAATATTATGCTCTTGTATCAGGGGAGGGGAACAGGATCCTATGTCCTACGCCCAGGCCTACAGACTCAAGTCTCACACCAGAAGGGACCGAGAAATGTGAAGTTTAAGTAAGCACTCCCAATGACACACACATTCAGCTTCCAGAAGCCCTGAGCTACGAAATGAGAGGGTGAGCGGTAGCAGTTATCTAGTAAGGAAAGTGGAATCTTATCTGTGTTGAGAAAACAGCTCTACACCCAGTATGGACACAGGTAGACAAGGAAAGGGCAGGTGAACACACAAGTAAGAACAATTGGTTCGTGGGGTGTTCTGAGTTTTAAAACTTTTTTTTTTTTTTGGCTATGAAAATGTTTACATGAGGGCTTATTAAATTAAAAACACTTAAAAATTTAAAAATTAAAAATGAAATTAAACACAGAGAAATTGGAGCAGGTAAAACACTAGGTCACCACAGGGGCTGACCCGAGTCCCAAGGTGTCCATGGAAATTTACCACAGGATCTAAGTTCTCTTGGTCCTGGTCAGAATCCCAGAGTCTCCCAAGCCAGCTTTGTCCTACAGACATCCAGAGAGAACATCAGACCCTGACCTGGCCTCCCAGGACCCCACAAGTACAAATGGGTAGGCAGCCACCAATGACGAGACTTCTTCTCCCTCTCCTGGACTCAGTGACTGAATCTTTGGGACTTGGGCTGAGAAGGCCCCTTCTGTTGGTTTCCTTGTCAGCAGTTCCCAGACAGGGAAAGTTATCTGCCCAAGGTAACCTTATGCTCCAACAGAAATAACCCTTGGGGCTAGACGCAGCAGTGTTGTACTGGAAGTTTCCAAGGCAGCACAGTTCTTATCTCTGTGGAGGCCTGGGTCTGGGCCCTCTGCCTCTTTTTGAAGTCTTCTTTCTTTGATTGGTCTTCCATTGACCTGTAAAGCTCAGGACAGGGTTGAGGGTGGGGAGGGGGGCAGGGTCAGCCTGGTTTCCCCACTGAGGCCAGTGAGTTGCCTGCAAAGAGGAAGTTCAGTGTATAGGCCTCGGGATAGGGAGAGAGGCCCTCTCGCACTGCAGAAGTCAGGAAAGTCTCATTATATTCTATGTGAAGAGCCCCCCAGTATTTTCTGGGCTGACGCAGAGAAGGACTATTTATTTCTCAGCGATGCTTGTCTGAATTGGCAGGCTTGGGCTGGAGCAGGGAGAAGCAGATCCAAGCCGATCATGTGATGGAATTATACCTGCTGAGAGAGAACACAGCGCGGCTCCCTGAGCAGGCGTTCTTGCAGACTCTGCATTGTAAACCCTGGCCCGGGAGGCCCTGGGCTAATTTGTCTTTTGCCAACTAACGGCAAATGGAGGAGGGCAGAGCCTGGCAGCCTCTCCAGATGCCTGGTGATTTGAGGAGCACTCAAACCAGCGCCCCCCACCCCCGCTGCCCTCCCACTGATGCCTCAATAACAGATATGAATTTATTCCACTTCATCAAGGAGCAAATTCTTATTTTTCCAAATCAACTGAAACCAAGCTCTGAGCCCCACCTTGGCCTGGTTGGTGGGACCCTCGATAGTAATCATTATCAAAATCCCCCCTTCCTCTCCCCTGAGCAGCACTATTATCTAGAGGCCTACTTGGTAGCAGAAGAACGCAACAGGGGTCTGAGGTAGTCAGTAAAATAGCCACCGTCATTATTTCTTCTTTTGTTACAAGATGCAACTATTACACTAAAAGGTTTCCAACATTAGCGTCCGCTTTGCCTGCACCCTCTACCATAGGCCCTTGCCTGTGTTTTCAAGGTCAAATAATTAGAGACTGTCCCTGAGGCATTAGTGATGGGCTAAGCCTGGGATAGGGGGAGGGTGGATCGAGCTTTGAGGAAACTTTGGACCTTCCCCAAATAATCTGGGTCAGTGTCTTCCACTCTTCACTGTAGATAATTAATATTTGCTCCTTCCCATATATAGAACCATGTAAACACAACAGCCTCCTCCTCTCCCCAGACTGCTGCCACTAAGACCCTCCTGCAGAGACATTTTGGAGGCCTGACTGCTGGGTGCCAACTGCCACCCCAGAGCCCAGAACCTCCGGAGAGTGCACAAGAGGCGTGGATGTCTGCCATTTGAGGATACCTCCCCTTAATGTCCTTCCAGGCTTGCAGAATGCAACTCTGTCCCTCACCCAGGAAGCCTCAGCTTCTCTCCACCCATCCCCACCCCATCCTCTTGGGCACTTACAGCTTAAGTCCTTCTTGGGCTTGACTCTTGAATTGGAGAAAAGCTATTCGTTAGCTGCTGCCACCAGCTAAGACAGAACTGGGGGCCGAGAGCACTGAACACAAAGCCTTGGTTCATTTGTCAGGCTAGATGGCCAGTGAAGAGGGACAGATACTGTTTTTTTCTTTTTAAGTCTTTTTTCCTATGGCAGAAAGGAAACCTTGACTCATTTGATTGTCATGCCTGAAACTGTGCCACCAAAGAGGCACTCCTTTGAGCGGGATATCTGCACAGGATCCTAAGAGGTGTCCCCGGGAGAGGTAACAGAGCATGGCTCCTAGCTTACTGTAAGGGGTTCCTGTGACACTGCCCGACAGTGGCAGGGGTAGAATATAGCAGGTGGGGCTGGGAGAGGGGCAGGCCCGGCTCTGTCCCACTTTGCAAGTGGGCCCAGTGGCTGGCTTTGTGGTTGGTTAGATCAGGTGACACTGACCAGAAAGCCTTCTCTTCTTTCTGTTGAAGATAAGCTTGCCAGTTTCCTGTGGTTTGTTAGGGGCTGGGCTCCCCTGTCCTAGGGACTTAGCAAGGTGGGGCGATCTGCTCAGATATCAAACCACCTAGGAGTTACTGCTGTTTTGTAAGAAAAAAAGACCTTCACGGTCAAGTTCCGAATGAGCTGGGAATCAGAACACAGGTTCACGTGACCAGCAGAGGCCTCAAAATTCTCTCCGGGACTGCAGAGAACCACTAGGCTACTCTCGGGTCCGCCTCGGGATTAACAGAAGCTAGGAGCAGACTCTGGTTGGAATCAGGTTCCTTGTGTGACCTTGGGCGCTTACCCTCTGTGCGTCAGTTTCTTATCTCCAAAAATGGGGATAATAGTGTACCTACCTCACGGGGGTGTTGTGGGGATCTGTTATATTTGGGCACTTAGAACAGGGCCTAGCACATAGCAAGTGTTAGATAAATTTTCACTGTTGTAATTGTTGTTATTGTTTATGGCCAGGTGGATCTCAGCTGCAACTAGAGATAATTAATCATACTTGGTACCAGTTGCCTAGTACTACAGGTGAAGTAATAGCTGTAAAACACCCAGAGTTTCCCTGAGTAGGGGTGGGGTGTGGGGAGGGGGTTTCAAAATACCCAGATTCATCACTAGAACCTAGGTACAGAGGCTTTTACCTTGGGGCATTGCAGCCCAAGTAGACCTGACACCCACATGGTTGAAGTACACCCTTGGGGCACCCCGCTGGCTCAAGTCAGTAGAGCATGTGACTCTTAATCGTGGTTGTGAGTTCAAGCCCCATGTTGGGTCTAGAGCTTACTTGGAGAAAAAAAAAAAGAAAGAAAAGAAGAAAAAAAGAAATATACCTTTAATGGCCATAGTTTGAGGGGCTTTGAAAGGCTTTCTGGTCCTCACACATCTCTGTCACGGTCTTGCCGCAATGCCTAAAATTGTCTCCAGTACTCCCAGGAATTCTAAAGCAGTTACCCTGTCTGCAGCCAGACTGACTGTTTATAAATCCTGACTGTACTCACCAGCTGGGAGTCTGGGAGACGTTACCTACTCTGGGCGCCTCTGCTTGCTCACCTGTAAAGTGAGACTGGGAAAGCACCCTCTTGATAGAACGTTTGCAATTACGTGGAATGATGTGTGAAGGGTTAGCTGAGTGCCTGGTACACCCCGAACTCAGTAACTGGCAGTGATGGTGGATTTGACTAGAGAAGGTATCCAGTAGTGATTTCGTATTTACTAATCCATGAATACTCAATGTTTGCACATTTTATTTTATTTCGTTTTTTAAAAGATTTATTTATTTATTTGACAGAAACACACAGAGAGAGAGGGAACACAAGCAGGGGGAGTGGAGAGGGAGAAGCAGGCGTCCAGCCGAGCAGGGAGCCCAATGTGGGGCTCGATCCCAGGACCCTGGACTCATGACCTGAGCCAAAGGCAGACGCTTAACTGACTGAGCCACCCAGGCGTAACTGTAATAACTTTTACTAAGTATGCAAAAATGTTTAAAAAAAGTAATGTGACGAACACCTGTATAAACACCATTTCGACTCAATAGTTGTTTTATTCATGACTGCCGTTTTTACTGTTATTTGTGGGTTTTGTACAGTTACTTTGCTGTTATGTGCATATATATCTTTTCCCTCAATCATTTGAAAATGGCAAACGTCATGACACTTCACTCCTACATACTTCAGCATGTAGCTCCCACAAATGAAGAGGTTCTCCTATGTAACCCCAGTATCATTACTACATCTAGAACAACTGACAGGGATTGATTATTTATATATTTATTTATTTATTAAGATTTTATTTATTTATTTGACAGAGAGAGAGAGAGAGAGAGAGCACAAGTAGGCAGAGAGAGAGAGAGAGAGAAGCAGGCTCCCCGCAGAACAGTGAGCCTGGTGCAGCACTTGATCCCAGGACCCTGGGATCATGACCTGAACCTAAGGTAGCCACTTAACTGACGGAGCCACCCAGCACCCCAAATTTTTAAATATTACCTAATAGTAAGTCAATATTCACACCTTTTCTGTTGTTCCCCAAATGTCTTTTAGAGTGTTTTTTTTCCCCCAAATAGCAACCAATCATAGGTCATGCATGTATTGTGCTTGATTATGTCTCTTTCAATCTAGAATAATCTCCCCTTCATTCCTTTTTTAGCGACACTGACTTTTAAAGAGGCCGGGTTGTCCCATACAATGTCCCACATTCTGGATTTGTCTTACTGTTTGCTTGTAGTGCTGTGTTCAGTGAATATTTTGGAAAGGGATGAAAAAAACCTGGAGCTTGAACCGGATTCTCAAGGCTGTCCTGAGGACATAGAACCCTATTGCCCATAGGAAATGAGGGAGGAAACAAAAAAACAAGGCACGCTCATTTTTTTTTTGAAACTTGAAACCTGTTAAACACTAACTCCCCATTCTCCCCTTCTCACAGTCCCTCGCGCCCACCATTCCACTTTCTGTATGAATTTTTTTTTTAATTTTATTTTTCATAAACATATAATATCTTTTTCTCCCCAGGGGTACAGGTCTGTGAATCGCCAGGTTTACACACTTCACAGCACTCACCATAGCACATACCCTCCCCAATGTCCATAATCCCACCCCCCCAACCCCCCTCCCCCCATTAACCCTCAGTTTGTTTTGTGAGATTAAGAGTCACTTATGGTTTGTCTCCCTCCCAATCCCATCTTGTTTCATTTACTCTTCTCCTACCCCCTTAACCCCCCATGTTGCATCTCCTCTCCCTCATATCAGGGAGATCATATGATAGTTGTCTTTCTCCGATTGACTTATTTCGCTAAGCATGATACCCTCTAGTTCCATCCATGTCGTCGCAAATGGCAAGATTTCATTTCTTTTGATGGCTGCATAGTATTCCATTGTGTACATATACCACATCTTCTTTATCCATTCATCTGTTGATGGACATCTAGGTTCTTTCCATAGTTTGGCTATTGTAGACATTGCTGCTATAAACATTCGGGTGCACGTGCCCCTTCGGATCACTACGTTTGTATCTTTAGGGTAAATACCCAGCAGTGCAATTGCTGGGTCATAGGGTAGTTCTATTTTCAACATTTTGAGGAACCTCCATGCTGTTTTCCAGAGTGGCTGCACCAGCTTGCATTCCCACCAACAGTGTAGGAGGGTTCCCCTTTCTTCGCATCCTCGCCAGCATCTGTCATTTCCTGACTTGTTAATTTTAGCCATTCTGACTGGTGTGAGGTGGTATCTCATTGTGGTTTTGATTTGTATTTCCCTGATGCCGAGTGATGTGGAGCACTTTTTCATGTGTCTGTTGGCCATCTGGATGTCTTCTTTGCAGAAATGTCTGTTCATGTCCTCTGCCCATTTCTTGATTGGATTATTTGTTCTTTGGGTGTTGAGTTTGCTAAGTTCTTTATAGATTTTGGACACTAGCCCTTTATCCGATATGTCATTTGCAAATATCTTCTCCCATTCTGTCAGTTGTCTTTTGGTTTTGTTAACTGAAAAATATGGAACGCTTCACGAATTTGCGTGTCATCCTGGCGCAGGGGCCATGCTAATCTTCTCTGTATCGTTCCAATTTTAGTATATGTGCTGCCGAAGCGAGCACACTTTCTGTATGAATTTTCACTAAGAACCTCACCTAAGAGGAATCATACAATATCTGTCCTTTTGTGACTGGCTTATTTCACTTAGCATGATGTCTTCAGGGTTTATCCATGTTGTAACATGTCAAAATTCCCTTCCTTTTAACAGCTACAGATTATTTCATTGTATGTGTGGATACAGCACACTTTGCTTATCCGTCCGTCTGTTGATGGACACTTGGGTTGCTTCCACCTTTTGGCTATTGAATAATGCTCCTACGAGCATGGGCGTACACACACCTGTTCCCATCCCTGCAAAGCGCACTCATTTTTACCTTTTGTCCTGGGGCTAGTCCTCATGCGGCCTCTAGTAACTGCTAACTTTAGAAATCATGTTTTGAATCAATTTTCCTTTCTATTGTTCTCTCCCTATGACCAGCATCTAACATGAGATGACTTTTGTGGTTTTGCCATTGTCTGGAGCTTATAACTATCTACACCAACGGGAGAAATCTGGACATCACTCAGAGCAAGTATTTCTGTCCTGCTTCCTGTTGCAAGTATGTTGATTATAATATCAAGGTGTGAGAAGCCAAAAGCTCCGAGATTTTAAAGCCAGAGATGGCCTTTTAAATCACCGTAATGACTTTTTAATCTGTTAGGTTCCCATACTTCAGGGAGTTCCCTTTTTAAAGGTATTTATTCCAAGTCTCTGAGTTAACATGGGTGATTTATATGTAGCTACGCATAAACTATGAGAGGAAGCCAGGCCGAGTGGAACGAATGAACTTTGAACCTAATGGTCAGGAGACTGGATCCAGGATGTGAGCCCTGCTGATAACCACGAGACCTGGGACAAAGCCTCAATCGCACTTTAAGTGCCTCAGTCTTCTCATCTGCCAGATGGGAGGTTGGCTTATAGCCTTCACCTGCTACGATTGCCTGAGCTACAGTTTTTTATTTGCAGGCGTCAATACTGGCGGGGGGGGGGGGGGGGGGGGGAGCAGGTGTAGAAAAGGGAAAGCTCCCAGGTTGAGTCCTAGCTTCTCCACAAAAAAGTCGGGCACTCTTCCGGAGATCTCTTCGTTCTATAAGCCTAAACTTTCTCGCTTGCAAAGCAGGGATGACAACTACCGCAGAGCACAGGTGAAGATTACAGCCAGTGAAGGAGAGTGACAAGGCTTTGTATTTTTAAGGTACTGTGGGGTCCCATGAGCGTGGTTAGATGGAGGATTTTAAGCCATCAGGAGTGCTGCAAATGCAAGGAACTACTATACAGTCAAGGACCCTGTTCCTAGCAACTCACTTCCACTTCCACAAACTCACGGAACGTACCACTAAAATATATAGATTATGACTCCTGCCGTCCCTCTGGGCCCCAGAATCCATTCTCCGGCAGCCCTGGGTATTTCCCTCAGCTGCTCTGGATGTTGGGGCAGATCCTCCCCCGTCCTTACTTTATAAAACGTCCAACAGTTGTTTGAAAATGCTTCCTTTGTTTTGCTCTGGAACTTGTTGCAGCGGATCTTGTTTCCACAGCCCCCAGCCTGCCCGTGGAGCTTTGGTTCTGCCAGTTGCAATGACTCCCAAGCTCTTTGTCAATTCTTTTGAGTCCCGGAACACTTGACGGGCTAGTCGGGTTGCATGTCGCTTTAACCACTAAAGAGCAGGTTCCCAGGCTCTGCTGTGTTTTACAGTCTGCAACTGAATTATGATTGTTTCAACCAGTGTTCCTCCCCAGAGTTCAAATAGGCCTTATCAACGTGCGGTTCATGCTTCACTTTACCACCACCTGATCTCTCTCTTAAGGAACTCCTTGGGTTCCCAGTTCAAAGGGAGACTATTTGAGAAAAAAGAATACAGGAATCAATGTGTTCAGAATTGACCTAATGGCTGGTTTAGAGTGAAGGATGGTATGCCGGGCTAAATAATTAGTAGGCCTAAGAATCGCCTGAAATTCCTAAGAAAAATGCAGATTTCTGGACTCTGACCCCAGAGGTCCCCTGATGAAGGATTTCTGTGGTGGTGCTCTCCCTGGTGATTCTGAGGCAGGGGTTCCACATTTTAGAAACCTGGTGGAGAGAGAGCACCATTCCCCTACTGTTTGAAGCAAGTTGACTCTAGATAAGCTGCAAACTTACCGAGTTCCATTCTCCCTGCTCATAAGTGGCCATGAAAACAGTAACTGCCCTCAGTCCCGCAGAAATGGGAGTAAAATAAGATAATGGACCCAAAACCCTTTTGACAGTAAAGTGCTCCCACCAGTGCAAGGCAGCCTCCTCCTTCTCAGCCTTCTCTTGCCCAACAGAGCAGACCCCAGCTGGCAGGATGCCCCCATGCCACTAGGCACTTGCGTGGATGCCCTCAAAGGGAGGGAAACCCCCACCTGCCTTTGTCTACTTGGTTCAGAGAGGCTCACCTAGGTTTATGCCCTTCCTAAGAGAGAGAGGTGAGGCTCACATACACTTCTGCCTGAAATCTTGCCCAAAAGGCATCTGGGATGACCCTCCTATACGCCCTAGCTCTCCTTGAAATCTAGGTCCATCTGCATCCCTAATGATCCCATTAACCTATTTTCTACCATATCACAGCAGTCCCGAGCCACACAGGTCTTCCTCCACACCAAGGCTTACCCTTGAAGCTATGCGGTCCACACCCACCCCTTGGCTTTGGCCTTGTTCCCAGGTACAGTACGAACCTTTTGAAGTTTAGAGTGATTGACTTCCCATTAATCTTTTCTTCTTTCCTCTCTTCTAATCCTTTTGGCAAGTACCTATCCAGGGGATTCTACCCTTTTTGGCCGCACTCAGCTTGGAATAAGGTAATGGGAGTATCATTTCCAATTAAAGCACTCCACCCTTCTTTGTCCGGTTCCCCGGGCAAGGCAGCACCTAAAAGGGCCTCCACCACTGTGCCTTTGTTCAGTTATCCAGCACGTTCTGAGCGTTTGCAGGTCACCTGGCTCCCTACAGAGCAAAGAGGGGCATGGCTCCCCTCCTAAAGCCAAAGTCTTTACCTCACTTGTTCATTCAAGAGATGACCACCGAGCACCAAGGATGGGCCATGCATTGGAGGGACAGCCTAAGGTAGACAATGTTCCTGGTCTTCAGGAGTTTATATTCTAACCTTCTTAGAGTCAGTATGAGCAAGAACATTGAAGGAGCTACAGTGCCCGCCTGTAGCGTTTATGCAGGGTGAGTGGGGCTGGAGAATTGCTACCAGAGACAAGGTAGTCAGGAAGGGCATCTCTGGGGAAGTGATTTTTGAAGGAAGACTTGAATGAACTGGCCTTAGAAAGATTGGGCCCAGAAAAGCTGTTGCATGAGTTTCCCCTCAATGGTTTTCTGTGTTATTCTGCAGAGGAAAGCAATGCTTAGAAAGTCTTTTGCTCTGATTATGGTGACATTATAAAGATTACTGCTTGTATATAGTCAGCCAGAATGAGAATTCAGGCTATGACCTGCCACAGCTCTGTGCCCCTTTGCAAAGGAGCTCTCAGGTCAGTGGTGGCAGATAAGCCAAGGGATCCCTCAGAGTAGACTCCCAAAAAGACCAGCTTTATCCAGTTAAATTAAGCAGGTTACGAAAGTGTTAAGCTTTTAGAGCCCCAGGAGAGGCTCCTACCCTTCCAAATACCCTGGCCTTTCCAACTGCCTCCTGGAGTCTGAAAGTCTTCCCAACCAGTGGTTCATTCTAGAGCCAGTTGAAAGGCTTCTGTGCCATGTCCTCTGGAGAAGAAGCAAACTGGCCTTGCCTCCATGATGGGGTTCAAAAGAGGATCCAGACTCTGTGAGGGGAAGATGGAGAGGAATAAGTGAGTGCTGGAGAGAGCTAGAAAAGGAAAGTTGGGGGAAAGGGTAGAGCTGAAGGAAGGGGAAATGGAAGGGCTATGTGTCCTTGAGCCATTTATTGGAA
The DNA here is from genome assembly GCF_002288905.1 of Enhydra lutris kenyoni. Classification (NCBI taxonomy): domain Eukaryota; kingdom Metazoa; phylum Chordata; class Mammalia; order Carnivora; family Mustelidae; genus Enhydra; species Enhydra lutris. The sequence continues at coordinate 60,716,657 of NW_019154088.1, forward strand.
GAACGGCAGCTTCTCTAGATTTCTCCAGAACTTGAGGAATTCAAACACACATGAAGTTGGTCTGAGGGGTTGGCTATGGCTGCTGTCTGTTCCTTCTCTTGCTCTTGTCCTGAGGACTTGTTCCTACATTTCAGAAGGTGGGTTTCCCCAGGGGAGGGAGCCGTGAATAATTAACAGATGAGCATGGTAGGAAAGTGACATCTCATTAAGCAAATGATTTTTCATCTTTAAGAAGAAGCCTAGTGGGTAAGAAAGCCTTAATGGGATGAGACTTCCATGAGAATGTGACCACTGGCACCTGTCTGTCCCACAGGAAGGTTGTGTGAGGTCTAACAAAGCAAGAGATGGGATCAAATAGGGTAGGGGTGGGAATGTTGATGGGTCCTTCTAGCACTGAGCAAGCTACTCTCATATTACCCTAGGCCCCAGTTGGAAGCGTAGAAAGAACAGGGAAAAGGGATGGGAAAAAAAGTCCTAGAGAGTTTTGTGGACTAATTCGATGAATATTTAGAATAATAAAGTAACCAAGTAAATCCTGAGGTCCTCCGGAGGCCCAATTTCCCAGAATCAAAATCAAAGATGGTAATCCCAGAGCCAAGAAGAAATGAAACTTGCATTGCAATCTTTAGAGCTGCAAATCTCTCAAAGAACGCTAAAGGGAATCTGATTTATATCTCAAAGGACACTTCTTAAATTTCCTTTTAAATTTAAACTTCTTTCCTTTTAAATTTAAACTTCTTAAATTTCCTTCTTTAAATTCTCTTTTTCTCAATCTGCATCTGACAGAGACTTTTACCACCAAATCCCCCAAATTGTCCTCAATGCCCAAGCTATATGTTCATGTCCCCTCTTCATTCACCTTTTCTCTTTCCTCCCACCTCTCCAACCCCATTTCTCTTGATCTCCCAGCTCTGCACAACAAAAGTGTACAAACTGATTTGGAAAAGACAGGACTGTTCCTTAGAGCAGTGCTGTGCACTGGAAATGCAATGTGAGTCACATAGGTAACTGAAAATTTTCTAGTAACCACATTCACAAAGGTAAAAAGAAATGAGTGAAATTGATTTTAATAATGTTTAACCCAGGGCGTCCAAAATGCTATTATTTCAACATGTAATCAATATACAATTATTGGGGGAGATTTTTGATATTTTTTTCATACTACATTTTTAAATCCAGTGTGTGTTTTTTACTTATGTTTACACTTAATTTAAAAATTATGTCAAGTACTTGCTAGCCACACGTGGCTAATGGCCATACTGGACAGTACAACCTTATAGGTTAGGTGAAAGGGCAGGGGAAGGGGAGAGCCTGGGCCTCAAGTACAGGGACATGATCTGGTTCATGAAGACATTTTCACAAGCTGGTACAATAGCAAAATAGCAAGAATAAGAGCAGTGTGCCCAGTTTTACTTAGGGACAAATGCATTCGATTTTTAAGTTTTGAGATTGTGTCCCCGCTATTGGGTCCCCCCAAATTGGGTAACCCAATAATGGGTCCGTGATTAAAGGAACGAGACTGATATAAAGCGAAGGTCAAGCAAAGCTTTATTTCACGCCAAGCATCAGGAATCAGACCGACTGTCAAACAGACCGGTTGGGGCCACCCCTACAGAGAGGAGGACACCTCCCTGCTTTCCAGACTAACTTTTATAGAGCAAAGGCCATATGGTTGGGCCTGGCCACACACAGGTGGCCAATGAGATTGTAACACACACAGGAAACTCCACAGTGATGCTAGGCAACCAACTGAATTACAATTTACCCTAGTAGACATTTGATTTAGCCTATCCCACCTTGGTTAGGATAGGTGCCAAAAGGCTCCCAAAGGGCAGGGGCCCATACTCCTTGGTAGCAGGAGACAGTATGTGCCCCCACTGATTGAATACCTCCTCCTGGCCTGACCTACCATTGTACTTGGACTTTGTTACGTGGGACTGGTTTCCTGGACTTGCTTTTAAGTAAGTTCCCAGGGGTGGGGTGGGGGGGTGTCAATCTAAGTTTTACAACAAAATGGCAGTTCAACCGGGGTGGAGCTGCTCTGGCTGAATAGGCCCTTACACCCGCCAACGTAAGTAGCTCCTCACAGAAATGATTATTTATAAAATGATAGTTGTAATTGACGATTGTCTTATTCTTCTTCATGTCATTCTGTGGCTAAATAAAAAGGTGGGGATTATAGTGCTCCCCCAATTAAAAACAGGTTTTACTGGACCACAAAACCCAAATGTGAGGAAACCACTGTTTTATAACACACATCGTCTTTTATATACACTAGCCCGTTTAATTATCCTGACAAGTGCATGATTTTTTTGTTTTGTTTTGTTTTGAAATAATCACACACTTTCAGAAAAGTTGCGAGTACAGTGTATAGGGGAAGGGTTTTCCCTGGAACCATTGAGAGTGAATTGTTGATCTGATGCTCTGTCATCCTCCAGATTTTATTGCATATTTCCTAGCAAGAAAACACAACCTGCAAATCCACAATACAGTCACAAACATCAGGAAGTTGTGTTACCACTGCCTGACACTTTGATTGCATTCAGGTTTGAACAATTGTCTCCAACGTGTTTTCAGTTGGCCTCAGTCTAGAGGAGGTCCTCAGTCTGATGTACACCATCCTAGCACTTCGGGAAGTAACAGGTCAGTTATTCCATAATTAATAAGTAGTTAGTGGGGAGTTAATTGAAAACTATGCAAATATCTCTTTCCTCATCAAACTTTTAATTTATTCACTATATGTTTTAATACTGAAATTGTCCCCAGTTTAAGCAGTGGGAGTCCCTTCAGGTTGTCTTCTGTGTCCTTTGACACATGCCCATCATTCTTGAAAGCACTTTCTTGCTTTCCAGCACAATGGATTGTCCACGTTCATCTTGTACTTCTCCTGCCTCGTGCTGGGGTAGCCCCCACTTGGATAGCTTCCTCATCCAACGCCCCATGCCAGGACTCCTTTATTTATCTTCCCTTACAGTAAATTTTGAATTTCAAAAATCATATTTTCAATTTCTAAGCATTCTCTTTTTCCTTTGGACTTTCTTCTTCACTCCCTTTCTTTCCTCTTTCCTAATTTATTTATTTGACAGACAGAGATCACAAGCAAGCTGAGAAGAAGGCGGCGGGGGGGCGGCGGGGGGGCGCGAGGGCGGGAAGCAGTTTCCCCGCTGAGCAGAGAGCCCAATGCGGGGTTCAATCCCAGGACCCTGAGACCATGACCTGAGCCGAAGGCAGAGGCTTAACCCACTGAGCCACCTGGGCGCCCCTCCTCTTTCCTTTTTTAATAGACCACTGTTCTTATTTCATGGAAGCGATTTTTCTCTTTCTCTCTGATGACATTCATTCATGTTCATTTAGTTCTCTCCTTTTCCTTTATTGTTTCTGTTTTTTCTGGGTGTCCTTCTTGGTTTTGGCCTCTCTGTCTTTCCTGCTGGAGGCCTTTCTCACACATCTGCTGGTCCTCAGCCTGAATTTCTGTATGAGAATGAGGCACTGACTTAAAAAAAAAAAAAAAAAAAAGGAGAGAATGAAGCACTGAGAACCTAACTGGAATTTGGGGTCGGGGATAGAGATGCCAGATACAATATAGGAGGCCGAGTTCAGTTTGGATTTCAGATACAAAATAAATAGCTTTTTAGTATAAGCATGCCCCAAATATTGTATGGGACATATTTACATGAAGGCATTTTCTGTTGTTTATCTAAAATTCAAATGTACTTGCGCATCCTGTATTTTTATTTGCTGAATCTGGTCACTCCAACTAGGATCTGAGTCAACTAATGGGACCTCAGTTTTTCTTGGGCCTGTCCATTTCCTCAGAGAAAAATCCTTCAGTTTGCCCTTTGGGGCTATGAGCCCAGCTGCTGATGTGCTACAAGCCAGGTGTGGGAAGCAGGCAGGTGTGCAAACTATCTTCAGGGCCACCATCCAGCCCTCTTCAAAGTTTCTGGTGCCCCTCTTCTGAACAGAATCCTGGAGGAGTGGGGGAGGGGGAAAGGGGGAAGGGAAAGGGAACTAGAAGTGATCTATATGGGTTTTATTTCAATGTTCAACCAATCCTTCTGTTTTCAGGCCTGCCCAGAACTCTGACCCTTGGAGGTACCTGTTACCCCCAGTGTCTGAGTCTTTGGGATTCTGCGACTCTAACTGATTTGCTTCTCCAGGATGTTTAGGTTTCATCTTTCTCTGAATATCATTTCTTTCTTTCATTTGCTGTATGTTTGTCTAGTGCTCTTTTAGTCTTTGTGAGTTTATGTCATTAAAAAATTTTTTTTTGCTGAATTTGTTTTGTGAGCATAGAGATAAATGTGAGTGTTCAACCCGCCATGTGTAACTTGGCAACAATGATTTTTCCATTTATTTTATTGATCAGTATACCTGGATGAGAAATTGTAATGTGTTGCATACTCATATGTCCTGGGAAAAAAGGTATTTGGATAAACCCAGAATTTTTTCCTTCTCCCTTTCCTCCCCTGCCCCCAGTGAAAGACCAAAGGTGACCCTTATGTGGGTTATTTGGCCTTCTAGACTTGGTACTTTGGCATTGTTGGCTCCCCAAGGGGAGCTGGACTGGAGTGCTTATAAATCTTCAATCTTAACCAACTGTGAGTTTTAAACCTAACTGTTCCCTGTAGGTCTGTGGCTTAGAGCAATGAATTGAGATAAGGGCAAGGTTTATTGTTGTTTATTGCTTTACAATAAGTGCTGTTTGCTCATGGTAATTGGTTTACAAAAGCTCTTCAGTCACTAATAAATAAACACCCAGGGTCATTTGTTAAGTTGGAAGGTGAGGGGTCCCAAGGCTCAAGGAGGACTGAGAACCCTGGTCTTTGCCTATTTTCTTGGACACAACCTCTGAAATGAGCCCAGGAAATTTCCAGAGTAGTCCAATTACTTCCAAAAATGATTTTCTATCAACTATTGTCGTAATTAAACTAGTTGCTACATGTGGTAAATATTATAGGCAGTAAAATCCAGGCTGCTAATCACACAGACTGGAAGTGAACAGCAAGAATGGGGCAGGAGAGCCAACAGCTCTCACTTGGCTTGGCCCCATTTTACAGATGATGAAATAGGCTCAGAGAGACTTGTGGCAAGTGGGTAAGTGGTGCCAGTGGATTTAAATTCATGTTTGTCAGACATTGACTTGTAGAGAAGGATTTCGGCCCTCTTGGATTTTAAGAATCTGAAAGGGCCTGTGTTCATTCTGGGAAAGCAAAGGCTAAAACCAAAGAACTCTGCAAACAGAAATTTCCCATTCTATTTGCCAAACATGGTTTTACACAGTGAATCATTTTTCTAGCAGATATTGCAAGGCAGTAGAATTGGGAGGACGGTGGTCAGGAAGGCTTCTGTTTTGGTTGTGATATTAGCCAAACCAAACCGGAAAAAAATATATGGTGGCAAGAGGCAAGAATGGGAAATATTTCTTGGTTTGGTCCACAGTTAAAGAGAGTACTGTTTTTCTTTTATAGCAGATAAGCTCATCTTTAGGAAAGCAAAGAGAACTCTTTCCCCTGACATTAAAAAAAAAGGTGGTGGGGGGAGCACCTGGGTGGCTCAGTGGGTTAAGCCTCTACCTTTTGCTCAGGTCATGATCTCAGGGTCCTGGGATCAAGTCTCATATCGGGCTCTCTGCTCAGCAGGGAGTCTGCTTCCCCCTTTCTCTCTCTCTGCCTGCCTCTCTGCCTACTTGTGATATCTCTCTGTCAAATAAATAAATAAAATCTTAAAAAAAAAAATAAAGTAACTCCAAGCTTGACGGGACTCAGACCTGGGCCCATCTGTCACCTCTATGTAGGGACATATTAGAGAGAAACATGAGTTCCTTTGAAGAATTTCATGGGGGCCGGGGCGGAGAGGGGTGCTGGGAGATGAATATGTCAGTTACTCTCCTGTAGTCCAGAAGAATCTGACAATGTTGGATTTCTATGTTCATTTTAGTTGTTTTGATGTCTTAACCTAGTAATAAATTGTTAATTAATCACTTTTATGCAATAATAAAAGACACTTAAAATGGTTAGTGCTACTTCCTGCTAAGTCCCCCTCCCCAACATGGAGTGTTATTAAGATACATTTTATTCAGGTAAGTTGGCAATTTTATCAGTGGAGGACACTGACAATTACCCCTCATGCTGCAGCAGACAATATAAAGAGCCTTCGAGTCCTAATCCTAATTTGGTTTGGCCACAAGAAAGTACCTTACAGAGGGAGCCGCTTTGGTGGCCCTAGAGAGTTTGGTCACCAGGTTACATTATTTTGATTGTAGAGAAGGCCCATATTCCTGCTTCAGAACTTAGAAGCTGGGGGTCAGTACGTAGGGAGATAAGTGATTAATAATGTTGTTAATAAAGGTGTTAAAATGGGTATAAATAAATGTGGGTATAATAGGTATAATAAAATGTGTTACATATGTTAATAAATAATAATGAATGTGTTAAAAATGGGTATTCTGTGTTGAATCTGAGCTGCATGAGTTTTTAGATCAAGTTCATATAAGAACATTCTTGAATTCTGACTGGTAATTGACTTCCAATTACCAGTGAGGTCAGCGTGTCCATGGAAATCTACCATACACAGACACTGGAAAAACAGTCATTCCCAATTTCTGCCATGTGACCCCATATTACCTTGCTGACGTGTTTGAGTTTTAGTCCTTTGGTTTAAGTGGAGAGGAGAACCCTCTTTACAAGGTTACCATGTAGGGGAGTCATAGCTAACCTTGATTTGGTAAAAATCAAGAGCCTTTGTGAAGTTGTTGCAGATTCTCAAGGTATTTCAATGCATCCTGGTATGCCCTCCCCACCAAGTGCATGCCATCAGGAGAAGCGGTAGTGAAATGGAACGATGGTGGGGTGATGTAACTCCACAAAGGCTGGAAATTCTTGATCTAGTAAGGTCATAAAACGAAGAAAAAAGGAATAAGTGACTTGACTTCATGATGACTAAGATGACAATCTCAGCACATCATTTGGTTGCTGTTGCCAAAGGAGGAGGGAGGAGGAAGAAAAGACAGGGAGAGGAGGGGCGGGGGGAGAGCTGCCTCAGTTGTGACAGTTCGACTAGACCATAAATTAAGTTAATTATTAGTATTAGCTGTTCCTTATTATTTAATTCAGTAGCGCCACTCTGTAATTCTACAACTCGTATGTTGGCACAGCATTTTGTAATGGAGCTGTGTGCAAGATCCTATATAAAATTACGTTTACTACTCCTGTTATTATAGTTTAGGAGTCACCCTTACCCAGCTGGCATGGTCATGAATTAGGAAGATGAACTGCTAAGGAAGAGGCTGAGAGGAAGCCGATGTTTGGATGAAGGTTAAGTAGGATGAAATCTGCAATAAAGCCAAAGGTGGGGGTTCTCTTTCCGATTTTGTCATCATTTTGACCTATTAGCATGGAGAGAAAATGAAAATGTTTGTCTTCTATCTACCTGCCCAGGATGTAATAGAGAACTCTGGGAGACTCCAGGAGAGAAATGGAGACTCCAGTAAAGAAATGCATTAAGTAAATGTCAGGTGATACAAGCCTTGACAGTCTTCCAGCTACAACACTTTGAAAAGCTATTTATTTAGGAGACAGAGGACAGAAAGCCCTAGGGTTTCAGATTAATACTTCTGCATATGGTAGAGCACTTCTAGGACTATAGGTAAAAGAAGTCCATGGGACATTAGGCAGATGTCTTTGTGTCTACATAGTGATTCTTCCTTAGAGCATCAAAACTTTTCTTAGACTATTTTATGTAGAGGATTATGAAAAAGGATAGCAGTATCTTTAAAAACACTTTACAAGAAGTTTTCAAACAATAAAAATAATATGTAGAAACCCAAGAAAGTGGGATCACACGCACAAAATTCAAGCATTCAATAACAAGCTAGTGAGCCCCAGCTGTCTTATGTGCCAGGCATTGTGCTTAGGTCTAAGATTGTGGTGGTGAGTGATAAAAACTGGGATCTAGTTTCCACGGAACTGAAAAGTTGCATACCTTCTGGATTTAAGAGAGGGAGTTCTGATCATCTGAAACTTGTTTTTGTAAGTAGGCTAGACATAAGCAATTATTGAGAAACAATGTATAGTGGCTTGGTATTCAAGCTGCGGAGAGCCAAGTAGGGGTGCTACCCTGAGTTCATCCCAGCCCTCGTCGTCCTTATCTCCACCTCTACTCCCACTGGATTTTTGGAAGCTGAAGGATCGGTCATCCCTCTGGGATTTCCTAAGCTCCTTCAGGCAGGTTGGTCAAGTTTCCTGCCTTTCTTTGTGGCTATGTGCATTCCCCAACTTGGTTCACGAGGGTGTCAAGGAAGGAAACCCTTCTTCTGAATTTACTGATCCCAATTTTGGAAAGTGTTTCTGAGAGAAAGGGACGCCCCATGTCATGTTTCCTATGTCGAGGCTCCACCTGCATCTGGAAAAGGGGGAGCCATTCAGCTTACTGGCCTGCTTGCCTGTACTGTATGGCATGGATAATAATGGGGAGGTGGTCTGGCGATGTAAGATGACTAAATCCTTTGTTAATATCCCCTGAGCCCACACAGTTGCCCAGGCATCACAGAAAGGGGTGGCATAGTCCTAGCCCTTGATGGATTTGTAATCTAAACTTAATGTATTTAACATTTAAAGGAGAACTTAAAACTATGCAGGTTAATTCCACTTCCTAAATAATTATTAATTGCCATTAGCTTGGGCCATTAAACACTATCTTTTTAAAGCCCCATCTTTCTTTGCCCTTGCTAATGGAGCGTTCTCAGTAATAGGCTTTTTCTCTTTCTTTAAAATGTTCTTCTATGGCTCTTCTCTTTAAACTAAACTAAGGAAATATTATCATAGCTGAAATCTTTCCCTATTCAGCTAGAAATGAGCATTTAACTTAAAACAGAATGCAGGTTAAGCTTTCAAGGGCCATTAATTAGTAACAGTACCACAGGAGCAAGGTGACTGGATGGCTGAAATTGGGCAGAACAGGCCTAATTTTTGCTTCTTATCCCATGTGACATTTGTCCTTCAAAAGGACATTAAATGACTGGATGGGGTAACTTGGTAGAATTTCAGCATGTGGCCAGGCACATGGAAAGTTCTCAGTGACTGTTCTCTGCCTTTCCCCCTCTCCCATCTACCTTCTTTGCTCTCACTAGTTACCCAGGCCTTCCACCGGATTATGAAAACAATGCCTCAAAGTTCCTCAACCTTTCTCAACCTAGAACTTATCTCTTTGGCATCCCTTGCTTGGTGGACTCTTCTGATAACCTCCCACCACCCCCAGGTTCCCCTGTGGCCCTGTTCTTCCAGTCGCCCATCCTCCACTCTCTATCGTCCTTCTCCTCTCTGATGCTTCCTTACCTTAGTCAGCTAACATGCTCTATTGCAAAGTCCAACACAATTTTCTCTCAATTCTTTTCTTCTTAAGTTCTGGGCTCTTTTCTCCTACCTACTGGACCAAGCTTCTTGAAAGAAAGTCTACGCTCCCTCTGGTTCCTCATCTAAAATCTGCTCTTTGCTTCTTGCAATCTGGCTTCTGCGGTTACTAAAATTGCTTTTCCAGAGACCAGTCATAATCTATTTACCAGATGGAGTGACCTCTTCTCATTCCTCTTCCACCTGTCCGGGGCATGCGATCCACTCTCCTGATTAAAATTTTTCTTATTGTTTTTATCTCTATCTGCTGCTCTTTACCCTGAGCTGCTTCTGTTTTGCTCTTGATTCAGGTGCAATGAGCATTGGCTAGGGAGTGATCTAAGAATCCAAACCCAGATTAAATCCAATGAAATCTGATTAAATATACACCAATTAAGTCTGATTTCTGATCCCAGTGATCCTTCCTTAGAGCATCAAAATTTTTCTTAGACTATTTTATGTAGAGAATTATGAAAATCAGATTTAATTGATCTGGGGACTGTACCCTGATATTTACTTCCTAAAGGCTCCTCGGCAGAGTCTCAAGGACTGCTAGGACTAAGAACCATAACTCTATAATATCTACTTTTATCTTCAGTTCTTACATTATTCCTATTACATAGACCCAATTTTTTAGCTCTTTGCTGAAGTTCTCAGCCTCAATGCTCCATGGCACTTCACTTTCCAGGTGGTCCAAATCAAACTCATGTTCCCAAGTCTAAGAATCTCTTCTAAGTTTATAGGGCTTCCATTCTCCTAAGCTGGAAACCTAGAAGCCACCCTTAAAAATGCCCCAATTCACTTATTTGCCATGCTCTCTAGATTTTATTGCTGACCACTTTTAAATCTATTTTCACTACCATCATCCAGTACCCCATTTTAGGACCTTATTGTAATAATTCCTTACCTGGCTTCTCTGCCTTCAGTCTTGTCCCTCTTCATTCCATCCACCACCTGCTAGTAGATAGATCTGATTGTATCCACTTAATAACTACTACTGGATTTCTCTTAGCCAAGAGTAAAGTTTAAATTCCTTAGTGAGGCCCTCACAATCTAGACCCAGTTCTCTAAAACTACGCTCCTCTAACCTAGATTCCCACTCCATGATGTTCCCCATAATGCAGTCTTGGTTCCTCAATCAAGACATGTGTTCCTTCTTGCCTTTACTTATACCGCTCTGAGAGTGGATTCAACTCAGATGGTCCAAATGAAGAGGATATTTAAGAGACACAGTCAAGGTAAAGGGGAACCACAACAGTGTTTAAGACATCCAGAAACTAGCAGAGTGGAAAGCTCTTACCTTCGATAGGTTCAAAGGGCCAGGGGGATTAGATACTGTCACCACAGCCTGGAGAGCTAGAGTCATGGGAAAGGGGGTCATGAGTAGGAGCTGTAGGCTGGGAAGATGGCAGCCACTGCCAAACCACAGTGCTGACCCAGAGATGGGACAGTGAATAAACACCCAATCTCTCTCTCCTCCTGCCCTCTAATCTCTGGCAGGGTCTTCAACCAAACTTTACTAAAACCCAGCCAGCCACCAAGGATGGTCAGATGGTGCGGTCTCTAGATGATAAAGCAGGGCAGAGAGAGGCAGAGAAAGGAATGGTGGTGTGGGGGAGGGGGATATTAAATGGAGAGATTAATGAAATGGAAATAAATGGAATTTAATGGAAGATTAAATTAACCACAGAATTCCCCTTTATATATAGTAAAATCCCTTGTATCTTACAGGACATGGTTCAAATGTTGCCTTTTATGTCGTCTTCCCACATTTGCCAATCCCAAGATCCAGTTATTTCACTCTTCTATGTTCCCTTGGCTGTTGTTATGTGTACGTTACTGCAGCTATCAGTCTGACTTATGATGCAATTATTTATGTATCTGATTCCATCTCTTGCATCATATTTTGTGCTGCTGGAGGAAGGGGATAGCACTTCCTTTGGCGCCGTGCCTTGCAGGTAACAGGCAAGAAGTAACTGTTGGTTGAATTTAATTGCATTTTCATGTTATCGCCTTCTCTGCCTCTGTCAGGGAGATTCATTCATACTTGTAAAGCGTAGTTCTCACATTTTTTACATTCCCACTCTTCTTGAGAGTTCCTTTTAGTCTTCTTCAGCTTCTTGCTTCATTTTCTCCTACTTACCACATTTCTTATGTTAGATACTTTAAGCTTCAGCTCACCCTCAAATTGGGAATACCACCGTCACTGACCCTGGCAAGGGTCTCTAGTTAGCTTTAGTCCATGTCTTAAGTGGTGCATATGAAATGTTTTTTTTCTCTAATTTATGTGTGCACCGAGCTTAAAAATGAAGTTGCAGAACCCAATTTTTTATTCTTCATTGGACTTTAAACTCTTCTGAATAGAAGTTATGCTTGGCTTAACATGTTTTGCATACAGAAAAGGCTGTGAGCTGCTTCCATTCTTTATAAATACCAATAGCAAGGGCAGCTAACATATTTTTATTATGCAAACGTTATTCTGCACTGATAGTTTTGATGCACAATGGTAGGTGGTTTTGAGATTTCTGTATGAAAAGAAGTATTTTTAGACCCAATAAAAATATTATTCTACATTTGTGACATTACTAATGATAGAAATGATGGCAAAAATTATAATTGCCATAGCAGTTCTCAGTTTTCATCTTAAATATTGTATTTTTCATATTAAGAAGTTCAACTTTACTTTTTTTTTAACCTTTCTTTTTCTTTCCTTAATATGCTCACTCCTTCTACTTTCTTGAACATATGGAACATAGTTATTACAGTTGTTTTAATGTCTTTGTCTTCTAGTTTTATCACCTGTGTCATATCTTTTTGTTTGTTTGTTTGTTTTCTTTTTTAGGGAGACAATTTGGTTTATTTTCAACCAAGAAACAAAGTGTGGAGGTGTTCTATACAAGTGGTGAAAAGATACAAAAGAGGGGTGGGGTGGAGAGGAGACCCAATAATGCACAGCATTATTCTAAGCGAGCTCCAGCTCTTCATTCTAACACTTTAGGCAAGGACAACCATACTTTCTCACTAAGGCTGCAGAAGAATGGAAACTGGACTCAGTTTATCGGCCCCTACAGGGCAGGCAGAGCAAGAGGCTCTTTTAAGCTGATGGAAGAGGTCACTGTGGTCTGTTGGGAGCCCCGTAGCAAGCATAGAATGGATGCTGACAGTGGTCCACACAGCCAATGGGGGCCAGTCTTGGCTCCCTAGGTCCTAGGCTTCTCTTGATTCTCAGTGATAAGCTTGTCAGTCAAATACAGTTGGCCCATGTGGACCTGTGGATGATTTATTCCAAGGTCTCTTTTGGTTTTATTCACTAGGGTTTGAATTTCTTCAGGATCCTTTACATTCTTATTGTCCTCCTGACATCATAAGTTCTTTAACTGAAGGAGCTGAAATGCTTGCTCTTTCTCAGCATTGCTTGTTACAGATTCAACATTTGTGTGGGGCTGGAGGCAGCCATTTTCGAAAGAAAGAATACATAAATAAATGGGTCCTCTTCGAGGAGGTCCCAAGTTTAACCTAACCCACAAAACTTTAGCCTACGTAAAACTATAAAAGAAATAAAATGCAGTGGGCCTCGGTCTTGCCTAGAGGGCTGGGCCTCCGCCTCAGAGAGCCCGCCTGCGTCAGATCTGTTTCTGTGGGTTGATTGATTTGTTTTCCTCATTACGGGTTATATTTTCCTACTTCAGTTGCATGCCTGGTTAAAAAAAAAAGAGTATCAATAAAAACATTGGATCCCAGGCATTATGAATTTCACATTATTGGCTGTTTGATTCTCTCTTTCTTTCTATATTCCTTTAAATATTTTTGAGTTGTGTTCTGGGATATAGTTAAGTTACATAGAAACAGTTTGATCCTTTTGAGGCTCGCCTTTAAATTCTGATAGGAGCAGACCAGCCTTTAGAACGAAGGGCTAAACGGGCCTACTAAAGAGGCAGTAGCTTTCTGATACTCAAGCCAATGCCCAATGTGTTAGAAAGTTTTTCCATTTAGATTGTTGGGAATGTGAAGTATTTCCAGCCCTGTGTGAATGCCAGTAATTGCTCCCTTCAGCTATTTTTTTTCTTGGCCTCAGGTAGTTTCCATACACATCTATGTTAATTAAAGACTCAAGGAGGATTCCCTGTAGATCTCCAGTACTTTCTCTGTGTTTAGCTTTCACCTCTCTGGTCAACTACCCTATAAATCCTAACTGCCTTAGCCAGTCTGAATTCTCACCTCTGCCTCTTCAACTCAGGAAAATTTCCAGGCTTTGTTGGGGTTCTCATGCCTGTGCCATAGCCTGGAATCTCTCTGGGCAGTAAGCTGGAGTGATTATAGATCCACTTAATTTGTTTCTCTTCTTTTGAAGATCACTGTCCTCTGCTGCGTTTTGTCCAATATTTGAAAACTAGTGTTAATAGTTAACTCAAATGTTAACTCAAACCACTGAAATGGTTTTCATTTGTTTAAGGTAAAGGGTAAATCAGGTCCCTGTTATTCTATCATGGCCACAAATGAAAGTCACAGATTTGACTTTTAAATGGAGGACGGGGAAGTATATAGGACCAATTTTGTATCAGAAAAAATAAGCTAGAGTATGACCATGGCTCAGTCATTTAACCTCTTCTTAGCTTTACTTTCCTCATCTGTAAAGTGAAGAGGTTAGTCTATACAATCATTAGGTTCTTCCCTGGTTCTTAAATTCTGTAATTATATAATTAAGCATAGGTTTACCTTTGCAGAGAAAATGGATATATAGTCTTCAAAGTGATTGTTTAAAGATCTGGATCTATGAAGCTTTTCCTTTGCCCTGGTAAAGTAAATTTAGAAGAGAAGATTTGTTTTTAGTGGATGAAGAAGGAATCTTAAGTTATAGGCTTGGGAGGGACAATACAAATCCCATAGCACATACCTGGGAAATGACCAAACAATTTGAAGAGGACAAAATATATAGGAATATTCTTTATTTCATTATTGTTTACAGGGCCTAGGTATCATGTTTGAACATAGTGAGTGGTCAATCAATATCTGTTGAATATCTTACTTGATACTTGAAACCATTTTTCTCACAAGGAAAAGTGACTGAAAAAGCAATTGTTTTTCAGTATACAGGAAAAGTTGGAAACAAACAAAAAACCCATCAACATTGGGATTGCTTAGTGGTATAGCCATATAATGGAATATTATGCAAAAATAACAATACTGAAGCAGTGTGGCATGCATTAATATGGAATGCTTCCCAAAATATGTTGTTAAACTGAGGGTTGCTGGGGGGAGGTGCAGGGATAGGGTAACTGGGTGATGGACATTGGGGAGGGCATGTGTTTTAATGAGCACTGGGTGTTGCATAAGACTGATGAATTGCATGGGCACCTGGGTGGCTCAGTGGGTTAAGCCGCTGCCTTCGGCTCAGGTCATGATCTCAGGGTCCTGGGATCGAGTCCCGCATCGGGCTCTCTGCTCAGCAGGAAGCCTGCTTCTCTCTCTCTCTCTCTCTCTCTCTCTCTCTGCCCCCCTCTCTGTCTATTTGTGATCTCTCTCTCTAAAAAAAAAAAAAAAAAAATTATAAAAAAAAAAAAAAAAAAGACTGATGAATTGCAGACTTGTACCCCTGAAACAGATAATACATTGTATGTTAATTAATTGAATTTAAATAAAAATAAAAAAATATGTTGTTAAATAAAAATGTGAGATCACCATCTAAATTTTTATATCCTTACTTATATATTTCCCAATAAAAATATTTAAAAAGGAGTTGAAAAAGCAATGTTATAATAGTCTATTATTTTATATAATATATATTAAGTATAAATAAAATCTGTTTAAGGGCTATATAATTATACACATCAGAGAATACATCTGGAGAGTTATAAAAATTGGTGTCACTAGTGCCTCAAGGAAGGAGGACTAGGGGCAGAGTGGAGGAGAGGCTCATTTTCCCCTTTATGCCCTTTCATATACCCTTTGCATTTTTTATCATGTGCATATGTTATCTCATTTTTAAAACTGCTGCGACTTGGTATATACATGCATATATATATATATATATTCTTCTTCTTTTTCAGTAAAGTAGCCAAAGTTCTCCAAAAGGGTTAGATTTCCATAAAGCAGTCTGGGAAATGTCCCCCATCTCTAGATTACTTGTTTAAAGGAGCCAGACCCTACCCACTCTTTCTACTGCTACTCCAGGGCACTTCCATGGCTGTAATTAATTCCTTATTACTTATGAAAAGAATCATCATGGTAAATAAACAAGCATCATGCTTGTTTGAATACGGGAGAGAAAGAACAAGGCCATTCGTTTCCATGATTCTATATAGTATTTATGGTGTTTAATTAACATTTATATTCTAACCTACCTTTCTTTCTGGCTTTCAGAGGTGCTGCCAAAAAAGCACAGGATGTAGGAGCTGAAGAGTGAGGCTGTGTGACTCACCGGATGTTAACCTGTGGCCAAGTTGCTCCTTCCCAGCACTGCAGGTAACGTGTAAATACGTTTGTAAGAGTGAAAGGACACTCACAAAGTGGGTCGCTACCTAGTATGTTTTAGGAAGAGAGTTACACCTCTGGAGAGCTATCTTAAAACAATGACTTTTAGCCATAACCCGTGTGTCCCTACACATGTCTGAGGCACCTCATGTAAAACCCAAGTATTTCCTGGAAGACACCGGGAGATATTTGGAAACATATGTGCTAGTCCCAAAGTAAAAATCCAAGGCCAATGTAAGTCAGAAAAAGTGCTAGGACTTGCTATTATACATGCCTAAGGCATTTTCTTCTGACTCTGTTATCTGCTTTAAAATCTCTGGCGCTGTTGTCTAGTTTTGAATTGTTGAAATGCCGATGTAGCAAGTGGATAGTTAATGCCAGAAAGAGGCCTCCAAGATCTAACTAGCCAATGAACGAATATGAAGAATAAGATCCTGACTTCAAGAGGCTTATTTTTGTCATATGGGAGATATTAGTATGTAGAAATCATTATAACGCATGTATAATAGGAAGGAAAACATTGCTGTTGAAGGGGGAAATGTTATTTTGATGCAAATATACAATATGATACCACACACACACACACGCACACACACACGGCAGTGATTTGGGAGGTTTATATGTTGGCAGAAAGTGTCCTGCTTTCCTCCCCAATCTGAACCAAGATCAAGAATTTAACAAAAGGGAGGACACTACTTAAAATGCCAGATCTAGCATATAAAAATGCAGATTGCTCAGTTAAATTTGAGTTTCAAGTAGACAACAAGTAATTTCTTAGCATAAATATGTCTCGTGCAGTATTTGGGAAATACTTATGCTAAAAAATGATTTGTTGTTTATCTGAAAGTCAAATTTAGTTGGATATCTTATATTTTATCTGCCAATCCTAGCTGCTCATAGAGTAGAAGTAGATGCATTTTATGTTGTTTTTCCCTCACTTCTTGGTTCCCTCATGGTAAGATGAGTTGCTATTGACACCTTCCAGCAAGGGATGAGAATACAGCTGAATTCTTGCTATGTTGCAGAGCCGGAATGTGGGAACAGCCTATAGACTGACTTGCCTCAAGAAAAACTATGAGACAGACCTCCTTCTCCCTCACAAATAAACCAGATGGAGGTGACTTTATTATGTATGGGATGGAAGTTGAGCTTTTAAAATTTGGATATTAAAGGAAAAGGGGACTCCTGAAGGCTGGAGGACTTAAAGAAATTCTATACCATAGAAATTTGTGGAGGGAGTGAAGGTGGAGGTTTTGTAAGCTGGGTCAGTGACCGCTGGCTATGAGCTGGGAGGCACCTGCTATGTGGAGTCAGGCTGACGGAGCTCCTGGTTTCAGGTCACACTAGCTTCCAGAGATGGAGAACACAGGAGTGAGAAGACAAAGGTAATGATTGGGGTGCATAGGTGGGTTTGTCCAATGAATGGGAGAGGGTCTTGGAGACCATATTAAGGATTCTGGGCTTAATTCACAAAGCAATGGGACTTCTCTGGGGGTTTCTGAGCAGGAAATATCATGATCAGGGTTATGCCTCAGGAATATTAGTTTGGCAGCTCTTCATAGAGGGATTGTGAAGGGGAGAAAGTGGAGACCAGGTGACCAGTTGAGAGGGGATACAGTCAAGGCTTTTGATAGTCCATACGGCATCTCTATGGAGATTATGAAGGTACAACTCCCCTGAGGGAATGCAGACCAGGGCAGTCATTTTGGCAAAAGACTGCCAGGCCACATGGTTTGGTACTAGATTTCAGGGGCTAGATTTCAGGCCCCATTATCCTCTTAGTCACTATCATAGTTGGTTAATTAACACTAGTGACTTAATGCAATAAAAATTTATTCCTTGCTTATGTCAAAGTCCGCTGCTTGTTGGATGGTTCTTCTCCTAGTGGACACTCAAGGATCCTTGCAACCTACCTATCTTAGAGTGAGACCATCTGAAATATCTAGCCTCCAAGATCACCAAGGCAGGGGAAGAAAGAGCTGGAGGTTCTTATATGAGCACTTAAAACCAGAGTAGGAAGTAACAGTATCATTTCTGTCTGCCACCCATTGGCTAGTATGTGGTTCCAACGTTAGTAGAAAGGAGGCTGGGAATATTGAAGGATCAGAGTAAGTTGTGCTGCTCTGAGTCTAGAAAACATTGGAAGATGATTTTAGCAGCTGAAGAGGATTATAAGGATATTAGGGGAAATCTGATGTACTTTATTCAACTTTCATTTCAACTATAATAAAAAATATTGTTTTTCTTGTATAAGCAATTTAATGAGCATCTATATCTAGCAGTTTGGTTTTTCTAGACTGTATATGTGGGAAATTATGAGTCATCAATACAGGAGGTACCTCCAGACGTTATAGTTCATGCTACTCTCTGTCAGAGTATGATTAATCCTAAAACCATTATACACACACACACACACACACACACACACATTCACACACCCAAGTTAGTTTGTGTTGGTTAAAATTTGTCTTACTTCATCCTCATGTGATACTGGATTTGTTGTAATGAGTGTAAAATTTGTCCCATGTCCTCGATGAACAAAGTGGTAAGTGGTAATTGGGGGATAATGAAAAAAGGATTAAAAACTCTCCTTACAGAATCAAAATGATCTGAATACAATCTTGTTTACCAGAGCTTCAGTTAACCTCTCTGTTACTAATTTAAGCTCACAGAAGACAAAGGTACTCTTCGAATATTCAAAATACTATTGCATGGTCTCAGACAATCAAAATAGACTCCTGGCCAATCAGAATTTTGCCCTATTGGTGACTATCAGCCCTGATACACGACCAAGGACACTTTAAGTACAAGGTCATGAGGAATCATGCAGAGCTTAAATAAATATTTCAGACTCATCCGTGGTGTCCATGTGTCTTGGACTTCCAGGCAAATTCAGATTTTAAGTACTAGATTTAGTGCTTAGACTTAGTTTCACTCGATTTGGTGAGTAAAATATGATCACCACAGCCATATCTATCTGGGAGGAGTAGGTAAATGCATTCATTGTAAGTTGGAGGGTAGAACTAATCAAGCACATTTTGTCTTAGAGGCACACAGAATATTAAAAGTGAAAGAGCTGCATAGATTCTTTTATTAGGCCCTTATTCTAAAAATGAAAAATACTCCCATAAAAGGAAAGACAAAGTTAATTGGATTTTTTTCTATTATTTAGGGATGTGGACATAAGTATGTGGAAGCTTTCTTAGGCTACTTTAAGAATAGCTATTAAAAGGTATTACAACTTCCTTGGAAACCATTTGGAGGATCTAACAACATGTGAAGACAATTTTTTTTTTTTTTTTTGGCCAAATCCTTCCCATTGACATAAAGTCACTTTCTTCATTCATTCATTCATTCCTTCGCTCATGTGTTCATGTAATGTTCATTGAGCATCTCCAATAGCACAAGCACTATTCTAGACACTGCAGACCCCATCTGATTCAATGATCCTTCGTTAGGATTTTGCTCTTTGTAAATGAAGTATTGAGCCTGACAGAATATTGGGTTGGGAGCAGAAGACCTGATTCTAAATGTGATTATACTGAACTTTGACTTACATTAATGATATGAAATAAGTCATCAACCAAGCCCAAAATCTCATTCATGGTTTGTCACTTTTTCACCTAATCTGTTATCACTTCCTTCACGATTTCTGGAATTCACCTCCTGCTGTCCATTTCATCTTCTGGTTGTCTTATGTTTAAATTACTTTATCCAGAGCTGTGCCACATGGGATTGTGTTGGTCATCTACTGCCTGTGGTGGAGATATCAGTGCTCACCAAACACCCATGTGGTCCTTTGTATTTCCCAGTCCCCTTGTTGTTAATTGAGAGCTACAGGATTTCTTTTTCCTTTACTAAAAAGATTTATTTATTTATTTATTTATTTATTTTTAAAGGAGGGGTGAGTGGCGAGAGAGTCTTCTAGCAGACTCCCTACTGAACGCAGAGCCTGACCCCAGGCTGGATCTCACCAACTATGAGATCATGACCTGAGCCAAAAACAAGAGTCAGATGCTTAACTGACTGAGTCACCCAGGTGCCCCACAGTGATATGCTATTTATATATTAGATATTCATAAACTCTGATAGAATTAGCTCTTAATAAAATTTATCTGTAGGTTAGCTTTTAAAATGTCTATCTTTCCTCCGTGAAGACAGTTTAGTTCCATTATCCTAGGGCTTTCACCATTTCGCTGATTTTAAAAGGAGCCATGAGTGTTGCCTTTATGTAATTCATGATTTCTTCTGAGCTCACTTGCGACAGTGTGAGGGGGGCTGAGTCATTTTGTTGGTGAGATGCTAGATGGTCCATGTGGAGGCAAATTCCAACAGAGTCTTCCTGACTTCATGAACTAAACACTTACTGGAAACAATGCATCAGAGAATTTGCAGAGACCAATATGAAGGCTGAGCTTGAGTTGAATTGCTAAGGACTGGGGACAGGAGGACAGAGTAGTAAGATCTGTATGTGAATATTAGAAAGATGAGGAGAGTTGTCGAAAGCTGAAGGGGAAAGTGAGGGAAAGGACTATAGCAGGTTGTCAGTGATATCAGTCCCTGTGTGTATCCTCTTCCCCCACTTCTACTACATGCTCAGGACCAGAGCCCCTGCTGAAGAGGCAGCCACCACCACCTTGACAAGGTAGTTTGGACCAGAATGAGTACTTGACTGAGGTCCAGAAGACCTGTGATGTGACTTAGTAGAGAAAGATACAAAGCCCAGACAAGATTTCCTTCTCTGGAGAACATAAGTCAAGAAACAGAAAAACTTAAGACTGTGTCTTACACTATGAAATTACAAGGGAACAAAAATCATGAGCCCCAGAAACCAAAAGGTAGACTAAAAACTAGAAGTCATTTGGGGGCACCTGGGTGGCTCAGTGGGTTAAGCATCTGCCTTTGGCTCAGGTCATGATCCCAGGGTCCTGGGATTGAGCCCCGCATCAGGCTCTCTGCTCAGCAGGGAGTCTGCTTCCCCCCCTCTCTCTGCCTGCCTCTCTCCCTGCTTGTGATTTCTCTCTCTGTGTCAAATAAATAAATAAAAATCTTAAAAAAAAAAAAAAAGAAGTCAGTTGGCACTGAGAAAAGAGCAGAAGGACAGAGAATGAGATGGGGAACGTGAGAGGGATGGAGATGCGTGCGGATCAGATCTCCAGCTGCCTTGGTGTCTGATGGTGCTTCAGCCACAGGGTCAGTTTCAGTTCATGCATTTTGAACTGAAAACAGTTCAGATCCTCTTTTCCTTGGAGTAACCTGAGTTGTTTGGTTCCTTGCACCTTAAAAAGCTCAGGTAGGTTGAATGGACTTCTCAGCCATTTGACAGAAGTGCCCAGAAGACAGGGAGTGTATTTTAAACTAAATGATCAGCCTTGAAAGAAATATAAGTTAGCTCCCCTTGACCCAATCCATGTGAGTTTACAAGTGTACTTGTAAACTCTGCCAGCACAATTTATAGGGGGTTGTTTTTAGAACCTTTGCTCTTTGTTTTAAATAACAACACTTGTACTCTAGCATGTACTGCAGAACTGAAACAACATTCAACCTTCGGTTTAGGAAAATCTTGCCCATCACCTATTTCTTTTTCTTTCCGAGATTCTGTTTTCATGTTATCTTGACTTTGGATGTAGATCAGATAATAATAATAGTGTCCACAAACACTTGCTTTAGCTCAGGGTTTTTGTAGGGCGATAAACAGCTAACATTTGTTGTGTGCTAACTCTCTGCCAGGTGCTGTTCTGAAGAGCCTTATATGTAATAATTCATTTTACAGGCAGGACAACCCAGTGAGGTAGATAACATTCTCATTCCCATTTTACATGAATGAAAAAAATGACACATGGTTTTAAAAAGTTTCCCAAGGTCTCATCACTATTAAGTGGCAGTGCTTGGATTCAAATATAGTTAGAATCTCCTTCCCGAGCCATGACTCCATACTGCCTTGTTCCCATGGAAACTGTAAAAGACCCTGACTAGCTAGAGGTTAGGAGTTTCTTGATCCCCCTGGCAGTTATACTGTAATGAAAATTAATTAACTCATTCAGCAAATACGATGCATAGTGGTGATCAAGACAGAGAGGCAGGGGCTCTGCCCTCCAGGGACCTTCTGGTCTTTCAGACTTCTGTCAGTTTGGTTAGAGTTAGTCTTTCCTTTCAGATTCTAATTTTACCTCCGGTGAACTGATAAATAGGGTTTTGCCCCTGCAAAGCAGAACCTTGGAACTTTGGTGACTTCAGCAAGGCCCATTCTTACTGGAACAAATATTTATAACATAGTAACACTGGTAATTTTTAGCTTCCTTGGCTGGAATTTTTCTTTCTGAATTTTTATTTTTCTCTTGCACCTATCCCATCCTTTCTCAGTTTGTATTTTTATTTTTGGTTTAAAAATTTTCAATATAGTAGTATATATTTGTCTTTTTATATTTCTTTTAAATCTTTTTGGATTTATTTCTCTTTTTATGGAGCATTAAGGATCCAACATAATTTATCAAACTACTATGGCATTGTATCAGGATTATGTTCAGTGGCATGTAACAGAAAAACCTAGAAAACAGTGGCTTAAATAAGAGAGAAGCTTGCTTATTTATTTATTTATTTGTTTGTTTATTCATATGAAAGAATGTTAGAGGTAGCAGCCCAGGACTGGCATGGAGGGGTCTGGCTATCTTCCTCATGGTCCAAAATGGATGAAAGGGCTCCAGTTATCACATTATGGCTCAGGTAATAGGATGCAGAGAATGGATAAGAAGGGTATATTCTCTTTCTTTTTATGACTTTTTAAAAAAAATAGATGGCCCACACAACATTTCTACTGTGATCTCAACAGCCAGACTTTAGTCATATGGCCACACCTATGCAACAATAGAGACTGGAAAATATTAGGTTTTAGCTGAGTGGCAAGATGACCATCTAAAAATTGGGGGTTCATTGTTATGGAAGAATGAAAGAACAGATATAGGGGGGTAATTTGAAGTCTCTGCTTTACATATAGGTGATGAAGATTTATTGATTCATTTTTATAAACTTGATCATATTCTTAGAATTATCATTCAAGTTGTTATTAAATTTAATTAATTTAAGGATTTTTCCCTCTTATTTTTCTACTTTATGATAATATACATACCATTGCATTAATCACAGCTAAAATAAGCCCACCTGAAATTAGTTTATGCAAAATAGGGAATATATTAGAAGAATATGGAGGGAAACCTTGGAAGAGGCAACTTACAGCAGAAGGAAAGGCAGAGATTCTGTCAATAGTCAAGAAAACCTGGAACTGAGATCTCCAGCATAACGAAGACACTTTCTTCACCTGTTCTTTTCCCTTTGTCCATCGACTTCATTCTGTCAAAGCAGAATGTATTTCTTTACTTGGCAAAAACAAAACAAAACAAAAACATGTCCAGTGACATCTTTCAGATGATATATCCAGTTGAGACTAGAGATGACCTCCCTTCCAAAGTCTAAACATATTGGAGGAATGGCTTCATTGGCCCAACTTGGGTCAGGTGTCTACATCTTCACCGATTAGCTGTGGCCAATGGCCAATCAGTAGTAACAAGGCTTTTCTTGATGCCATCATATGACAGATGTGTGGAAACAGGGGGAGCAGTTCCTATAGGAAAGGCGGTCCTGGCTAGGCAATTGTATAGGCTACACTATCATTACACATGATGGAAAAACACAGGTCAGTGGTATGAATTAAATGAAAGGAAAGATAAAGGAGAATGGATCTGTCCTAATGCAAAAAAATTGATTTATCTATGAATAAAGACCATTTGATAGGACTGCAATACATAGAATGTTTATTACGTGTCAGGAATTGTGCTGAGTGCTTTTTACATGTTGAGTCATTTATTCCTCAACCTATGAGCTAGAGATTATTACTCTTTTACAGATGGAAAATCAGAGCTCAGGGAGGTTAAGTAACTTGTCCAAGAACATATAGCTAGTAAGTAAGCGACATTTGTCTTAACTTCAAAGGTTTTAACTACCATGGTAATACTGTCTCATTGCTCCTCTATTTTCAGTTGGAAACTATGGTCATTTTTGATGAAGTAATTATTAGGTTTTTTTCCTTCCTTCTGTCATAACAAAGCTATGTGAACTTGATAAATTTTGAAATGTATCTGGGTCTTAATCTCTTTATCTGTAAAAAGATTGGGTTGTATTAAATTACTTTCCCCCCCTTGTTAATTCCGGTGACATTTTGTTTCTAAAGGCAAGAGCATGAGCTATTATATTTATAAAATTTTTAATTCATCCAATATTTTTGAGTACTTCCAAAGCTATATCTGTGTTAGGAACTGTGATGAAATTAAAGATATACAAGATGTAATTTCTGCTCATGGTGTTATCGAGGAGAAAACCAGAATTATTATTTTGTAATATTACAAGTCCAGAGAAGAGAAGCCTTCAGGAATGATATAATCACCAGCTCAAACATATTTTCAAGGTTTTTTCTCTTGGTTTGCCATCTTCAGTGTGTTGACTTCATTTTAAGGTTAATTCTTATTGTTGTTAGATTGCTGCCAATGGTAATTTCTGTTACGGCCTGACTCATTTGTATCTGTTAGGAGAGAATCCTCTCCCCTAAGCAGGACTACAAATCCTTCCCTCCTGTCTGACTGCGCCAGCATACTCCAGGACTATAGTGGTTTTCAGGTGTATTAGAATATACCTAAATTAGAATTAAAATCATCTAAGACCTAGCATAACCTAGATATCAAGTCATACTGCAGTAAAAAAAGAAACCCCAAATCTCAGTGGCTTAAATAATAAAGGTGTATTTTTTATTCATATATCCATCCTGACCTGATAAGGGTGGGTGGTGGGGTGTTCCACACTTTCCTCTTTTAGGGACCCAGGCTAACAAAAGCTCTATCATCTTCAATAATATTGGTTTTGAGACTGGGGCAGGGTAAACACTGTGAGAACTTACACTTGCAATTAAATTTTATGCCTGGAAGCGATACATATCACTTCTGCCCACAACCCACTATAGACTAGTGGCTGTAACTAGTTACATGGTTCAGTGGGGTTGAGTGGCAGGGATGTTTTATGAAAATATAATCTCTTTATATGCAAGGAAAGAGAGAGTAAGCAAGTCTTTACCATACTAGGGAATTAATTTACTGATTGACTTAGGCTAATTGAATTGCCCTTCTATAGCTGGAGGTTGGTTTGGTTACCTAAAACACACACACACACACACACACACACACACACACACACACACACAGTACGCCATTAATGAGGAAGGAATAGGAGTGGTTGTGAACAGTGTGACTTATATGATGCTTTATCTCACTGAAGAAGACAGAAATTTCAGCCATGGAGGCAGGTCATAGAAAGGGATAGTTTGGCTAGTTTCATAAGTCTTTAAATCCATCAATTCATTTACTCTTTTGACTGGAAAGATTGCCTTTGCTCTTTAGTAAGTGGATGGAGACTGAATTTCTATTTAAGGAGTTGGCTCAAAAATTACTTAAAAACATTTACTGGATTTCAAAGTATAGACTGTTTTTCCATATTTCTCCTTGTTGTGGTTGCTGGCAATGGTTTGTCAACCTGGCTAGATATGTAGTTTTAGACCTGGCAAACAACTAAAATTTCATTAGACCATCCCCTTTATTCTACAGGTAAGAAAACTAAGGGCCAAAATGGGTAAAATGATTATCTCAAGGTCACACCTTTTTGCATGTAACAGTAACAGTGCTGTCTTTTGAATGATTTCCTGTAAGATGGAATCCTCTAAGTAAATGTACCTAGAGCAATGCTTAGAAAATAAGAACAATTAAGAATTATTACAAATGTTTCCAGGACTGACATTCAATTGGTCCACACTAGCAGAAATGGAAACATTTCTCAACTATTTGGTAAGTAGCTGCTGCTGAGAACCTCTTTAGCTCCTCTCTGTGACCTCTTAGATCCCCCTATTATAATAATAGGATTTGTGTCAAATGGTTGCTTTGAGAATTACATGATGGAGGTAAGAGTTTATCATGGCGCCTGGCACTCACCAATATTACACCTAGCCTATTATTTTTATTATAGTCATTAATAAAATGGTAGCAGTAAACTTCAAACCAGTTCCTGCATGAATGTTCACAACTTTGGAAATGTGATAATATTCAAGTTCATTAACTTTGATTTGGCTAATCTCTCAATAAAATGGCTACTAGTGTATTCACTTTAACTTTCATTTTCATCTTTTCCATTGTCTAATGGCTAACTCCTCCTTGCCCCACCCACAAGGCCCCACAGCTCTGGTTGGTGACTAAGAATTTGACACAGGCTGTGTAAAAGAATATAATGTACTGATAAGGTTCTATTAGTTCTTGGTATAATATGACAAAGAATGTTCTGTACTGTCTCTTGCTGAGCAGAACTTATCTGTAAGTTTTCAGATAAGCAAAGATGGGTCTAAAACCTAGCTGGTGAGGGAATGGTAGAGGAAGTGGTGGAGCACTTCTACTTGCTTAAGCAAATATCAGAAACTAGGAGTGATGAGAGGCAGAGGCAGGCAGCTGGGGTGAGAAGAGAGAGTGAGAGGGCCCAGGAACAGCAGTGGATGGTGGTGGGGAAGCTAGAGCTTGTGGAGAAAACATCTTTTGACAGAGATGTCTTCTGGTGACTAGTAATGTGTAGAACCTTTTGGAGATATTTTCCTTCTTAGAAACAACCTAGCAAGAGAGAGGCAGAGTTTCAGTAATTCCTCTCCAGAGAGAGTAAAAGAAATGTTAAAGTTGGAACTGTTGTGAATTTTTTGGAAATTCATTATTGATCTGGAACTCAGTGTGTAAAGATTTGTTCCCAAAGTCAGTTGTATAACTGATACTTCCATTTCTGAGGTGGCAGCTAATCCTGGGCATGTCCTGGAAAGGGCCTTGATAACACTGTTCTGTCACAGGCTGAGCACATTGACTCAACAGAGCAGAGTCACTCGAGAAGTAGTTTCTGAGTGTATTGTAGAGACACCCAAATTATCTGGTATTTTAATATGTAATATACTATCCTACCAAAATACACTAAATTTTGGGCAAATATTCCTAGGACATATATATATATATATATATATATATATATATATATATATATATAATTTTTTTTTAAAGCAGAAGGCAGTAGAGAAGATTTATTTTATTTAATTTTTTAAAAAAGATTTTAAACTCACAACCCTGAGATCAAGAATCACATGCTCTACCAACTGAGCCAGCCAGGCACTCCTGAGAAGATATGTATTTTAATTCCTACATTTGGAAAGGAAAAATGAAGGCCAGATGGAAAATCGGATGTTTTGAGGCATATGTAAAGTAAAGCTTTGAACTTGGAGATCTTAAAGTATTATATAAGGTAAGCTTTAAAGTGAAACATCCTTGCTAAAATTTTTTTAATGTGCCATGCTCTTTAATTTTATTCAAAATCTTATTTAGCTAATAACTACTCTTGAGATTCACAGTCACGTTCTGAAGAATAGGGTAACACTGTAATCACAAAAATCTATAACATAACTCCCAAAACTCAATGACAAAGGTTATATACAGAGATCTAACAAGTTGAAGTCTAGAATTTATACAAAATTGGTACAATGTATTGAATAAAGCAAAATGATTTCAAAGAGAGTATCTATCCTGAATCCCTCTGATTTATCCATGTAACAACTTCAGTGAAAAAATTCAGAAATCTGTTTTTTTTTCCCAACAAGAAGACACCTAGCCAATCTGTCCTTAAATCAAGGTCAAATTTGATTGACAATGTTGCTTAAATATTTTAAAAATGCTGTTTAAAAAGTTAAAAAGTAAATACCCATCTTACTTCTGACTTCTGAAAATGATCTAGAGTATGACTGATAAGACATTAGCCTTTACTTCATCTTACGATGGCATAAGCCTAAAATTTCCGTTCATTTCCGACAACCAAAGCTTGTGGCCCTTATAGTAGAATTCTGTTGTTTGCAAGCTCTGCACAGGAACCTCTTTAGTAGAGGATGGCAACCATGCATTCAATAAATCATTGTTGAATGATCATCTACAAGCTCTCTGAGCTAGAACATAATTCTGGCTCTGCCAGTATCTTTTTCGTGTAACTTTAGACAGGTCACTCTACTTTTCCCTCAACTTTCTCTTCTTAAGAGAGATAACAGTCATAAAGATGACTGGAAACTACTTTGCTGAGAGCTTTTCCCTTAAAGGACTGACAGTAAATACCAGAGTCACAAGGTCCAGCAAACCTAAGAAGAAGCCGAGCTTCTTGAGGACAGGGAACTTTCTGTCTTCTTTGAATCAGCTGTTATCTTATTTGTTTTTCTGTAATACAGTTCCTGGCCTATAAAAAGGCCTCAATAAATACTATAAATTTATGAACGTTATTAGGCAGATTGCAGTGTTGGCAGGCCAGTGCCTTGTAAATCTCTTTTCCGTGATCCTTTCCATACTCGGCATCTAAAACGCCGCCGCTATTTGTTTTGGGATAAGTACCCAAAGCATTTATTTAAAAATACCCAAGTCCAGAGAAAAATTTTTTTCTGTGCTTGGGGCACCACGTCGCTTTCCATGTCGGCACAGCGCTCCAGGCTCGGGATCTGGGTCCCGAGGCTACAGGGAAGAGTTGGGTACGGGAAGCTCACCCTCCGGCCGTCCGATTGGTCGGCTCGCACTCCACTCACACGGCTCGTGTCTCTGATTGGACCCCGTGGCACCCCCTCCCTCGGCCCGCGACTACTTTGTGTGCCCGGGCTGCGCGCTTTGGTCCTCCGGCTCCCCTCGCGGTCTGGGCTGGTCAGAGCTAGGTCTTCGGCCCACTGCTCTGCATCGCGGGCGCCAGGAATTTCCCGAGTGCGAGCGGGTAGGAAGCATCCTAGGGAACCCCTGTCCCACACCCCCAAGTTCTTTTTCCCGTACCGAATAAACTTCCGCCTCAAAGGGGCTGTCGCAGCCCCGGGTCGGGGCAGAAGCTAGGCATCAAACGCAGGCCCTTGTGGGAGGTCTTTCTGTCGGGTTAAATATGGAAACAGCTCTCACAAGATAAAACAGGGCTTCGCTAGTTGCATGGGGGTGCGATGCCATTCTCTGGTCACGCCGCAAGCTGCTGTCGAACGGCCAGACCTAGGCTGCAGGGGCTGAGCTGCCGCGATCCCCTCTAAAAAGTAGCAGGAAGCCTGCTTCAATCTCCAGTACCAGTGCTCCTTAGGGGCGCGGAATGAACTGGCTAGGGCCAGTCCATTCCCCGGCTGTCGAGAATACAACATTCCCTGGAGATGGCGCTCCCGGGAATGGGGGAGTTCGGCTCGAGTCGCGCCGCCGTCATCCTCCGGCCTGCAGGCGGTAGAGGGCGGCCTACGCTTGTGTAGGAAGCAGGCGCCCAAGCGCAGCTGCTGCCCTGCTGGAAGTCTCCCGGTCCCTCTGTGACCCGCGGCTCTGCCTGGCAGCGGATGCTGCAGCTACGCTATCCACCGGCGCAGCGAGAAGGGGGCGGGAAGAAGCCGGAGCACATGCCAGGGTCGCCGTAGGTGGCAGCGGCCGGCGCATGCGCGCCCTCTCCCAGAAGCCTGTAACGCTGAGGGGCGCGCGCCCCCACCCGCGCGCGCACGCTTGCGCTAGCCGAGGCTTCCCCGCCTGCGCTCGTTGTCGGGGCCGCTCTGGCGCGTGCGCGCGTTATCTCCGGCCGGCCGGAGTAGCCGGGTTCCCTCCGCTCCAGGCCCCCGCCCCACACCGCCCCCTCCCAGCCCCCAGCCAACCGGTCCCCTTCCTCTCCTCGCGGAATGGGGCCGGTGCTGCTCGGGGTCGCGCGCCCGGGACCTGGCTCGCGGTCCGTCTCGCGCTGTCAGCGACTGCCCCGCTCGCGCCGCCTCGCGCTCTCGCTCAGTCAGTGGCGCCGAAGGCTCCGTTAAGCAGCGGCGGCGGCGGTTCCTGTTTCCGTTTCTTCCTCTCCTTTCAGTCGGGAGTAGCATCCTCCACCCAGCCACCCCTCCCACTCCCCAACGGGGCAGCTGCGGCTGAGGGCTGTGGCGGCGGCGGTGGCGGCGGCAACTGGGGACGGCGGAGACCGCCTCTGCTCCCGCCTCGGGTAAGGGGGCGTTTGGGAGCCGGGCCCCGCGCGCCTCGGGGTCTGGGGCTGGGCTAGTGCGGGATTCGAGGAGGCGCCGGGGATGTGATCCGGGGCTGTTGCCGCTCTTTCCCCACCAGGCGTTCTCCGGGCCTGTTGCTGCAACTGCTGCTGCTTACCCAGGGGCTCCGGGAAAAGTGGGGAGCAATTCCCCGGGACTCTCTGGCGCGGCCCGGGGGCGCGGGCTGGGGGTGAGGGGCGCCTGCAGCCGAGTCTGTCCTCGGCGTCGCGCATCCTTGCTTCGGGCAGGGGCCGAAGCCAAGGAGAGAAGGGATGGGGGCGGGGGTGGGAGGTGTCCCTCCTTTCTCCTCTCCACCTACCTGCCCTTTCGCCAGCAACTCGGTCCCTGTAGTCACCGACTGTGGGGAAGAGGATGCTTGTACGTTACGGGCTTTTGTGAGGGGTTCTCGGGCGAGAAATCGGGGGGTGGACCTGTACAAAGATCCGCTCCCGGCGAGGGGCCAATTCCTGGGCAGTTAAAGGCGTGAGTGCCGCTGCACCCCCCCAACTGATGTGGAAATGATGAGCTGGCGGCTTTTGAGTATCTAAACTTATTTGGGAAGGTGAAACGAGTCCTTATTAGTTAAAGGAGATTTGTCCTGCAAGAGTGAGTGGGTTGTCGGGTGCAGCACCTGTTCTTTTGCTGTGGGGACTGCAATCTTCAGCCACACAGAACGTCAGAGATGCAGTGTATATCTTAAGTTAAATGGCAGTGTCTTGGTTAGGGTTTATCCCTGGTGAGCTTTCAGCGTTTTGCCGTATATTATTAGCCTTTTGATTGGAGGCCTTGGAGAAAGGCAGAGAGAGGTGGTGTTTCTTCTTCCCATGTTTGAATTAATTTACAGTGGACTTAAGCCAACTCTAGAAGGTGAACCTAGGAAAAGGCAGAATCTCCAGTAGATAAGCCCCAACTTCAAGGTAACGCAGAACAGATTTCAACAAAAGTTTTCTATCAGTTTAGAATTAAGCTCATCATGGGTAACTGACTGCACTTTGACTTGGCTCTCTTTTGAAACTGTAGGCAAGGTTTCATTATAGTTTTTTTTTTTTCTTTCTTCTTGTTACTCCTGGAGGTAAGTGTATATTTATTTACTTTATTTAATTTAAATTTCATGTTTTTATACATAGTTCTTTTAAAAGGTGCATCATATCTATGAAAACATTTTGGAAAGAAATTAAGCACAACAGCACTATACTGAAATATTGGAGCAAGTTGTGTTTTCTCTTCTTTAAAATAACCTAAAAAATAACCTAAAATTCAATGCCAAATGATAAGATCTTGTACATTGCCAGCTTTGTGAAATATACCATAAAATGTGTATACAAAGGGGCAATTACTTGATTTATAAATACTATAGTAGTAACAATTAAGGTGGGCATTCAAACATTTGTATTTGTGAATTTACAGTTTAATATATAGAAATGTAGGGAGTTAGAAATGAATAGGCTATTAGGACCATTGAAGAGTGATTTAGGGCATGGATTTTCCTTTTGCTGCTTTTATAAATTGAGAATTGTTACTTGAACTGAAGAGCTGAACAGCTGGAATGAAACTTGTATAGATTGCAGAAACATGCAAAAGTGTATCTTTGAGCAAGTAGTGAGTTAATATGAGTGGTATGCTGTGGTTTATTAGGGTAGTGATTCAAAATAATTTCCATAAAATATCATACCATGTAGATTGTTTAGGATGTTCTTAAATTTAAAGAGTCACTTGAAGTTGTTTTCCTACAAGTCATCCTATTTGAGATGTATGGAATTGAAAAAACAATAATTGTGATTACATTATGCAATGTTTGATTTCAATTTTAATTAGTTATTTTAAAGTACTGGAATGTCCTTAAAAGTGGTGAATTTTGAAATTCTCTTGTGGTTTGGAAAAACTTGTGTTGTTTATTTTTTTAAGTGCAGTTATATTAGTAGGTTGGTCTGGAGGGGGAGCTAGTGCCAAAGCAAAGAATAGCTTAGTATGTATTTGAACTTTTAAAAATGCCCAAACCCAGATTTTTATGACCGAAAGGAACATAAATTTTTAATTAAAAGAGTAAGGGAATTGATATGGGCATATATCTGTACTTGGTCATTTGTGGAATATATATATATATATATATATATGTGTGTGTGTGTGTGTGTGTGTTTTATATTACAAATTACTTTAAAAAATCTTTTCATGATTTAAAATAATGGAAAGTATATGCTTAAGGCTTACTGAATTTCTCATTTAAGATCTCAGAAAAATATGCCCCATAATGTAGAGTGTTTGATAGTCATTTCTTGTGCGTTTCATCACAAGGGAAGTAGTCTTAATCCTTTGTGCATGTTGTTAAGTTCTTAAATTTTTTCTTTATAGTATCTGCAGTCCTAAAATTTCAAAAATCAAATAGAGTCTTATATGGGCAAAGATATTGACTGGGTAGTAAGCTAAGTATTTATCAAGAGTAGAGATACTTTCATTAAGAAATGGACCTTTCAGACATCTGGAAAGCAAAATCCCAAGGTCACTTCTTAACCTCTGTCTCCTGTAATATGATGCGGTGAGTCTAGACTGTTTACTAAATTGAACTTGGGCCTTTGAATATAAAGCAATTATTTTTTGGTTTATGGCACTTTAGTTAGATTTCTTAGCTGTAATCAGGTATGCAAATTTACTTCTCACAGTTCACATATTCTTGGAATTCAAGGCTAGAAACTAATAATGTATATATTAAAATTAGAATATTTTGTTTTCTGAAGATAGTGGTTGTGCTGTTTGTTCTATATTGCTGTGCATTATGTCCATTAAGTAAACAGAATCTCAGTGCTGGTAAAATAAAAAATCGATTCTTTGAAAAGAATGGCAATATCTGTGAGATAAGACTAGTGAGGTGTTTACCCTTTTTAAGGGGTTTATGC
Source organism: Enhydra lutris kenyoni (assembly GCF_002288905.1). Lineage (NCBI taxonomy): Eukaryota > Metazoa > Chordata > Mammalia > Carnivora > Mustelidae > Enhydra > Enhydra lutris. The sequence goes on from NW_019154088.1 coordinate 60,749,518, forward strand.
TAGAAATTAAACAATGTTTTATAAAACATGCCAGAATATTTTTATGTACCTTTTTCAATTTCCTAAATGGTTATTTTTGATTTACTATAAACTGCATTAAGTCTCTTGTTTTAATTAAATGGTAAATACACCCACTTCATATTATAGAACATTTATAAGAGTTTCCATTTTATAATCATAAGAGTAAATATTAAAAAAATAGGTTTTTTTTAACTAAAAAATAAACAACTGGGGCACTTGGCTGGCTCAGTTGGTACAGCATGCAACTCTTAATCTCAAGGTTGTGAGTTCAAGCCCCATGTTGGACATGGAGCATACTTAAAATAAAAGGACAAAACAAAGCACAGCTAAGATTCTAAACAATGCTGAAACTAAAGTATTACTATTGTAGTACTTTTATACCTTGCATCAATACTAGTCCTGTTAGTACTCCAGTCAGCAGTAGTGTAGTATGGTGTAGCGTTTAGAGGACCCATTCAAGAGTTTCTTTGGTTTCCTTCTTAATGAGTATGTGGCTTATATTTCTGTACTATTTGGCATATAGTTTCTTTTTGGCAGTTGGAATTATTATTAAATTGTAGTTTGCTATAATGAGACAAACATTGAAAAGATATTTACAATCAGTTTTTAAAAAACTGTTTTAAAGGGACACCTGGGTGGCTCAGTCGTTAAGTGTCTGCTTTGGCTCAGGTCATGGTCCCAGGTTCCTGGGATCAAGCCCCGCATTTGGCTCCCTGCTCAGAGGGAAGTCTGCTTCTCCCTCTTGCACTCCCCCTGCTTGTGTTCCCTCTCTTGGTGTGTCTCTCTCTGTCAAATAAATAAAATCTTAAAAAAAAAAAAACAAAACCATTTTAAAATTCCCGACTGAAGACTATTATATAGGGATGTATAAGGTATATTTTTTAAGAGATTAGTCTCATGTCTGAATCTTTTTTTCTCTCTCCCTTCTGCTCTCCAGCCCACTCTTTTTCAACCTCCCTCCATATCCCAAAATTTTCACTTTGGAATAATTAAGGATCAAACCAATAAAATGAATGGTATCACTTGCTGGCATAGGTTTTTCTTCCTTGAGTAAATAAATGACCGTATTACCAGCCTCAACAATATTCTAAACATACAACCCATATAAACTTTATATGATACTGTACATTTTACTTTTTTTTTTTTAAAGATTTTATTTATTTATTTGACACAGAGAGAGATCACAAATAGGCAGAGAGAGAGGAGGAAGCAGGCTCCCCGCTGAGCAGAGAGCCCAATGTGGGGCTCCATCCCAGGATCCTGAGATTGTGATCTGAGCTGAAGGCAGAGGCTTAACCCACTGAGCCACCCAGGCGCCCCTGTACATTTTACTTTTAATGGAAGAAGAACATATAGGGCATATGGAATTATGCTATATATTTCAGTATTAGTTAACTCATATTTGTTACAGAAAGCAGAGCTATATGGTTAATTTCATTTAAGTTTTCTTTTTATTTATTATTTTGAAGATTTTATTTATTTATTTGGCAGAGAGAGACAGTGAGAGAGGGGAAGTGGGAGAGGGAGAAGGAGGCTTCTGGCTGAACAGGGAGCCCAACGCAGGGCTCGATCCCCTGACCCTGGGATTATGACCTGAGCCAAAGGCAGACGCTTAATGACTGAGCCACCCAGGCACCCCTAAGTTTTCTTTTAAAAAGACTTTATTTACCAAAACCAAATAGCTCATTTACCTATTTTTAAAAATATATTTTTGTGATAATTTTTTTGTTTTGTTTTGTTTTTGGTCAGAAAATGACATGTGAAGAGGACATATGTTTCAAGTTTGATGTGGTTCAAACTTGCTTTTGCTGTTATTCTCTTTTGTATTTGTTCTGTAGTATAACTTCACTTGAAGCATTGGAATAAATCTTTAAAGATCACTATTGAACTGCTCCTTATTTTTGTTTTATTTTAGAACTTGGGTTTTTCACATTTATTTTAACAATAGGATAAACTGAAAAAATATGACAGCATACCGATGTTTTGATTGGATTTAACATTCTACTTGTCACAGTCTTGATGACTGGTTAATGTAAATAAAGTTCACATTATAAATATGTAATAAAATATTGATATTAATCATAGATGTAAATGAGAAACTAATATTTATTTTAGAATCTGAGTTATGAGAAATAATACATGATAATAACTTTAAATACTATAACTTTCTGATTATAAATGAACAAAAGTAACAAAAATGGGAGATTCTTCTATTTAACTTACTGCAAACATATAACTAAAATGAAAATGAACCTGTTTTGTTTTTATGTACATCTTTTTATTCAATTGACTGTTAATGAACCATGACTGAATTTCAAATTTTTAATAATTTTATGGCTGGATTATGTCCCTTAAATGAGATATGAAATCCCATTAATATCTAGAGCCAGAATAAATTTGCATGTGGTAAAAACAATATTTACAAATCATCAAACTATAAAAGCATAGCAATGTTATTAAATGACTTAAGTCATCATTCCATAAGCTAGTTTTAAAAATCATTTTCATAATTTAAAAAATGTAATTGATCATAATATCTTGATTGGTAGTAAAGGTGGGAAAAATGTAATTTGTAGCTTCTGTATTATATCCCTTGTTTCAGACTTTAGCTGTGTTTGGGGCAGATAGTGAAGGGAAGGAGACTGAGAGAGGCCCAGGATCTTAGTGGTTGGTGAGCCTGCTTTGTTTGTTGGTGAGGGAGAGTTCTTCTTAGTTTTTCTTTGTCCCTCCATTTCTTTCTTTTCCTTGTTTGTCATCCATAACTCTCCCAATCATGGTAGAAAATGTGGGAGTTGACTACATCCTTCTAGGATTTTTTTTTCTTAAAGTTCACAGAACGTTTCCTGGTAAAACATTAGCCTTTGTGTTACAATAGATTTATTATAATGATTTCATTTCCTCTGAGGCAGTAGGCAAGAGACTGGGGTAGTGTTTATTATTATTTATTAAAAAATGATTTTGTTACTCCATGTAAAAAGGGATATTGGGTTTTGGTTCATTCATTGTTAAGGGTGTTGTATCAGTCACATTATTATGTTTAATATTTAATATATCATAATCCCCCTCTTCCAGTTTCCTGAAATGCATTCTTATGTCTTCTTTGTTATTTCTGTCTTCATCTAGGGAGTTTCTGTCTATAAGGGATTGGTTTTTAGAACATCACTTCACCTTCTTTGTGTGCCTCATTGCAGTAAGAAAAATGTAAAAAAAAAAAAAAAAACAAAAAAAAAACCCCAAACTATACTGTGTCCCTTGGAGAGAGCTAACAAACTAAAATGAGCAGCAGTGTTCTCCATTCATGGGACTATGATTAGCAGGTTTAAGCCAGTTATTGTGAAAAGTTAACAAGGAGAAAGTGTATGTTTGATAATTAGGGCACTCATCATTTGGTATCTGACTGACTCAGTTTTTTTTTTTTTAATATTTTATTTATTTATTTGACAGAGATCATGAGTAGGCAGAATGGCAGGCAGAGAGAGGGGGGTGGGAAGCAGGCTCCCCGCTGAGCAGAGAGCCCTATGTGGGGCTCTATCCCAGGACCCTGGGATCATGACCTGAGCCGAAGGCAGAGGCTTTAACCCACTGAGCCACCCAGGTCCCCCCCTGACTGTTTTTAACACACGGAAAGAGAGATATATTCAGCTGAGATTGTGTTCTATTTTTCATGTCTTGAATTCTTTGAATAACTACTTAATTCATTCAGTTACCAAATGTCAAAAGATTGTAATTTTGAGAAACCTATTCTTTTAAACTTGGAGCTTAAGCTAGGGTAAGCATTTAGCTTTCTTTTTATAAGTTTCAGATTTTTCTTTCTCTTTTAGGAAGTTTGTCGAAACTCTAGAGCTTTTAGGAAGGTGGTAATTGAAATTCTTTTTTTTTTTTTTAAAGATTTTTATTTATTTATTTGATAGGTAGAGATCACAAGTAGGCAGAGAGGCAGGCATACAGAGAGAGGGGGAAGCAGGCTCTCCGCTGAGCAGAGAGCCCGACGTGGGGCTCGATCCCAGGACCCCGAGATCATGACCTGAACCGAAGGCAGAGGCTTAACCCACTGAGCCACCCAGGCGCCCCGGTTATTGAAATTCTTGAGGCCAAAAGGTCTTTTGTTAGCTTGGGTGAACTAATCCTCAGCAGCATGGGAAATGTAGGTTTACTAAGTAATCCTGACTGCTTCCTCTGACATAATTACAGATATCTAGGCCTCCATTAATTAAAACGCTGTTCATTTTTAAGGTTCAAACAGCGGTATTTCTCATAGATGTAAAGCATTAATTGTTATGAGAGAGAGCAAGGAGCCCAATGTGGGACTTGATCCCAGAACCCTGGGATCATGACCTGAGCCAAAGGCAGACGCATAACTGACTAAGTCACCCAGTCGTCTGTGCATCTTCTATTCTAAACTGCCTGCGGAGGTTTACTTAGAGTGGTGCAGATCCTATCTAAAAGGAAATAATGATCAATAATGAAAGTGTTTTCAGAGGAATTATGCACATTTCCTATGTGTGTATTTGTGCACTTCCTGTTACTTTCTGTATCCATGGAAAACATAAGGTTGGAAAATAAAGTACCTAACTTTTGGAAATTTTCAAGGGAAAAGGATCTGAAGTTTGGGAAAAAAGCTTTTTTTGTGTGTATTTCAGTGATACTTTTATTTTTTTTAAGATTAAAAAAAATTTATTTGAGAGAGAGAGCAGGGGCTGTGGGGAGCTGCAGAAGGAGAGGGAGAAGCAGACTCCCTGCTGAGCAGGGAGACCCATGCAGGGCTTGATCCCAGGACCCTGAGATCATGACTTGAGCTGAAGGCAGACGCTTGAGGGACTGAGCCACCCAAGGCACTGCTAGGGATACTTTTTGACATATAATTTCCTCAGAGCTCTGTGGACTTAACGCCAAAATCTGAGTTCCTTCTTAATCATTTTTTGAATAGCTTTATTTAAGTATAAATTATATCTCATAAAGTTTCCAGCTTTAAGTTTTATTTATTTTTTAAAAGATTTTTAAATTTATTTTAGAGATAGAGCGCACTAGGTGGGTCAGGGCTGGGAGCGGGAAAGAGAGTCTTAAGCATACTCCCTGTGGAGCACAACTCAGGGCTCCCTCTTGTGACCCTTAGATCAAGAGCTGAGCCAAAAGAGTCAGACTCTTAACCTCCTGTACCACTCAGGTGCCCCACAGCTTAAATTTAATAAAGTTATATATTATTGTGCAACCATTATCACAATTTAATTTTAGAATACTTTCATTCTTCAGAAAGTTCTGTCTTGCCCTCCTACCTCATCCTTACTCCCACTCCCAGCCCCAGGCAACCACTGATCTGCTTTTTGTTTCTGTAGTTTTGCCATTTCTAGAAATCTGACATTAATAGAATTATACAATATGTATTCTTTTGTGTCTGTCTCCTTTCATTTTGTATAATCCCGTTTAGTCATTTGAAAGAATGGTTAAAGTAGAAAAGCTCCAAACCTGGAATCAGGAGATTGGATACTAGTGTTAGCTTTGCCACCAAATGTGTATACTTGGGTAAGCCACTTATTCCCCCTGGGCGTTTGCTTTTTTCCCATGCAATGAATTATTTTGATTTTCTTCTATTCCAGTTTTTGCAGCTGGGTAGACATTCATTGACCTTTTGTATCTTAACTCTTCCCCCTAAATATAGTCACTTCATTATTATTTTTTAATCAAAAATGAGGTTTATGGTCTAATTTTTTCTTTTTTTTTAAAGTTTATTTATTTGAGAAAGAGAGGGAAGTGTGTGAGCTTATGGCAGGGAGGGCGGAGGGAGAGCGAGGGACTCTTAAGCAGGCTTGACACCTGACTTGGGGTTTCATTTCATGACCCTGAGATCACTACCTGAGCTAAAACCAAGAGTCAGGTACTTAACCAACTGCGCCAGAAATGTGCAGAAAATGAGACTTATAGTCTAATACTTGAGTTAGCCATGGGCAATTTTGGGACTATCTTGAAGAAACAAGATGGCTGATTAAACTTTTTCTTGAACATTTCTTAGTTTATGTGTGTAACTGAGAATAGGGACAGTCATAAAGCTGAGTAAATGATTTTTGAAGAGAATAAAGGCAAAGTTGAATAATTCTCAGAGGTGGGGCTTTAAAAATGATTGAAGCTTCTTATGAATGTAAGAAAAAGACTGTGCTTTTTAGGTTTTTTTTTGTTTGTTTGTTTTGGGAGTAGAATACAGCATGGAGAGATTTTAGCTAAGTTTAAACCAAGTTGGGTTCAAGGCAACCAGGTGAGATTAGACTGTTTTTCAAAGAAGAACCAATGAAAATATATAGCTACCGTTGGGAAGACTGTTGTAGGGCTCAGGTAGAGGCAAAACTGAGAGGTAACATTCAGGTGACAAACTAAGGGAAAAAAAATCCATATATAAGGAGTTAAAAAATAGTGCTGTATGTGTTTGTATATAAATGTATGTGTTGTTGTTTTTTTTTTTTAAATGGGGCTCAATCCCAGGACCCTGGGATCATGACCTGAGCCGAAGGCAGAGGCCTAACCCACTGAGCCACCCAGGTGCCCCTAAATGTATGTGTTTGTAACAGGAGTAGACAGCTGAGTAGGCTGGTGTCAGATATGCCAGAGGGTTCATGTGCATTATCAGCGTAGTATAAAAAAAGGGCATTGAATGGGGCACCTGGGTGGCTCAGTGGGTTAAAGCCTCTGCCTTCGGCTCGGGTCATGATCCCAGGGTCCTGGGATCAAGCCCCGCATCAGACTCTCTGCTCAGCGGGGAGACTGCTTCCTCCTCTCTCTCTGCCTGCCTCTCTGCCTACTTGTGATTTCTGTCTGTCAAATAAATTAAAAAAAAAAAAAAAAGTTGAATAACAACTAGCTAAATTTAAAAATGGTGCTGTAACTGCTTTCAAATATTTAATAATTTGACTTTTTTATTTTTTTAAGATTTTATTTATTTATTTGACAGAGCACAAGCAGGCAGAGTAGCAGGCAGAGGCAAAGGGAGAAGCAGACTCCCGGCTGAGCATAGAGCCTGATTGCAGGGGCTTGTTCCCAGGACCCTGGGACATAGCCTGAGTCGAAGGCAGAAGCTTAACCCACTGAGCCACGCAGGTGCCCACCCTCCCAATAATTTGACTCTTATAAATCATCAGAGCTTCTTATATTACCTGTAATAGTAGGAAGTATGGCTTTTATTTTTACCCAACATACTACAATGTATGAGTGGTAACCCACAGATCAGACACTGTGGAGGAGGGGTATATTGTCATAAATATATTTTAATGATGGAGTCATTATAGCAGCATAGTAATATTTGTTTCATGCTTTATAGTCATATTTTTTGTTCACAAGTAGTATTTCTAATTTAGGTAAACCACCTTATGATAACCAGAAATTTCCCCAAATATGAAACCTATATATTTAATCAATGAAGATTTGTCACTTTGACAATAATATTATTATGTTAAGACTTCAAAGGAGTTCTAAAAGTTGAATCTCATAGCTTTTTATGCAATGGCAGCATTCTAGGAATAAGTGTGAGAACTTTCTAAGGTGACTATTTTATGGCAACCCTATTCTTTTAAATATATGCAATGCCATATTTATTTTCAAATGTCTCATAGAATTTGTAATACATATAAAGTATCTAAATATGAATTATGTAATTGGAAAAATTTCAGTGTAAAGGGAGAAAATACTTCTTTCTATAACTTTTGAAGCTTTAAAATATTAAAGATCGTATTCTCCCAGGGAATTTTTATTTTTGAACATAATAATAAGTGAGCAGCTGTCAAAAGATAATAGCCCTTTTTTATTTTATTAAAGATCTTATTTATTTATTTATTTATTCGAGAGACAGAAAGCAAGCAAACACAAGCAGAGGTGAATGCAGAGGGAGAGGGTGAAGCAGACTCCCCATTGAGCGGGGAGCCTGATGTGAGGCTCTTTCCCAAGGTTCTGAGATCATGACCTGAACCGAAGGCAGATGCTTAACCGACTGAGCCAATCAGGCACCCCTCAAAAGATTTAGCCATTTTTGTTGAGAATTACTATTCTCTATATAGTTCTCACATACTTGACTTGAAGAAAATAGACATTGTGGGAACACCTGGGTGGCTCAGTGGGTTAAAGCCTCTGTCTTCAGCTCGGGTTATGATGCCAGGGTTCTGGGATCGAGCCCCACATTGGGCTCTCTGCTCAGCAGGGAGCCTGCTTACCCCCGCTCCTCTGCCTGCCTTTCTGCCTACTTGTGATCTCTGCCTGTCAAATAAATAAATAAAATCTTAAAAAAAGAAAATAGACATTGAGGATTTCTTGAATAATCAGATACTACATGGATATTTAAGCAAAGCATCAGAGCAAGACACATTAAAGCAGTAAAAATGATTAATTTAAAAATTTTATAACATAGCAAAGAAAAAATGCAGTAATATACAATGGAAAAGAAGAGTTACAGAAGGAACATCATTACCTCAGATCAGATGTAGAAGGCTGTCTTTACAAAACTGTAACAGTCAAATCCAATAGGTTAAATAATTTGTGCCCTTCTACTAGGTAAGTGAAAATGAGATGAATAATTAATTATAAAGTGTGCTCTAAAATATTCACTTACAATGGTTGGCAGTTCTTTTGCAGTCGATTTCCTGAAAAGGCTATTTCTGACCTTTTCTACTCCCTAGCCCCTGATTCCTGTGTACTGTTCCCAGACTCCATAGGTTGTTTTCAATTACCCTTTTTTTTTTTTTTTTTAAAGAGTAAGAAGATTAAGGCCATCAAACAGAAACGTCTTCAGCTTTGCTTTCCTTTATCTCTAAATTGTTTAATTTTCCTTCCTCTCTACGGTTTCATGTTAGTGATCTGTCCTTTTAGGCTCACCTGACTATTTCGTGGCTGCTTTTATCCCTTTTGTTAGAATGGATGGGTTTGTTAGTTAACTCTTTTATTAATTTTATTTGAGTCTCTCTAACATCTAAAGTGGCCTAAAAACAAAATCCACCCAAAAACACTTTTTCTTATTCTTTTTTTCTTCTTTGCCCTCCTTTTTTTTTTTTTTTTGTATTTTATAGTAGCTCAAAGGAAAAAGCAACATGTGTATTTAAATTTTGCTATCTTCTTTTTCACTAAAGCTGTTCTCTCTGTTGTTACCAGTAACCTGAGTTGTCAAATAGAGACTTTCTTTCAGTTTTATCTTTTTTTTTTTTTAAGGTTTTATTTATTTATTTGACACAGAGAGACACAGAGAGAGAGGGAACACAAGCAGAGGGAGAGGGAGAGGCAGGCTTCCTGCCAAGCAGGGAGCCCGATGCGGGGCTTGATCCCAGGACTTTGGGATCATGACCCGAGCCGAAGGCAGACGCTTAACGACTGAGCCACCCCGGTGCCCCTTTTTTTTTCAGTTTTAATTCTTGCTTTTAAATTCTCCAGATTTGACACTGTGAACCCCTTTACCTCCTCTAAGGGAGCTCATAAGCTCTCCTGTGTATTCTAGCCACTCTTCATTCACAAGGTCAACTTGTTTCTTTAATATTTGCCTTATACATTTTTCTTAATCTAGTTTCTTTTCTTAGAATGTTACCTGGCCCTTTGGCTTCAGTGAGTACCTTCCAGATAACTCCTATACTCTAAGTGCCCAAGCTTCAGTTTTTAGCTGCAGAGCTCTACCTGTTTGTCATTCCCTTAAGTTCAACAGGCTCAGATTTGAATTTTCTTTCATTTTCTTTCTCCTGAAATGTATTCTTTCTAACTTTCTGTACTATTGGCTTATTCCTCCCATTACCCAAACTTGAACTCTGAGTCATCTTTGAATTCCCCATCAAATCTATTCAGCTGTTAAACTGAAAATTCTGTTACTACAGTATTTCTCTATTTCATTAGCTCTTTTTCCTCCTTCCCCCTCCCTTCCTTCCTCCCTTTCTTCCAAAGATTTTATTTATTTATTTGACAGAGAGAGAGAGCACAAGCAGGGGGAGCAGCAGAGGGAGAGGGAGAAGCAGGCTCTCCTCTGAGCAGGGAGCTCGATGCTGGCACTATCCCAGGACCTTGGGATCAAAGGCAGGATCTGAGCCGAAGGCAGACGCTTAACTGACTGAGCCACCGAGGCACCCCTTCCGTTTCACTTATTACTACAGACATTTTACTACAGAAGGTTCTCATTACCACTAATATATAAATAATTGTAATTTGGTAGTTGCTATGGTAGGGAGGAGTCAGAGGCAGCAGTGCTATTAGGGTGTGATAAGTGGAGAAGACTGTATTGAAAGGAGGTGATATTTAAGCTTAGCATCAAAGAATAAGTAGGGGCATTCCAGGCAGACAAATTGAAGAAAGACTTATTGGAAGTTTAGTATATGTTGTCAGTTCATACGGCTTTTGCTTTAATCCTTATTGCATATGTGTGTTTTTTATATTGGGGTGTGCAATTGCCTTTCTTCAGATATTGATGGAGATGAGTGAACAAACAAGGTAAAACCAGAGTAACACAAAGTAGTAACATATGTTTATGACCTAGGTTTGAAGGAGCAGAATGCTGAAATGTCAGGTGGTGAGAAGTGAGCACCACATGCATTGAAGACTTAAAAAATCTTAAAATTTATGTTTAAAGCTGTTTTTAAGGTTCCTGGCACTTGGAATTTAAATCTAGTGGACAGCTGTTTTTAATCTACCTATATATGGCTTTATCTTTCATATCTGTCTCTTTATACATGTATGTTTGCCCTACAGCAGGGCTAGGTAATATCTATATATTAATGGCCACGAATACTGGGAATAAGTTAACTAAAGGCCATGGCAAGTGAAGAGATAATTTACTGTTTTTGCTCCCTTAGAGAAACGAAATGTTTTGTGCTTTTACAATGGGAAGTATTAAAACCAACAGTTCTAAATTGGCTTAAAAAGATGACTTATTATTATCTTTGTAAATGGGAAGAGCAGAGGTGAAGCAGTCCAGGAACAAACAGATCCAGGGATTTAAATGATGTCTTCAGAATACTCTCCATTTCCTGGCTGTACTTTTTTCTGTATGTTAGTCTTATTGTCTGATTATGTTAGAAGTCTTTCATGACAGAGAGGCCCAGCCTCAGATTGTAGAGAGCTTACAGCGAAGAACTAAGAACTTTCTGAAGGAAGGCCTCTCATGAGACCCATCCTTGGGCTGATCACTGTGAGGAATTGTCATTAGATTGTCATCAGAACCACATAAAATGGAGGAAGGTCAGTTACCTGAAGGTTGGAAATACTATTAACTGGAGAATTGGGGGGAGGAATGTGAAGTAGGCAAAAGCAATCTATAGTCATTGTACCGGAGGAGGAAAATAAAAGTTGTAGCCGTAGGGAGAGAGAAATGTGTACATAGGTAAGGGAAGCTAGTAAAGGGAAAGGAAATAGTGTCAGTTGAGAATGTGGTAAGCCTTGTCTTAAGCGTTTTGTATTTTATCTCTGTGGTTTACTGGAGGCAGCTTTATTATCTCCAGAGGATAACCATTTCTAGAACTAGTAATTTTTAAAAACCTTTTCTTATTCTTCCATTCTTTTTTTTTCATTTGGCATAATTCCTTTATTTTTTATGAATTAAATTTTCTTTTAATTTTTAAATTTACATGCAGTAAAATATATACTTTTGATATACTGTTCTGTATTTTGACAAATGTATGTAGACTGTGTATAAAGCACTATTAATTATCAAGACAAAGAGCCTCTGTGGCCTCTTTGTAATTAGCCTCTCCCCCTCATCTCCAGCCTCTGGTAAACACTGACCTGTTCTCCATGGCTTTTGTTTTGCTTTTACCAGGTTGTTATATAAATGAATCATAGTTGTGTAGATTTCTGGGTCAGCCTCTTTCACTTAGAAAATGCCTTGAGGGGCGCCTGGGTGGCTCAGTGGGTTAAAGCCTCTGCCTTCGGCTTGGGTCATGATCCCAGAGTCCTGGGATCGAGCCCCACATGGGCTCTCTGCTCAGCGGAGAGCCGGCTTCCCCCTCTCTCTCTGCCTGCCTCTCTGCCTACTTGTGATCTCTGTCTGTCAAATAAATAAATAAAATCTTTAAAAAAAAAAATGAAAATGCCTTGAAATTCATTCATGTTGTTGTGCGTATTAATAGTTTATCCCTTTTCATTGCTAAGTAGTAATCCATAGTATGGATGGACCAGTTTATGTATTTATTCATCTGTTGGGAGATGTTTGGGTTATTTTTAGTTTTTGGCAGCTACAAGTAAAACTCTAAACATTTGAGAGGTTTTTTTTAAAAGAGATTTTATTTATTTATTTGACAGAGAGAGATCACAAGTAGGCAGAGAGGCAGACAGAGAGAGAGGAGGAAAGCAGGCTCCCTGCTGAGCAGAGAGCCCGATGTGGCGCTCGATCCCAGGACCCTGGGACCATGACCTGAGCCGAAGGCAGAGGCTTTAACCCACTGAGCCACCCAGGCACCCCAAGAATATTTTTTTAAAAAAAATGAATGTAGATGTTCATTTCACTTGCGTAAAAACCTAGCAGTCATGTGGTATGTGTATGTTTGATTTTGTAGGTAACTGCCAAACTTTTCCAAAGTGGCTATACCATTTTAGATTCCCACCAACAATATATGAGAATTCCAGTTGCTGTTCGTCAGCACTTGGTATTGCCAGGGTTTTTTGTTTTGTTTTTTTGTTTTCATTTTAGTTCTTTTAGTAGGTGTATATATAATTGTGGTTTTGAATTATACTTTCCAGATGGCTGATAATGCTGGGTATATTTTCATGTGCTTTAAAATACCTTTTTTTTTTTTTTAACATTCTGAGAATATTTTCTGCCTTTTAAAAAATGATTGCAGGGACGCCAGGGTGGCTCAGTCAGTTAAGTGTCTGTGTCCTGCTCTGGCTGTGATCCCAGGACCCTGGATTGAGTCCTGCATCAGGCTCCTTGCTCCGCGGGGAGCCTGCTTCTCCCTCTACCTGCCCCTCCCCCTGCGTGTGTGTTCTCTCTCTCTGGCAGATAAATAAATAGAATCTTAAAAAAAAATGATTTAAGTGTTTTTTGAAAACAGAACAATAAATGACCTTAATGAGGGTTTTGATAAGCATTTGGGTTATAGCTGGTGCATTGCACAATCCAGAGGACACCATTCATATTTAAAAAAAAAAAGGCTCTCTGGAGTTGTGCAATGCAGCAGTGTTGGCTGTAATTATCAATGATTAAGTTCCATGGAAAATTTGAGTACTTTCAAATGATGCATTTAAAAATCACTTTCCAGTGTTTCTCTGGAATGAAGTTTTGTTCAGGAGCAGGTTCTAAAGAAATGCCTCAAAGGCAGTATGTCTGATGGATCAGTTGGGAGATAGAAAGGCCTATTTCAGATACTCAGCTCCACCATTTACTGCATGAATGACCTTGGGCATCTTATCTAGCTTTTTTGAGCCATTTCTTTATCAGCAAAACAGGGTCGATAGTTTCTCCCTTTTGCGGATGTGGTAAGAATTATCAATAATGTATGTAAAATACCTGACACAGAGTGGACCTCTTCACGTTGCAACTGCTTTTCTATTTCTTCCTGCTACTTAGTGCTGATCACCCAAAAGGCATTCCCAGCAAAGGCTTTAGGGTACCAGCAAAGCAGAGGAAAAGAATTTGAAAAAAGATTGAAAGCACTTAATATTTAAAAATTTTTTTGAAGAAGTAATCTGGAAAGAAATAATTTTATTATATTGTGTAGCATCTAATAAGGTGGAGTAGATGATAATACTATTATATTTTCTGTACTTGGGGCTTCTGAAGATCTTAATTTGGTCTGACCACCATCACCCACCACAGCTACATCTGTATCATGCCTGTGGTAAAGAAAGACTCTGAAATTGGTAGTATCATTTAATGTTTAGGATTTTAGAAATGCAATTTCCTTGTTTGAGACAAGATGTTATGAATGAATACTACTTAAGACATCATTAGTTCTGTCCAGTAAAGTGAGAATATTTGAGGTTCGAGGGAATTATTTTGTAAGATTTTCTTAAACTTCATAATTTTTTCATGATCAGTCTTTTAAAAATTATTCAAATTCCAGTTAATTTAATGTAATAGGAGTTTCAGGTGTACAGTTTCGTGATTCCATACTTGCATACAACAGCTGGTGCTCATCACCACAAGTGCCCTCCTTAATCCCCATCACCCATTTAACCATCCCCTCACCCACCTCTCCTGGTCAGGATTATTCTTGTGATTCCAGGTGACTATAGTAAAATCCTTAAAATAGCAAGGTAGGAGAACCAGCAAGATTAGATATGCTTTATGAGTATAAGGAAGAAGTTTACCAGTAATGGAGTGGGGGTATGGAGAAGAGGAGTTTAGGCTGAGTTTCTGGACCTGGAAGTAACTTAACTCTTAATTGTAGAAGAGTGATAGTATGATTTTGTTTCTTTGCTTGGTTTTATTTTTTTTTTAATTTTTTAAAAGATTTTATTTATTTATTTCACAGAGAGAAAGAGATCACAAGTAGGCAGAGAGCAGGCAGAGCGAGGGGGAAGCAGGCTCCCTGCTGAGCCAAGAGCCCGATGTGGGACTCTATCCCAGGACCCTGAGATCATGACCTGAGCTGAAGGCAGAGGCTTTTTTTTTTTTAAGACTTTATTTATTTATTTGACAGACAGAGATCACAGGTAGGCAGAGAGGCAAGCAGAGAGAGAGGAGGAAGCAGGCTCCCTGCCGAGCAGAGAGCCCAATGCGGGGCTCGATCCTAGGACCCTGGGATCATGACCTGAGCCGAAGGCAGAGGCTTTAACCCACTGAGCCACCCAGGTGCCCTCTTTGTTTGGTTTTAAACTATCTCTCTCTACCTTGGTGTTTTCTGCTTCTTTGATACACTGGTTTTATACCTTTGTGTAGTGAAGCGGTCTGAACCAAATTAGTTTGATTCACACTTTTATTTCTCAAATGGACTTTTTTAAAGGTAATCATATGGAGCAGAGTAAGAAATATTCTAGTTCCAGTTAGTTAACATAGTGTTAATATTAGTTTCAGGTGTAGAATTTAGTGACTCAACACTTCCATACAACACCCAGGGCTCATCACCACAAGTGCAGTCCTTAATCCCCATCACCTGTTTCAACCATTTCCCTCATCCTCCTCCCCTCTGATAATCGTGTTTGTTCTCTATAGTTAAGAGTCTAAAGGTCCTTCTCTTTTTCCATTTCTTCTCTCTCCAGTATTTTTGCCATTTTGTAGCTTGAAATTAGAGAAAGGAAAGTTTGCATTCACATCCCCTATCTTCATCTAACTTTGTTGCCTTTGACTTACTGTTTCATATTCTGATTTCCTCAATTAATGAAACCTAGATATTTAGTGGGCACTATCTGCACTTGCTGAAAGACTAAATTTCTGAGGTTCTCTGTAGTTAGGTATAACCTTGTAAAGAAGTTCTGGTCAATGATATGTAAGTGGATACTTCCAAAATTATATTTAAAGGGAGAATTGTATCCTTTTAATGTTTTTCTCTAGCTGTCAACTTAGACCATGAGGATAGGGGCTATATTCCAAAAATAGTGGATTGGAGAGTGGAAAGGATACTGTATGTTGATAACATGGTAGAACAGTCCTGAGCTGCCTGTTTTCAGATTTGTTTTATGTCAGAGAGAAGCAAACTTCTATTTTGTTTAAGCCACAGTTAATATGGGTTTTTCTGTTACGTGTAGTTGAATCCACCAGCACCCCCCCACCCCCCACATACACATTCTAAGGCAGCTTCATTTCTCTTGCTCTGTGGTTGAACTCTTGGTACCATTCACTTTTCCATTTCTTTTACTTTTTATTCATTTCTTAAAAAAATTTTTTAAAGACTTAATTTTTTTTTAAAGATTTTATTTCTTTGAGAGCGAATGAGTGAGAGAGAGCATGAGAGAGAAGGTTAGAGGGAGAAGCAGACTCCCCAAGGAGCTGGGAGCCCGATGCGGGACTCGGTCCTGGAAGTCCAGGATCATGACCTGAGCCGAAGGCAGTCGCTCAACCAACTGAGCCACCCAGGCACCCCAAAGATTTAATTTTATTAAGTAATCTCTAAATGTAATGTGGGGCTCGAATTCACAACCCTAAGATCACAAGTCGCATGTTGCACCAACTGAGCCAGTCATGTGCCCCACTTTTCCACTTCTAAATCCCTGAAATCTCTGCTGTCAGTATCTTCTACATTTGTTCATAGGCACATCATTGTAATTAGAAGCTACTGTAAGTGCTAGTTACATAGTTTCTGAAATTTTAATAACTTTGAAGAAATTTTTTAGACAAGAATATAAAAGAATGTTTAAGTGCAGTTACAGATACTTTATTTCCTAATAAAAAAGAAATAATTTCTTTTTTAAGAAAATTTTATTTATTTGAGAGAGAGTGGATGCATGTGGAAGCCAGGGAAGGGGCAGAGGGACAAGTAGACAGCCCACTAAGCAGGGACCCTGACTGTGGCTCCATCCCAGGACCCTGGGATCTTGACCTGAACCAAAGTCAGAGGCTTAACTGACTGAGCCACCCAGTCTTTCTGAAAAGATACAATTTATAAAAAATAATGTATAGTTACTAAGTTGATCCCCAGCGGAAGCACCCCCACTCCTCAGTGGTGGTAGAGGTAGATTGGTTTGGTTAATTGGCTACCAGCAACTCCTCCAGTGATTTGTTTGGGTCACTATTAACCCTCTTGTTACCTGCCTCTTTTGGAACATTCATACTACCCGTACTTTCATCACAGGGAAGTATAATAATATAGGGAAGCTTCCACATCCCAGTTATGGGTGCAAGAATGGTTGTGTGAGATGAACAAATACTAGCTCTCTTCCAGGCTTTTTGGAACTATACCTAGCAGGGAAAGAGATCATCCTTTCTAGTCTTGAGACTAAAGATGTGGAAAAACTGGGTTTAGGAGAATTCTGCTAATACCTAGAGAGAACCAGAAATAGAGATGGAAGGATACAATCCAGTCTTTTCTTTCAAAAATGGACATTGTACCTCATCCAGGCTAATTTAAAATTTCTTTTCTAGTAACTTTTGATTGTTTGCAATTGAGACATAACTTCAAGTCAGACTGGGTTGGGCACTTGAATTGGAGGGTCAACTAAAGGGACAGAAGTCTCTTTAAAGCCATACTCCTAAATATACATAAATATAAATATAAAATATAATTTAAAACTTCAAGGGTGATAAATATTATGTTCTTTGATACTTTGAAGGAAGTTCAGTATTGGTTTTTTAAATTTTAACAAATATACAATACTAATGTAAGATGTTAATGATAGGGGAAACTGGGAAGGTGGTATATGGGAACTCTGTACTATTTCTGAATTTTTCTTAAATGTAAAACTCCTAAAAGAGAAAGCCTATTTTAAGAAAAATTTAATTTTTAAAGATTATGGATAATATAAATTGCTTGAGGACAGAGTCATTTGACTTGTTAATATTTGCATACTTAAGATCTAGCGTGGTGCCTAGCACAAAATAAGCAATAAATGTTGAGGAACATTGTTACACTTAGGTTATTTTGTAGGAGTTTCCAGAAAGATAAGAAAGTTGGAAAAGAAGGTATTAAATTTTCTCAATTTTTATTAAAAAGCTACAAAAATTCAGTTTAATACAAGTTGAATTTTTTCGACTACATTTCCTACCCAATGCATTGCATAAACTTTCTGTTACTGCTCGTGAGGCCAATTTTAAATCCTCAGTATTTTAAATGATTTTGAAAAGACATCAAGCTTAGTTTAGTTGATAAAACTATTCATTCCATTAACAGGCTGAATGCTGAAATATTAAACAGTCCTTTAATAAGTGGAATTAAATGTAATATCTAAAAAAAACTGAGTATATTGGTGTCATTAGCACCAGGTTGGGCCCTTCATTTGACCCTCCAGTTCAAGTGCCCAATCCAGTATTAACACCGATGTTAGGGAAATGCAGATTAAAACCACAAAGAGATAACCACTACATACCTATTAGAATAGCAAAACAAAACCAAACAAAAACATTCTGACAGTACCAAACCGGCAGGGATGTGGAGCAACTGGAACTATTACACACTGCTGAATAGCAATGCAAAGTTGTCCGGCCACTTTAGATAAGTTTGTCAGTTTCTTGCAAAGTTAAACATATACTTAGCGCATGATCCAGAAATCCTATCCCTAGGTATTTTCCCAAGAGAAATGAAACTATGTTCTCTGAAAGACTGGTATATGAGTGTTTAAAGCAGCTCTATTCATAATTGTCGGAAAGTAGAAATGACCCAGATGTCAATGTGTGAATGGATACACCATATAATGGAACACCACTCAGTAATAAAAGGAACTGACTTGGATGAAACTTAAAGGCATTACACTTAGTGAAAGCAACTTGTCTCATGATTCCATTTATATGACATTGTTAAAACTGCAAACCTATAGTGATGGAAAATAGCGCTGATTAGTGGGTTACGTTACTTACGACTACACATAACATGACTATAGAGAAAGTATGAAGTTTTTTGGTGTAATAGAACTGTTACGTATCTGAGTATGGTGGTGGTTTATATGTGTTAACATTCATAGAACTGTATTCCCCTGAAAAAGTCAATTTTACTGTATGTTAATTTAAGTAGTAAACCAGAAGACATACACACTGAATATATATCTGCTTTATAAAGCTTTTGTAAATAAGTTTAAATAAATAAGCTTATGTGATTACTGTTTGTTTTCTCTATTAGATTTTTTTTTTAAACTTTCAAGAATTTGTATAAGGTCACTGATATCAGAAAATCTTTTATGTTAAAAGAATTAGTCTATAATAATTCTTTACAAAGAATTTGGGTGGTCACATTTTTGGATAGGCAAGAATTCATTCATTGAAATAATACTGGTTAGTTGTCACTTTGCTGAACATTTAAACTATATTTTGCTCATATTCATAGCTAAGTATTATTTTTCCTATTTTACACATGAGGAAACTGAAGTATAGGGATATTAGATATTTTGCCCAAGATCACACAATAAGAATGTGATAAAGCTGGAATTTCAGCTGTTACTGTTGTTTTTGGGTTTATGTATTTTCAACTAATTATCTAATTATATTGTACTTAATATCAAGGTAAAACCAACTGCAAGGCGTATATATACTAATTGGCGGGTCAAAGCAGTCCAACAATAGTCTGCGTAGCAAAAATTAGCTAACTTGGCAGTATAGATTTCCTTTTGTAAATGAATATAGAGATAATAGTTGCAGGTATTAATAATTTAAAACACAATTTTTGCCAAATTGGCTACTAAGCACTATATTTATAGTTTTTATGCTCCTCAAGTAGAAATAGACAAAAAGGAAAATAAAAATGTGTTTGCTACAGTACTCCAAATTAACTTATAATATAGTTTGTCTTTGACTTACAAATACTTTAAATTTAAGTGCTCTATGGAATGAAGTTGCCTGGGGAGTGACTAATCTCTATGTAGAGGAAGTCTGTCTCACATGATTGTTCAGATTTTCCAGCAGGCACTATTAATTAATTTTCTCTTTAACTTCTATTCTGTTGGTGAATCCCCACCTCTCTGCAAAGCTGTCATGCTATCATGCGTATGGTATATGAGTGTCATGGATATCTCTGGTCTCACTGTCAAACATGGAGGCAATGGAATTCCTGAGATCACAATTTAGAACTCAGAATATTAATACATCCACCCTCCTACCCACATAAACTTAAATTCATGCGTGTATATTTTCCTGTATTTATAAATGGTAGCTATATATTGTTATTAAGTTACTATTTAAATATTGGCTGGCCTGGGAACAGAAAGACCACTTTTTAATTTAATTTAATTTAATTTAATTTATTTTTTAAAGATTATTTATTTATTTGAGAGAATGAGTGAGCATGAGCCAGGGGCAGGGGCAGCGGGAGAAGAAGCAGACTCCCCACTGCGCAGGGAGCCCAATGAGGGGCTTGATCCCAGGACCCTGAGATCATGACCTGAGCCCAAGGCAGACACTTAACCAACTGAGCCACCTAGGTGCCCCTATTTTATTTTTTTTTAATAGATATTATTTATTTTAGAAAGAGTGAGGTGTGGGGGTGGAGAGGAGAGAGAATCTGAAGTAGACTCCATGCTTATGACTGCAAGATCATAACCTGAGCTGAAACCAAGAGTCAGATACTTAACTGACTGAACCACCCAGGTGCCTCTAGAATGAACATTTTTAGCATTGCTTTCCTATACGAGGAAAGTGCATTTTAAATTCTGAGTAGGTTTTGGAATGGCATGTTCATTCATGGCAGCCTGCCTATTTTTAATACATGAGGACCTCATTGCTTGTCAGGTGCCAAACATGAAATATTTGGTACATTTATTAGCTTGTAATCATCAAGGATTATATATCTGATTTTGGGATTAAACAGTATACTGCAGGTAATTTACATTGTTGTGTAATTGAGACTGCTAGTACTACTGATACTTTGTTAATGAATGATAGAAGACTATAAATTTTAATCTGTGTAACTTGGTGGAATGGAAGAAGCTATGTTTTTGGAGTCAGATTTGAGTTCAAATTCTAACCCTACCATTTACTAACTGAATTTGTTTCTTCAACTATGAAATGGAGATGGTAATTGCTGGGTGGTTATGAGATTTTAAATGATTTAGCAGTACCCTGTATGAAAGTGCTTATTTAGTCAAGGCGCTTGGTACACATTAAACATTCAATAGCATACCATTAGATTTTTAATTCCTTGAAGTTAGTTCTTTAGTAACTTGACCTGCATAAAAGTGAGCATTTCACTGAGCTATGGCATAGAATTATGTTTTAAAAGGTGTAATAGTAAGTAGGTGTGATTATTATATGTTGATACTTCTTTGACTATGTTAAATATCAGATGGTTTATTTTACTTTTTCACACCTTTGTAATGTTCATAAAAAGCACTTATTAAGTACTTATCTATTCATGAAAACTCAAGTAGCAAGTAAAAATGAATAAAATAATGCACTGTTTATTTTTCAAATTATTATTTTGTATAATAATATTTGCTTTAGCAGAAAGTCTTATTTTATGGAGATACTGGCTCAATTTTTATTTCCCATTATGAAATAGTAAACCTTTGAAATGCATATGTACTTCTGAAATTCAGAGTAGATTATCAGTGGCCAATACTGACCTTTAATGCTGTTTCAATAAAAGTGAAGTAGGAACCTTAGAATGTAAATTGATTGGTAATTGTTCTTATATGAACCTGATGGTAGGAGTATAGAAGTTGAACTAGTGTAATATGTTTGTAGTCCAGTTTCGTAGTGCAGTTTCAGGTTAATAACTAAGCACAATTAAATAAAAATAATGTTCCTGGCCTTCAGTACTGAAAATGATTTGTGAGAAAGTTTTAGTTAACAAATACTTGATTTAAGAAATGCTCTTTGGCTAGGCCATGGTAAATATCAGATGCCTAGAGAAAATTTGTTGGTGAGTATCATATATTTAAAATGTCTGGTCAGCTTTGTAGAAGGTATAGTTAGGAAGTTATTTATTCTTCCTTGGGTTTTTCTCTGCCTTTATTTCCCTTCTTCTCTTTTCTCCTCACTCCCTTTATTCCCCCCTTTTCCCCCTTCCTCTCTTTTCCTCCCTTGTTCCTTTTCCCATTTCCTTTATTCCAGTAGTCTCTACTGAGATTTTTTTTAAGACTAAGAAACATTTCAGACACATTAAAAAGTACAGTAAATCATATAGCAGACATTATCTACCACTGAAATTAAGCAGATGTTAACTTTTTTGCAGTCTTTAGTTCAACTCCTATTTTTTTAAAAGGGCAGGTAGAAGAGCAGGATTCTTGTTTTTTGCAGTATCTTCAGTACTTTGAAGATTTTTTTTTTTTAATTTATTTATTTGACAGACAGAGATCACAAGTAGGCAGAGAGGCAGAGAGAGAGAGAGAAAGAGAGAGGAGGAAGTAGGCTCCCTGCGGAGCAGAGAGCCCAACGTGGACCTCGATCCCAGGACCCTGGGATCATGACCTGAGCTGAAGGCAGAGGCCTGAACCCACTGAGCCACCCAGGTGCCCCTCTTCAGTACTTTGAATAATGCCCGAGTCTTAGTAGGTTTCCAATAAATATTTGTTAAAAAGACCAGCAAATATATATTCAGGAAAGAACAACAAAAAAATCAAGCATCAAGGCAGTAGTGTTTGAAAGAGTCATCTACAGTCAGCGACAATGAGAGAGTTTCAGTAAAAATTGAAAGCAGTCCATTATCATTGATAAACTGGGCAGTCACTGAGAGCATTAGTTTTCACCTTAACTTTTATCATGAGAGAGGCAGTGTATGTAGTAGTCATTTAAGGTCCAGGTTTTGGAGACAGAATGCCCGAGTTCAAATCCCATTTTTCCACTTAGCTTTCTGTGTCACTGGGCAAGTCATGTTTCAGTTTCTTCTGTAAAGTAGAGATGAATTTAGAGGGTTGTGAAAGTAAATGAATTAACTCATGTAAGAAAAATAGGATACTGCCTGGTATATAGTAAATGCCCCCCCCCCCCCAAAAAAGTGGCCTTTCGGTAATTACTACCAAATAACCCAAACACTGTGTATGGCTCTTCTGTAGACTCTGTCTCAGTTTGGCCAAAACAAAGTCCCTTCTTCTGCATAACTGCAATATCTCCTGGTATGAAATCTCTTCCAATCTCTATAACTAAGGATGTAGACAATCTCATTATTTGTCTTTTTTTTTTTTTATCGCAGTTCAGATAATACTTTAAATTTTCTCTTGGTATTTTCTTGGTAGGCAGTAAGAATGAAAATTAAGTGAAAATTAAGCAGGGTGAATTTTTTTACGGCCAAAATGTATTTTGATGGTATTTTATCTACAAAGCTTTTTATGTTGAGAAACTGATGAACTTTGTTCGCTCTTCAGAGCTTTATGAACTTTGTTCACTGGTCCTAGCTTTATGAGGATCTGAAAGGACGATCTTAATAGCTGCTAAGTAAATGGTTTTGAATTTTAGAATTATTTCTATTTTCAGCAGTACTAATTAGTAATACTGTATGCATTGAATTTTAGCATAATCAGGGAGAACTGACAATTTTATTTTCTTCTTGGAGCTTTTAAATGTATTCCATTCCACCCAAAATCATTGAGCGTTTTTCAGCATTAATGACACATTGGGAATAGAAAAATTTACAGCGAGAAAATATAAGTTCTAAAATTTCCTTATTTGAAAAAAGTAAGTTTGGTTATTTACTGAGGGAAAATAATATTTTAAGGTAAATAGAGGTGTTTAGTTAGTTGTATTCTAAGAACATTTGTTTTACTGTACTGAATTGAATGGACCTGTGTTGTAATAAAGACAGTCCATTTTTTCTTCTTATTTTGTAGCACTTAGAAGAAGCTTTCTGACAAATCAGTTGGTTTTGTAGTAGTGCTTCTCAAACTTTTGTTCCTAAGACCCATTTTACATTCTTAAAATTTATTGAGGTTGGACTGCAAGAAACTTGATTTTTTAGATTATATTGATATTTACCACAGTAGAAATTAAAACCAAGAAGTTTAACATAATTCATTTACAAGCAATAATAAACCCATTATGTTCATGTAAACAGCATTTTTTAATAAATAATTTCCCAAACAAAAAATGATAATGAGAAGAGTGGCATTGTTTTACATTAAATTTCTTTAATTAATGGAGTTTTACTTCTGCTTTTGCATTCAGGGCATTGTGATACGTTGTTTTGGTTGAAGTATATGAAGGAACTATGGCCTCACATACATATATATTTGGAAGAGGGGTAATTTTAGCTTTTTAAATGATTATAGATATCCTATTTGATACCGCATCAAAATTTGACACATGGCAGTTTTCTAAGTTGTGAAATCTGAAACTATATCAGTTAAACCTTTTTACTTTTTACTTTATTACATTAAAACCCATGGCTATGTTGTATTCATTGATTGGCTCTTTAATCCACACATGGTTTTGTAACATTAAGCTTGGGTCATTTGGAAAATATTGGTTTACTGAGTTATGTGGATCTTCCAAATGTTGACATGACACATTTCATTATACAGTATAAAAAAATCACTTGTTAATAGCACCACCAATCTCATTAGAAAAGTAAGGTGTTAAGCTCATGACGATGAATGAATGTTTTCTCAACTTGAAAGTTTGAATTTTATCATTGGAAACTGTCACTTTAAAGATAGGCTTACTGAATGCCACAGGAGGACAGGGCTCTGGGTTGACTGTGAGGGTGTGCGCTACCTTGCCTGCATCACTGGTGCTCCAGACTAGCCAGTGGTGGCTGGGATGCTGATTCCCAAGGCTGCTCCAGAGCTCAGTAAGGGGGGCAGGTTGCACAGCAGGCCAGTGGCTAACTGTGAGCCTCCACGTACCTCAAGGACCCTCAGGAGGAATGGCCACAATGGGATGCCTGCTTGGAGCACATGCCCTACTGTGTGCAGGAAGGCCAAGTATCTGCTGCACTCAGAAGCCAGGTGGACTCCAGGTGTCCTGGTCTGCTTAGGCTGTCCTAACACAATTGTTGGAGCCTGCTGGGGCAGCACATGTTAATGGGGCTGCCCTTTGCACGTTGCCACCTGTGCACATTCTCCTGGAAGGCTGACAGCAACAGAGCCTTGCTCACACATGTGTACCAACAAGCCTGTGCACACCTCTGCCAGGTGCTCCTGGTCAAGCAGGACAGCTCCACCATCCACATCTCTTATTGGGAGCCACGACGAATGCTTGAGATGCCAGTAGACCTGGCTGTCCTATTCTCAGAGGAGAGGCAGGCCTGGTTCCCGAAATGTGAGGCCTAGCGCAGAGAGACAAAGGAGGAGCCAGAGCTCTGTGACAGCTTTGACGTGGAGCAGTACAAAGGGTTTTGGATTGAAAAGTGACCAGGCCAGGAAGCTGTCCTGGCAGGGTTTGCTGGGGCAGGGAGCACATGTCTTTAAATGGTATGTTCATACACATACACACAAAAAGATAGCCTTTGTTCATTTTCAAGAAAATGTCTGCCAAATGCCCAAGTCTGGAGAACCGGAGTTCTTTCAAGTAAAAACAGTATCCCGTGGAAAGTGGCTCTTTCAGCTTGCAGCTTGGACAAACCTACAGGTGGTTTCCGACAGGACAATTCTTGTTTTTTGGTACACACAGAAATGCTTTATGCATACTTCCATTTCAATACAGAGACTGTTAAAAAGATGCATTCTCAAAAGGATGAGAATTTAAAAAATAAAAAATTTAAGTTAAACTAGCCCCCCTTTACTGCCTCCCTCCCCCAACATTGTGTGTCTTTGAAGCATACAATGACTAGTAATATAGTTTGATGCCAGTGCCTTGATTCATTCTAAGGCACTGTGCATGCAAATGTTAACTGTAAAAGGGAAAATATCACCTCAGTGTTATTATGAAAATAGTTTTGGCCTTGTGGATCCCTGAAGGGATTTTTGGGTGTTCCAATGAACTTGTACATCATATTTTATATGCAGTAGGCCAGTTTGTGGCTATATCTTTTAGTTATTGGGGAGGGTTATTATTTACTGATAATTTTTTTAAGACTGGATTTTCCTGTTCAACTTCTTGTTTTGAGATAAATTTCATAGCTTTAAGCTATTGTGTGTTTTAATGGAATCCAGGTAGTTGAAGGTTCTTGAGAAGAACCAATTTTGAATATTGATTATTTAAACAGTTCCTAAGGCTTAGAACAGTGAAAAGGAAATAACTTTGTCTTGGAGTTGAGTGATTCTTTGGATCAAAGTTTAGAAAAAGCAAGGAAAAGTTTGTATCAGTGGAGGCTGGTATTAGAACTTCAAAATAAGGCTCTTTGATCTTTAAATTACCTTCTCAGAGCTCTTGAACCTTAAAAAGTTGGTGTTGGAGTCTTGATGCTGGGTGAAGAGAAGTTGAGGCATTCCAAAACTTCATCAGATTCACATTAAAACTAGAGTGACTTCACTTTGTTTTCCTGCATTGAGGTTCTGTTTTTAGTAGAGAAAAAGATTTTGCTGCTAAAATATGTGTGGAAACTTAATTTTTATCTTTAGGACTTATTTCTAAACAGCTCAGTTCATTTTCTCATGCAGATTATCATTGTTGGTTGTTACTTATATTTTCATCCATTTAACACATGTTTGTTGAGTATGCCTGGTGTGGGAGGCACTGACTGGAACTGGGATTGAGTAAGACTCAAGGAAAATATAGACAGACATATTTCCTGTCCCTACCCTGCTGTACTATATAATTTTGGACCTTAGGGAGTCACAGAATCTTTTCTACCCTTTAGCTGATCTTGGGTCAGTTCCTTGGCATCCGTTTTCCAATCTCAAAAATTATTACCTTAACGACCTTTAAAGTTTCTTAAAGTTTCGTATTTTTAAAATAATTTCAGACTTGGAAAAATAAATGGTATACTATCTTTCATCTTGTTCCCCAAATGTTAATATTTTACAGTGTTTTAAATAATTTTCTTTTTATTATATACATATTTTTTCCTGAACTCTTTGAAAGTTGCAGACATGATCCTCTGAAAATGCAATGTGTATTTTACGAAATTTTAGGGTAGTTTCCTGAAGTAATTAAGGACATTCTTTATAAACCATATTCATTTACTATATCTATACTTACTAAATATTTAGTCTATGAATTTAAGTTTCACTAATTGGTCAAATAATATAGCAAAAGAAGAAATATTTCCTCCAGCCCAGGATCTAATTCCGGGTAATGAGTCGCTTTTAGTTCTCATTTTCTTTAATTTGGAAATGTTTGTGTCTCTTAAAGATTGATTGATTGAGGGGCACCTGGGTGGCTCAGTGGGTTAAGCCTCTGCCTTTGGCTCAGGTCATGATCTCAGGGTCCTGGGATTGAGCCCCACTGCAGGCTCTCTGCTCAGCAGGAGGCCTGCTTTCCCCGCCCTTCCCCTCTGCCTGCCTCTCTGCCTACTTGTGATCTCTCTGTCAAAGAAAGAAAGAAAGAAAATCTTACAAAAAAAAAAGATTGATTGATTGACTGGAGAGAGAGTGTACCAGAAAGGTGAAGGCCAGAGGGAGGAGCAGATTCCCTGGTGAGCAGGGAGCCTGATGCAGGGCTTAATCCCAGGACTCCAGGATCATGACCTGAGCTGCAGGCAGATCTTAACCGGCTGAGTCACCCAGGCACCCTTCTGTCTTCCTTTTATAACACTGAGTTTTTTGAAGAGTGTAGCCCAGTTATTTTGTAGAATGTCCCTCAATTTGCCTAATATTTTATCTTCATAGAATCAGGTTATACATTTTTTGCAGGACTACGCAGTAGTGATGGTGTGTCCTTCTCAAGGTGTTCTGTTGGAGACACATGATGTTGATTTGTCCTATTACTAGTGATGTTAGCTTTAATCACTTGCCAGTTTTCTTCATTGTAACAGTTCACTATTTTTTTCCTTTTGCTATTAATAAGTATATTGTGAGGAAATACTTGAGACTGTGTAAATACTTTGTTTCTCATCAGATTTTCCTTAACTACTTTGGCATCTCTTTGAGGAGTTTTGACTGAATCAGTATTATTAATATGGTGGTTGTCAGATGGTGATTTCTCCTTTAATTAGTTGACATTCTAACATGTACATATGCATAGGTTCTTATTTTACTTAGTGCTATCAAATTACTGTCATTTATTTTGATTCTCAGATTGTTGTAAATCTGGTCCCTTTAGGCCAACTCCTGTGTTCCTAAGACATATTTCCATGATTCTTTGAGCATTTCCTTAGTTTCTGGCACAAGATATTTTGGGTCTGTCTTGTGCTACTCTCTCAGCCACTGAGGTGAAATCATTTTTTCTAAGAAGTCTCAGTCCTCTTAGTGGAGAAGAGTATTTAGATAAAAGGTCTTGGTGCTAATTATTGTGCTTATTGTCACTGGGGTGTCATTGCTTCCAGGCCCTCTAGACAGAGTTAGGCAAATATACATCCTGATACATTCATATCCATTTATGTTTCTATGTATGTATATCTATAATTGAGCTTAAGTTGATAGCTCCATTTTCAATCTAGTACCCCAGGAATCATTCCAGACTTAATTTTTCAAGTATTTGTAATTCCCTTTGCTGACAGTGAGACACCTGGCTCTGATTATTTACAATTCATTTGCTTATTCAGTTAATCTTAGAATGCATAAAAGATAGCCTCAAAATTGATAACCCATTCCAGTGGTAAAAACAGAATGATGTTAGTTTTGTTTTCAGCTTGAGTATAAACAAAATACCGTACTCAGAAGTTACTACAGGGGATGGCTGGATGGGTTAAGCATCTGCCATTGGCTCAGATCATACTCAGAGTCCTGGGATTGAGCCCCACATCAGGCTCCTTGCTCAGCAGAGAGCTTGCTTCTCTTTTTGCCTGCTGCTGCTCCCCCTGCTTGTTTTTTCTCTCTCAATCTCTCTCTCTCTCTGACAAATAAATAAAATAAAATCTTAAAAAAAAAAAAAGTTCAGTTCTCCCCAGTGGCCCTATTTTTCTTTTAGTGGTAATGTGTTAATTATTTGAAATGCTTTTAGGTCTGGTTCCTTCTGTTTATATACCACTTTAAGGGCTAGCCCCCTTCCATACTTGGTGATTTTATGTATTTTGGGGGGGGTATGTGAAACATTCATATGGTTGAGAACTATAGGAGTTCATTAACAGAAGTCCGAACTATATGAAAATTTATTCTCAAATGTCATTCCCCCATCTCTTCCACTCATAAATATACCCTCAAAAATGACCTCCTAAAAGACATGCATGAGACATGCATACATTAATCTCTTGAACCTGTGAATGTTATCTTATATGAAAATGGGGTCTTTGTAGATGTCATTAAATTGAGGGAAGGCTTTTGAGATGGAGACATTACCCTGGGTAGGTCCTACATACAGTCACATACATTCTTGTAAGAGGGAAACAAAGAGAGACTTGACACAGAAGAGGAAAAGACAGTATGATCATAGAGGTAGAGATTATAGTGATGTAAGTACAAGCCAAGGAATGTTCGCAGCCACCAGAGGCTGGAAGAGACAAGGAACAGATTCTTTCCTAGAGACTCCTAAAGGAGTGAGGTCCTATTGACACCTTAATTTCAGCTCAGTGAAACTGGTTTTGGATTTCTGGCCTTCAGAACTGTTAAGAGTAAATTTCTTTTAAGCTTCCAGGTTTGTGATAGTTTGTTAAAGCAGTCACAGATACTGATATACACTCCTTGCTAGTAACCAATCTTACAATTTTCTTGTTTAAATCTTTATTTTATTTTGATCCATGAATATTTTCTTAATTCCCCTTCACACTGAAAAGTTTACATACAATAAATATTCTTTGCCCTTTACTTTTCTCTCTTAATGTATCCTGGAAGTCACTGATCTTCATCTTTGTATAGTTGCATAGTACTTGATTGTATGGATGTTAATAGGTTATTCAACCTAGCTCCAATTTAGGATTTTTTTTGCATATAATGTTTTTCCATTAATTTGCAATTAAAAGCAATACTGTAATGAATAACTTTGTGCATACATGTTTGTATACTTTTGGAGATTTTTTAGGGTAAATTTCTAGAAGTGAAAGTTGCTAAGTCAGAAGGTAAACACCCTATAAGTTTTATTAGCTGTTGTAAAATTTTCTCCATTAGCGTTGTACCAATTTACCTTATCACCAGCAATTTATGAGAGTACCTGTTTTCCTGTGGTTTTGGCAGCAGAATATTATATTTAAAATTTGGGGGGATTAGGTAAAAAGTGGCATGTCATCATAATGAGTGAGGTTAAAAATTATCTGTATGTTTAAAGGCAGTTATGTGTTATTATGAATTACCTATTGCCAATTTCTCTATCCAGTTTTTAAGAATTCTTTCTATACTAGGGATATTAGATTTTTATCTGTAACGTATGTTGTATATACTTTCAGTTTTTCACCTGTCTTTTGATTTTGCTTATAGCATCTTTTAAAAAATATATTTAATTTTTTTAGAGAACTTTTAAGTTTACAGAAAAATTTATTAGAAAGTACAGAGTTCTCATACCCACCACTCCCCAGTTACCTCTGTGTTATTTACATCTTATATTAGAATGACACATTTTTATAATTGATGTACCAAATTATTGCATTATTACTAAATAAAGTCCATAGTTTACATTAGAGTTCATTCTTTGTGTGGTATATTTTATGAAATTTGACAAATATATAATATTTGTCAACTATTATTGTGTCATACAAAATAGCTTTTCTATATTAAGCATCTTCTCTGACCACAATGGTATGAAACTAGAAATCCATTACAAAAAGAAAACTGGAAAATACATGTATGTGAAGATGACATAACATACTACTGAACAACTAGTCAAATAAAAAATTACCTTGAAACAAATGCAAATGGAAATATAACATGCAAAAGCATAAGAGGTACAGTAAAAATAATTCTAAGAGGAAAGTTAATAGTAAGAACACCTTCATTAAGAAAGAAGAGCTCAAATAAATGACCTGACTCTTTGCCTCAAAGAACTAGGAAAAAAAAAAAGAACAAACTAAACTCAAAGTTAGTAGGGAAAAGGAAATTCTAAAGATCAGAGTGGAAATAATTGAAATAGAGACTAAAAAGACAATAGAAAAGATCAGTGAAACTAAGAACTGTTTTCTTTGAAAAGATAAAATAGACATACCCTTAGCTAACTCAGCAAGAAAAAAAGAGAGGATTCAAAATCAGAAATGAAAGGAGATGTTATAACTGAGACCGTGGAAATGCAAAGGATCATAAAATCATTATGAACAATTATATGCCAACAGATTGGACAACTTAGAGAAATGGATAAATTCCTAGAAACATACAACTTACCAAGACTGAATCATGAAAATTGAAAATCTGAACAGACCAATTACTAGTAAGGAGATTTAATCAGTAATCAAAAACCTCTCAATAAATAAAACTCTTGTCCTAGATGAATTTTTGGGTGAATTCTGCCAGATGTTTAAGAAAGAGTTAATATCAATCTTTCTCAAACTCTTATTAAAAGCCATAAGAGGAGGAAATACTCCTAAACTCATATTGCAAAGCGAGCATTACCCTGATACCAAAGCCAGTCAGTGACACTACAAAGTAAAGAAATATTAAACTAGTATTCCTGATGAACATGGATGTAAAAATCTTTAACAAAATAGCAAATGAAATTCAGGATATATTATAAGTATCATAAACCATGATCAAGTGGATTTACCCCTAGGATGTGGAGATGATTTGGCATATACAAATCAATAAATGTGATACATCAAGTTAATAGAATGAAAGATAAAGATCATATCATCTCAATAGATGCATTAAAAGTATTTGAGAAAACACAACATCCTTTTCATCAGATAAAAACTGTCAACAGGGGCGCCTGGGTGGCTCAGTGGGTTAAAGCCTCTGCCTTCGGCTCAGGTCATGATCTCAGGGTCCTGGGATTGAGCCCCGCATCGGGTTCTCTGCTCTGCGGGGAGCCTGCTTCCCTCTCTCTCTGCCTGCCTCTCTGCCTACTTGTGATCTCTCTCTGTCAAATAAATAAATAAAAAATCTTAAAAAAAAAAAAACTGTCAACAAATTGAGTGTAGAAGAAGGAACTTACCTCAACCATAGAATGGGAGAAAGTATTTCTAAGTCATATATTTAATAAGGGTTTAATATCCAAAATATATGAAGAACTTAAACTACTCAATAGCAAAAATTTTTTAATCCAGTTATTAAATAGGCAAAGGAACCTAATAGACATTTTTCCATAGAAGACATACAAATGGCTTAGTTACATGAAGAGATGCTTGACATTGCTAGTCACTAGGGAAATACAAATCAAAACCACAATGAGATATAACCTTCACCTGTTAGAATGGCTGTTACCAAAAAGACAAGAGATAATAAGTGTTGGCAAGGCTGTGGAGAAAAGGGAACTCTTGTGAACCGTTGGTGGGAATGTAAGTTAGTACACCCACCATGGAAAACAGTATGGAGGTTCCTCAAAAAGTTAAAAATAGGGCTACCATATGATCCAGCAGTCCTGCTTCTGGGTATATATCCAGGAAAGTGAAAATTAGATCTTGAAGAGATACTTGCACTCCCATGTTCTTTGCAGCATTATTCACAATAGCCAAGACACCTGTTAGTGGATGAATGTAGAGAGGGGATGTGGTACATAATACAAGTGCAGTGGAGTGTTCAGCTGTGAGAAAGAAGGATTTCCTCTCATTTGTGACAAGATGGATGGATGTTGAAGGCATTATATGCTAAGTGAAATAAGTCAGGGAAAGACAACTGTATTTCATACAGTATAGGTACCTGAATTGCGTATGTGGAATCTGATGAAGCTGAACTCCTAGACACAGTAGAATGGTGGTTACTGGGGGTTAGGGAATGGCGAAAGTGAGATGTTGGTCGAAGGGTACACACTTGCAGTTATAAGATGAGGAAATTCTGGGAAAGTTAAGTTTTATTGATCTAACTTTAGGTTCACTGACTCTTATGTCATTTCCAATATGTTCTCTTTATTGTAGATACTCTTTTATTGTTCTAGAATTTCTATTTGGTTATTTTTCTGTGGTTTCTATTTCTTTATGAGCATATTTT
This sequence comes from Enhydra lutris kenyoni, assembly GCF_002288905.1. Lineage (NCBI taxonomy): Eukaryota > Metazoa > Chordata > Mammalia > Carnivora > Mustelidae > Enhydra > Enhydra lutris. The sequence continues at coordinate 60,782,032 of NW_019154088.1, forward strand.
CCTTTATTCATTGAGCATAATTACAATAGCTCTTTTAAGATCTTTGTTTATTTATACCAACATCTGATTTTATAAGGTTGATATTTATATATTTTTTTGTTTGTTTGTTGTTTGGTCTTATTTTCTTGACCTTTGTATGCCAAATAAATTTGGATTATGGTCTTTTATGTTATGAATGCTATGGAATTCCATTATATTCCTCTATAAAAGGGCTGATGCCTTTGTGTTAGCCGGCAATTAATTTGGTTATACTCATACTACAAACTCTGTATCTTAGGAGGCAGTTGAGTTGTCAGTGTGGGTTTCTTCCCCTCCCCCCCAATCATTAACTGTTCTGTGTCCTGGATATATACAGTTCATTGGTCAGTTGGTCTGCCAAAGATTTGGGCAGAGTTACATGTAGGATGTATGTCTTACCTCTCTGACTCTCTTCTTTCTGTGATTTCCCCCCACTTTCCAGTGTTGGCAGTTGCTTTGAAAGCTTCCTCTGGTATTCTGGAAGAGATAAAAATGGTAATTAAAAACTGTAGGTATCTGTGGGAATTAGGAAACTGACTGCTGCCATTCTTTTGTTTCAAGAATATACTGCCCTCCAGAGTCTGCCTGCTTCTGTTCAATGTTCCTGTGCCTTTAGATAGTTATTGTTGTTTGTACTTTTTCAAGTTTTATAATTGTTATCTGCAGGAGGATTTGGTCTGGACAAACATATTCTATTATATAGGACATGGAATTTCCCTCCTCTTCTACTTGTTTTTTTTTTTTTTAAAGATTTTATTTATTTATTTGACAGACAGAAATCACAAGTAAGCAGAGAGGCAGGCAGAGAGAGAGAGAGGGAAGCAGGCTCCCCGCTGAGCAGAGAGCCCGATGCGGGACTCGATCCCAGGACCCTGAGATCATGACCTGAGCCGAAGGCAGCAGCCCAACCCACTGAGCCACCCAGGCGCCCTTCTACTTGTTTTTAATCAAGAGTCTCATTGATTTTTATGTATTTACAGTTATTTATGGCTTTTGATTTGATGTTCAAATTTGACCAGTGGGAGCCCCTTCAAGTTTACTTATGTGTGTGTGTGTATGTGTGTGTTCTGTGTGTCTTTTTGCTGGGCCTTTATTGGGCTTTGTACTCTTTACGTCAGGCATAAAATGATGTCCCAGGCTCTTTATTTATTCCCTGCTTTGCATATGAGAACAAGATTTAGATACCATGAACTGGGTGCTAGGTTCATTTTTCAGGGGCATCATTGCTTCTAAGATTTCTTATTGGACAAAACTAAGAAATATATAGTTTTTTTAAAAAAAATCCGTGTATCAATTCAAATTTAACAGAGAGTCTATTTTGTCTTAATTTTTTTCATTTTATGAATATTTTGTTTTCCCCACCATACTAATATCTTAGTTCCTAGTAACAGATTTATCTATTTGATTTATTCTATACCATACAAAAAAATTGTTCACAAATAACACTAGAATTACTATTATCAAAAATCATAAAACTGAACTTCAAGCTTTCTTTAGTAGTTCTTTTTCTGTTTAGAATATATTCTACCAATATATGCTATTGCCAGAGTGCTGTCTTTCAGAGTCATTTTAAATCGTTTTTGTGTGTAGTTATTTTACTAACACAGTATAAGTTTAAGATGATTTGTTTTGGGGTTTTTGTTTCTCCTTTTGATTTAAATTTATTCTTGAATGTGTAAAACATTCATTTAATGCAAAAATCAAAACTATTTAATTATATGTCCTTAGATAATTATTGTTTTTACCTGTATCTCCTGCCTCCTAGCCCCTTTCCCTTCCTTGCCTTTTACAAGTAACTATTTTTATTAATTTTGGTATTTTCAGTATTTTGGTTTTTTAAAAAATAAGACTATATTTACTTTTTTTCCTTAGAAGCTGGCATACCTCATATTTGTTCTGTACTCTGCTTTTATTCACACAACAGTATATCCTAGAAAGCAATGTATACATAGAGATCCTCTTCATACCTTTTTACAGATAGGAAGGCAAATGTGAGCCACATGTGGCTACTAGAAAACTTAAATTGCACATTAAAAAATTAAAATATAGTTTTAATTCATTATGATTAACTTAACTATTTATCCAGATGTTACCACATAAATTTAAAATACTACCATTTCAGCACTCAAAATGAGTATTATCATTGGCATGTAATCAATATAAAAATTATAAAAGAGGTATTTTGTTTTCCTCTTTGTACCAAGTCTTCAAAATCTTGGGTGCATTTCATACTTAGAGCACCTCTGAGTTTGGACTGGCCACAATTCAAGTGTACAGTAGTGGTTAGTAGCTACATATTTTCTCACAGTTTGTTTTTTGCCATTATTTATAGTTTTTTTTGGGGGGGGGGTTGGCCATTCATACTTTAAAAAATAGGTTTTGTTGAATATATCAGTTAAAAATTTTATCTTCTGCTTTTAGATTTTGAATCACTGCTAGATTGACTTCTCATTCCTGGGTTATACTTGAAATCATTTCTGTTTTCTTACAGGACTTGCATGGTTTTAATTTTTATATTTTAGTCTCTAATCCATTTGGAACTGATCTTTTTTTCTGTATTATACAATTTTGTTTTTTTCCATTTCATTCAAAAGTTGTTTAAGATAACACTTTTTTAACCTGCAGGAGTAAGGGCTTTTTGTTATTTTTCATTTGTAGTCTTATTGCACTGTGATCAGAAAACATAAGTTGTGGTATTTTTAGTATTGTGAACTTAAATTTTCTGTATGACCTTACATATGATCAGTTTTTGTGAATAGTCCATGTCCCCATGAAAAGAGATTGTTTTCTCTATCAAAATACAAAATTCAATGTAGTAAGTTCAATATGTTACAATAATTTACCTTACTGATTATTTGGCTTTGGTCTTCTATAGTTTCAGCTACTATTACTCTGTTTCTATTAATTTTTTCCTACAGCTATTCTAGATTTTTGTTTTCTAAAGCTTGTAACAGGGTTATTTGGTGCAAAAGTATACATAATTGATTTATCTTCCTCATTGTTAATTTGTCCTTTAGCATAGAAAAAGCCCTACTTTGTCTTGCTAGGTGTTTTTTGGGCCTGAATTCTGCCTTGTCAGTTATTAAGATCATAACCTCTGTTTTCTTTTTTATGTATTTGCCCATTATTCCTTTCTTTGCTCATATCTTTTTCCTTTTAATGTTTCTTAATGACTTTGTTTTTAGGTATTCCTTGTATAATATACTATTGGGTTTTACTTCATGAGCCAATCTAAAAATTTTTTTTCTTTTGATAGAGGAGTTAAACTCTTTGCATTTATTATTGACACCGATATGCTAGATTTTTAGCTCTGGCAATTATTTATTATATTTACTGTGTGTTCTGTTTACTGTGTGGCTTTCATTGTGTTATGTTTTCATTGCTCTTTTTAAGAGTTTGAATTTTTTTTATATTTAATATATTTATTTGAATAAAGTATGGAGTTTTATTAGTAAAATATATTAATATTTTTTTCATTAATTGTGACAAGTGTTCCATAGTAATGCAAAATATTAAACATAGGGGAATGTGCCACATACAAAAACGCTTTGTATCTTGCAACTGGTCTGTAATATAGAACTATACTAAAATTTAAGACAATTTTTTTATTTTTAATGTAGTAGGACTAAAGGTGTCTAGTACTGGTTTTGGAAAGTAAATTTTATGTGAGTTTATTACTGAACTTGGTTCAGTTTCCAGTAAATTAGGGAGTTGTAATCACTGTCTGTTTGATGGTAAAGAGAGGAAAACATCTCTGTTTTGTAATAATGAAGCAAAAATCAGTTTTTGTACTGGAAAGAAATTTTTTAAGCAAGAGATTAAAGAAAACAGTTTCTTCCAGAACTGGTTACTCAAATACTGTCTTGTCAAGATGAATTATTTAGAATGTTGTTGGGGAAGAGGGCGTGTTTAGTAGTAAGGCATAAAGGTGAATTGGATATAAGCTGAAGAATTTTGATGGCTCCTAGAAGGTGTGGTTTTAGGCTTTTACTCCCAGAATTTTAGAGCTGCAAGAGACTTCAACAATTTTTTTCAGTTCTTTCATTTGTAGAAGAATGACCAGAAGTCTAAGCAAGTGATATGTTACATCCAAAATCATGTAGTAAATTGATGTTCAGAGCTGGGGCTAGATTCAAAGACTCTTCTTCATCTCTATTTTAAGAATCTTTGCTCAGTGCCAGAATGTGTTCTTGAAAGTCACGATAAGCTTGAAAGTTATGGCATCCTGAGCTCCTCATATCCTACTTAATGTGCAGCTAAGGCAATGTTACATATTTATACTAGCATTTTAAAAAAAGGCATAAGTGATTTTTTATTCAGCATTACAGAGATAATGTTAGGTCATAAGCCTCTGCTTTGTTGATTTTTTTTTTCTCTGTATCTTATCCAGTAAGGGAAGGGCCGGGTAGAAGACTGTAGCGAATAGGCAAGTCACTATGAACTGTAGCCTGGGAGCTAGAACTGGAGGTGGTGCTGGAAACCATAAAAATGCCAGATGATATGGGGGCTGAGATGCTGTTGGGATGATGACTCCTGCCATGATTAAGTGGACCAGTAGAAAAGGGAACAGAGTAAAGGAGAGTGTGGAGCCACCATCAAACTCATGCTAATCATGAGGGCCAGTTCTGTTTTCATTCCACAGAGCCTTCTACTACTCTGCCAGCTAAGATTTAGGATAACGATAGATAATGAAATAAAATTCACCTGACATCTGTAAAACATTTTTATTTGTAAAGTACTGTCACAAATATTACTCTTTTGATCCTTGCAATATCCTTGTGAGATGGGTAAAAGGTATATTGATGAGCAGAAAATGTTAAATGCTGATGAGTGTCAAGATGGCAGTGTGTTAGAGACCACTAAAGGATATAAAAGTGAATACACATAGTCTTGGCTCATGTGGTGTGTACAATCTTGTGAGATGGGTTGGGGAAAACAGCCACAGGTGTAGTGTAAGGCAAGTTGAAAAATATTTAGAAATTCACACTGCCATGGGAATTTAAAAGGAATGGTGGTATTATAACTGATGGAAATTTTAGTATTTTGCCTTCTGATTTCAGACTAGTTAATAATAACTATAAAAGGATCTCTTTATATATATATATATATATATATATATATATATA
>NW_019154088.1:60787275-60796148 GCF_002288905.1 Enhydra lutris kenyoni
ATATATATATAGTATGTTACTGTGCTGTTACTATATATATATTGTATGTTACTGTGCTGTTAAATAAGGCATAACATTTCATAAGGCTATTTTGGGACTATAGTCAATGACCACACAATAGTGGTCCAACTCTCTAAATAATAATATTAGACAAACAGGACACCCTCTCACATGTGGACAAGTCTGCATGGAAAAGTACTCAAGGTTTAGGTGTGGACTTGTGTCCTTTATTTTCCCTTTCTAGTGTATTAAGCAATGACATGCACTTTAACTTGCCCAAAACAATGCTTGCATTCTAGTGGCAACATACTACTTCTGATACATAGTGAAGTGAGTACCAGAGCTACCAAGCAAGGCAGGAGGTGTAAGTACATTTTTGTTAGGAAGGGAAGTTGTCAACTTAAATAGCAGCAAATGAAGAGTGAGTAAGGAAACTTCTGTTGTCATAGACATACAAGACCTCCATCACATACAGGATACAGGAGGCATTTCACTTTGTGATATCCAGCCCAGAAATGTCAAATGCTTTTCCATTTAATCTCATAATTCTGGATTTCTACCAGAAAGGAATCCATTAAGATCATGGAAAGTTGCTTACTGAAGGGAAACCCTTAAAAAAAAGTAAGGGAGGGAAAATAGAAATTAAGTTTTGCAGAATACTCTTTAAGTGATAATTAACTACATTTTCATATCTTCACGGTAATACAAAACCCAATTACTTACAGAACTGGTTCAGCTTACTTAAATGTCAGATATGTTTTTAGTCCTCTACGTAAGTGTTTAGAAGTTACTAGTGTTTATACAAAATGAAGCTATTAATACTTTTCTACAGCACTAACTACACACCAGGAAGGCCAAGCCAAACACAAATCAAGGAATGGGGTTTTCCCAAAGCTACAGTGTGAAAAGACTATAAACATGTGATTCCATACACATGAATGGGTTTCTTTGCTGTAGGAAATTCAAATGGAATAAGAAATGGAGATGTGTAAAAAGGTTTCTTGAGGGGGAGAAGGATGACATCCTGTATGCACTTAGTTTTCTGCTCCTTCTGTGGCATCATATTCTTCTCCTGCACTGTCTGATGTCCATAATGTTAGGTTGTCTCTGAACAACTGCATGATGAGGGAGCTGTTGTCTTTGGATGAGGCGTCATTCACTATATCAAGTTCTGAAGTGGCCTCATCAAAAGCCATTTTAGCTAGTGTGTAGGCAAGCTTGGATTACTAAGGATCTTACAGTGAAACACAGGAAAGTTAAGAGCCAGCCTCAGGCGGATTGGGTGTGTGGGTTTCATCTCTTGCTTACATCAAAAGCCTCTTGCTAAGCAGCTTGGGAATTACTTACCATTTGTTTTTGATCTTGACCACCTGGAGCTGCAGCAACATACCATAGGTAATCTTTCCTCATTTTTAGGTAGAAAACCTTACTCTCTAGATTAATTGCATTGGCTGTTAAATATGCATCCAACAAATAGCTTTTTGCTATTTTTGATTACAGGGTCCTGTTTATTCTTTGCGCTCAGCTGCTATTTGCCTATTTCATTTTCATGGTTATTATTCTTTTCTGCCATGTGTTATGGATTTATCATATGCTTTAGAATAACTTACTAACGTATGAGTGATGGTAATTGAATATATCTAATTTTTTGAAAATGTCAGCATTCAGTGCTGTCACAAAATTAATCTAACTGATAGATAGTGCTTCCACCCAAGATGGACCAACAGGGAGTAGTAGTATACTTCCACTTTTACCCACCTGGAGAAAAGATATGAAACAACAGTTTCTAAGACATTTGCCATCAGGCAGCAAAAGGCTTCGATCCCTGAGTGATAGAAAATAAATTAAGTGAGACTTAAGAATGTGCTAGTCTGGAGAGAGTTTCTAATCATGGAGCAGGTCAACAGAACCCAAGAGGAACCTAGAGATCTTCCTGAGTTGAAGGGAAGGAGCTGGGAGGCTATCCGAGGAGGTAAGGTAGCTAGAGTTCATAGGGCAGAATATCAGAGAAGAGAGAGCTGCAAGAGAATTTTCAAGAATTTAGTTGAGTACTAATCAGTGAGGTTCCTTTCAAGAATTCAGTTGAGTACTCATCAGTGCATGCCTGTGAGGGAACTACTTGAGGCTAGGAAGAACCACTCAAAAGGAATTGAAGGAACAATACAATACTCATAGCTCACATACAATACCAGGAATAGAGCCCTGAATCCATCAGAGTAGAAAATCTTATTCACTGAGTGTCAGGTAGAGCACCTCCAACATTCTAGTTGTCATTTTTAGATGTTCGGGGTTGAATCTTTTTATCTGTCTTTACTGAAAATGTAGTCAACCTTTTTTCTAGCTTCTAGAACATATGGGATTTATAACAACTTTTAATGTCCTGGTTTCCTAATCTTATCAACTGTGTCGTGTCTAGGCTGATTTTGATTGATATTTCTACTCATGGCTGTATTTTCTTTTTCGTACCTTTTTTTTTTTTTTTTTTTTTTTTAAACCTGCTTGGAAATCAGTTGATGCTTGTCAGGCATGTAAAAGAAGACATTGTAAATTTTACCTTGTTGGGTGCAGATATTTTTGTATTCCTCTGTGTGTTCTTGAAACTTTTTCTGGAATGTATTGAGGTTACTTGGAAAGTGTTTGGTCCTTTCAGGTATTACTTTTAATCTTTGTTAAGTGGGACCATTTAATCTAATTGCCCCACTGCTGAGGCAGAATCTTTCTGAGTGCTTTACCGGATGCCCTGTGAATAATGAGGTTTTCCATTTGGCTAGTCATCTGGTTACAGATGTTAAATTGAGGACCTGGTTGTTCCTTCAATGTTTGTTTTTAAGTTCTTTTGGGATCATTAGATAGTAGTCTTTATTCTAGGACTGATTTTTATCCATGCTTTGGTCTCTACTTACTGCCTGGAGTATACAAGTCTTTCTTTACTCTGTTTGGATAGAACCTCCAATGTCTCCAACCCCGTTTGAACCTTGCATTGTTTTTGTTTGTTTGTTTGTTTTAGCTCCTCAGCAGTTGTTTTTTGCCTGGCCTTGTGGAATTTCACTCTAAGTGTATGTAGATCAATATTAAGTAAGACTCAAGTGGACCCCTACCTAGATGTCTAGAGCTTTTTTCTGCATAACCCCTCCTTTCTGGTACATTATTCCGGTAATTCCTGTTACCTGTACCTTACTGAATTTATATCTTTGTCTCTTCAAGTTAGTAGATTGCTGTGCTGTGCTTTTAATCTCTCTGCCTGCAGGGGTGTTTAGGACATACATGTCTTTGGCAGAAAGTCAAGATGCTCTCAGGGCTTATCTAGCTTGTTTCCTTCTCTCAGGGAATGCACATCTACACTAATTATTGTCCAATGTCCATAAACCGTTATGTCATATGTTTTGTCTAGTTTTGTAGTTGTTTACTGTCTGGGGGTAAATCTGGTTGCCAGTTACTCCATAATCATAATAGCTAGAAGCATAAATCCTAAACTGGGTTATTGTGGGAATTTGATAAAGACTTTTGGGTGAAGTTACAGGAAGGAGCGTTGGCTGGTTTTTATAGTTGATAGCCATTTAGGAATTGTTTATGGACCCCTGCAGTAGTTGACTTAGCAGTGGTTTGTCTTTTTCAACCAGATCTGGCAGATGAGATAATGTAAATAGAAAAGCACTATACAAATGTGCTTATTATTTTTAGCTTAGAGTAATTTATTGAATGTTCTTATTAATAAGTGTTCTGCCTCCGAGTAGATTTTTTTTAATTGAAAGTAAAAATAGTTGTTTTACCTTTATGCTGGAGAAGTTGGAGTTGGTGATGATGCCTTCAATGTTATTTCTAGTTATCAAAAATTGGTTTCAGTACACTTTGATGTTATTGGATAAAGAATGCTTCTCACATGTAGTAAAAATGTCAGTCCAAGACTACAGTAAAGTAGTTGGCAGAAAGACATATTTCTGAAGATTGTATTGTGTCGCTATATTATTCTTGGGTTTTTTTACTTAGGGACTTGCACATACATATTCAATGAACATTTGATGTATGAATCTTTATTAAGACCATTCACTTGTCAATCATATGATTAACTTTCTATATGTCAAACATGGTAGTAGATATTAGGGAGGCAAAAGAAATAAGAGATAGGGTCCCTTATTAGAAGGTCACATGAGATGGCACATGTATAAGGCAACAACACATTCTAGCAAAGATTAATGGAGTACATAGTGATTATGTCAGCTCTCAGGGAGAAATGGAGGGGCTGGATTTTGAGAAAATTGATGGATTTGCATTGATTCACCAAGAGGATAAGGGAGAAAAAGTCCCTGCTCTAAGAAGAAGGAATGGTGTGTTGCAGGGTGACAGCTGAGAATGACAAAATTGTTCTGTGACTAACAAGCAAATTAAATTGGCTTGAATGGAATCCTCTGTAGAATAGAGTCAGAAATTAGGTTGTAGAGCTGATTGTGGTATGAGGGATGTAGAAGATTTTGAGCATTAGTCTGCGAAGAGAGAAAGCTGATTGTCCCATATGTTAAAAAGTAGACAAAATTGAAGAATTTTGTGTTCACAAAGTAAGTTTTATAGGTGTTGACTTATTTTAAGATAAACTATGAAGCAAATGAAGACACTGAGTGTTGCTGTGTTTGATTACAATAAAGTAGAAACCCATTCTTTATTGGGATTTGAAAAACACTGCTTAGAGAAGTGAATAAATATATAAAAGTTTTACATGGAGGTGCCTGGGTGGCTCAGTTGGTTAAGAATCTCCCTTCCGGGGACACCTGGGTTGCTCAGTTGGTTAAGCGGCTGCCCATGATCCCAGTGTCCTGGGATCAAGTCCAACATGGGGCTCCCTGCATGGCAGGGAGCTGCTTCTCTCTCTGCCTCTGCCTGCCACTCTGCTTGCCTGTGTGCTCTCTCTCTGACAAATAAATAAAAATAAAATCTTTCAAAAAAAAAAAATCTGCCTTCTGCTCTGGTTATGATCCCAGGGTCCTGTGAGGGAGCCCGGTGTCTCCGTGGGGAGCCGGCTTCTCTCTCTGCCCCTCCCTCTGCTCACTCTCTCTCAAATAAGTAAATAAATAAATAAATAAAATATTTTTAAAAAGTGAAAGTTTTACATGTTATGACTTATTGTAAGGGAAAAAAGGGAATTTTTTAAATGGTATAATAACTGAAGGTATTCTAACTGAATTCTCTGAGTAAGGTTGAATTTCATTTGTTTGTTTATTGCTCCAGGTTGCTGCGTACTCATGACCCAGGTGGTATTTTCATTCAAGATAAAGTGTGTCCTATTGCCGTTATTGATTAACTGAACAAATTCAGGTTAATATATTTTTTGGACAGCATTTCCCTTTTCTAATTATAAATTAATATGTTGAGAAATAGATAATTTTGTGTTAAAATCTATGTATGTACGTGGCAGTGAATTAGAAAGACCAAGTCATTCTAAATGCTACTGAATTATGTATTAGTTAACAGACATTTTGGTACTACCTACTATGTATAATCTGTAGTGCATAAAATAAAAAAAATGTTTTACTCCTTGTTTAGTAGTTTTGTACTTTAAGAGGCTGGTTAAAAACAAGTTGTGGCTGAATATGTTACATTGTAATTTTGGCATTGTTGTGTGACATATTGGGTGTTGAAAATAAACAACTCATCTTAGAATTTTTGGACATTTTTATAGCTGACTTTTAAAGGATAGATTGTTGTTCAGATTTTAGTCACACATTAAAATTATTATTTGTTTTTAGTATTGTCTGTGTGTTTTGACAAATAAATATTCATCCCCATAATCTTTTAAATTCATTCATGTTGTCTCTTTGTAGTCAACCTCTCTCTCATCTCACCTTCTAGCAACCACTGATCTGTTTTTTTGTCCCTATAGTCTACCTATTCTGATATGTCATTTAAATAGAATCATTGAGTATGTAGCTTTTATTTTATTTTATTTTATTTTTTAAGATTTTATTTATTTATTTGACAGACAGAGATCACAAGTAGACAGAGAGGCAGGCAGAGAGAGAGAAGGGGAAGGAGGCTCCCTGCTGAGCAGAGAGCTCCATGTGGGGCTCCATCCCATGACCGCAGGATCACGACCCGAGCCGAAGGCAGAGGCTTTTAACCCACTGAGCCACCCAGGTGCCCCTGAGTATGTAGCTTTTAAAATCTAGCTTCTTTCAGTTAGCATAATACATTTGGATTCATTCATGTTGTTGTACCGGTAATTTGTTCTTTTTTCTTTCTTTCTTTTTTTTTTTAAATTCTGAGCTGTGTTCTACCAAATGGGGATATACTGTAGTTGGTTTATTCATTTACCACTTTATATACATTTGGGGAGTTTCCAACTTTTGGTGATTATTTTAGTCATACTTTTTCTCTCTTTTTTTGTGTTAAAATACTTATATATAGCCTAATATTTATAACAATAAGATACATGACATAAAATTTACCATCTTAGCCATTTTTTTTTAGAAAGATTTTATTTATTTATTTGAGAGAGAGAGAAAGCACCAGGGAGGGGAGGGTCAGAGGGAGAAGCTCTCTCCCTGCTGAGTGGGGAGCCGGATAGGGGACTGGATCCTTGGACTCCAGGATCTTGACCTGAGCTGAGGGCAGACGTTTAACCTATTGAGCCACCCTGCGCCCCTCCCCCACTCATCTTTGCCATTTTTAAGTGTACAGTTCAGTGCTTTAAGTACATTCACATTGCTATGCAGTTGTCAGAGAATTCCTGTAACTCTTTTCATCTTGTAAAATTGAAACAATGTACCTATTAAACAATAACTCCCCATTCTCTATTCCATCCAGCTCCTGGAAAGCAGTATTGTACTTTCTGTCTTTATGAATTTGACTCTAAGTAATTCATATGAGGGGGGGTCATACACAGCATTTGTCTTTTTGTTTCTGGCTTATTTCACTTAGCATAATGTCCTTGAGGTTCATCTGTGTTGTAGCATAGCACAGAATTTCCTTTCTTTTTGAGGCTGAATAGTATTCCATTGTATGTCCATAATTCATTTTGCTTATCTGCTTATTGGTTGTTGGACATGGGTTTCTTCCACATTTTAGCTATTGTGCATAATGTGGCTATGAACATGAGTGTGTAATTATTTCTTCAACACCCTGTTTTTAGTTCTTTTGGGTATATATATATGTTCAGAAATGAAATTGGTAGGTCATATAGTAATTCTATTTTTAATTTTTTGAGGAACCACCATACTTTTTTCCACAGCAGCTATACCATTTTACCGTCTCATCAGCATTGCACAGGTGTTTCACTGTCTCTACCTCCTTGCCAACAACTGTTACTTTCTGATTTTTGATAGTAGCCATTTTAATGGGATGAAATTGTAGGTTTGTGTGTGTGTGTGTGTGTGTGTGTGTGTGTGTGTTTGTGGTTTTGATTTGCATTTCCCTAATGATTGGTGCCACTGAAAAAAAAAAATGGTTCCCATCTTTTTATGGGCTTATTGGCTCTTTGTATATCTTCTTTGGAACAGTGTCTATTCCTGTCTTTTTTTCCAATTTTGAATTGGGTTGTTTGTCTTTTGTTCTTGAGGCTTAGGAGTTCTCTATATATTCTGGATAGTAATCCCTTATCAGATACATGATTTACAAGTATTTTCTCTCAGTCTTTTAGGTTGCCTTTTTACTTCATAGATGTTGTCTTTTGATGCACAAAAGTTTTAGTTTTCACAAAGTCCAGTTTGTCAATTTTTCCTTTCTTTCTCCTTATGCCTTTAGTGTCATATCCAAGAAATCATTGGTAAATTCAGTAACATGAAACTTTTATCCTATGTTTTCTTCTGAGAGTTTTATTATTTTAGGTCCTACAGTTATGTACTTGATCTATTTTGACTTAATTTTTGTATATATGTTAGGTAGGGGTCCAGCTTCATTTTTTTGGATGTGGATATTCAGTTTTCCCAGCACCATTTATTGAAAAGACTGTCCTTCCCTCCCCCACCCCCCCAGGGGTGGCACTCTTGTTGGCACTCTTGTCAAATCATTTGACCATATATATGAGGGTTTATTTCTGGGCTCTCTGTTCCATTGGTCCATGTGTCTGTTTTTGTGGCAACACCACACTGTTTTGTTGTTGTTGTTGTTATTTTTAAAGATTTTATTCATTTGAGAAAGAGAGAAAAAATACAAGTCAGTGGAGGGACACAGGAGGAGGGAGAAGTGGATTCCCAGCTGAGCAGGGAGCTCAACACAGGGCTGGATCCCAGGATTCTGGGATCATGACCTGAGCTGAAGGGAGATGCTTAATTAATTGACTGAGCCACCCAGATGGCCCAACACCACGCTGTTTTGATTACTGTAGCTTTATAGTAAAATTTGAAGTCAGAAAGTATAAGTCCTCCAGTTTTTCTGTTCTTTTTCAAGATTGTTTTGGCTCTTTGGGATCCCTTGAGATTTCATATGAATTTTAGGGTGAGTTTTTCTATATCAGAAAAAATGTGATTGGGGTTTTGATCAGTGTTGCGTTGAATCTGTTGATTTCTTTGGGTATTATGACATTTTAACAATATTAAGTCTCCTAGTGTTACTAACATGGGATGTGTTTCCATTTATTTATGTCTTCTTTATTTTCTTTCACCAATATTTTGTAGTTTTCATTGTATATGTCTTTTGCCTCCTTGGTCAAGTTAATTTATAAGTATTTTATTCTTTTTGATGCTGTTAATGGAATTCTTTTTGTAATTTTCTTTTTAGATTGTTCATTTTGTGTAGAAATGTGGTTTGTTTTTGTATGTTGATTTTGTATCATGCTGTTTTGATGAATTCATTTATTCTAAGAGCTTTTTCATGGAGTCTTTAGGGTTTTTTTTTTTTTTAAAGATTTTATTTATTTATTTGACAGACAGAGATCACAAGTGACA
>NW_019154088.1:60796248-60979896 GCF_002288905.1 Enhydra lutris kenyoni
TTTTTTTTTTTTTTTTTTTTTTAACACATAAGATTATATTATCTGCAAATAAATAATTTTACTTTGTCCATTTCAGTTTGGGTGCCTTGATACATGTATATATTTTTTTCTTGACGTATTGCTCTGGCTAGAGCTACTAGTACTATCTTGAATAGAAGTGGGGAAAGTGGGCTTCCGTTTCCTTGTAGCTAATCTTGGAGGAATAACTTTTGGTCTTTCAACATTGAGTATGATATTTGCTGTGGGTTTTTCATATATTGCTTATATTATGTTGAGGTAGTTTCCTTCTGTTCCTATTTGGTTGTTTTCATCATGAGAGGGTATTGGATTTTATCGAATGCTTTTTTTTTTTTTTTACACCAATTGAGATGATTGAGTGGGTTTTTCTTTCATTTTGTTGATGTAGCATATTACATTGATCAGTTTTCATATGTTGAACAATCCTTGCATTCCTTTAATAAATCCCACTTAGTGGTGGTGTGTAATCCTTTTAAAATGCAGTTATACATTTTAAAAATAAAAAATGTCATTGTATTAATGGAATGTTTATTAGTAGAATTATTAATAGAATGTTTTATTAACAGAATTTATTAATAGAATGTTATTTGTTATTGTTAAAGAAACCATGATGATTTTACTATTGCTTTTTTGGGCTGGGGTTGCATTTCTTTTAAAAAGCATTAAAGCATAACCAAGGAATTTTTTTTAACAGATCTTGTGGGTAGGGGAAGAGACCTGCATTTATGATTTTTTTGAGTATATAAAGACAAGTAATTCAAAACTGTTAGAAATGGGGTATATTGGATCTTGTGGTGTTTCCTGACTATTGAAAAACCATGTTGCTTTCTTGAGTATAGTGTTAGATCAGAAATGTACTGATAGGCTTGTATAGTTAACCCTCATATAGGTAGCTCCAAAACCTACCTGTTTAGAAAAGTCAAGTAAGTTATAAGAATTCTCTTATATTAAAAATCATACTTACTCTTGAAGATGGCAAATGTCAGGCATAAAACGTCAGTTTAAACTTTCTTGAATGAATATTTGGATTGAAAGTGATGGAAATTGTCCTTCTGCCTTGGGGAAATTAGTAATATAAAAAATTAGCTATGTAGTGATCTCAAAAAGGCTACTGATTATTTACAAGAATTATCTGGTTCATTGTGTGCTATAGAAATAAAAAGATCTTGAGCAAAATATTATGCTCTGAATCAGAGAATGTTGCCTTAGATTCCAGCTCTCAGCCTCGAGATTAAGAGTCACTGCAACTTTGAACTGTTCTATTTCTGAATATTTTAGATAAATTGTATGACTTGAATAGTATCTATAGATAAAATAGTAGATAAGATAAAATGTATGATATTTGTATTTTTAATTTTTTGAGAATCTTCCATTTTGTTTTCCATATTGGCTGCACCAGTTTACAAAACCACCAACAGTGTACAAGGTTCCCTTTTCTCCATATCCTCACCAATACCTGTTATTTCTCAGTTTTTTGATACTAGCCATTCTGACTGCTATAAGGTGATATATCTCACTGTGGTTTTGATTTGCATTTCTCTGATGACTAGTGATATTCATGTTCAGAACTACCAGTTTCCTTTTTCTCATGAGCATTACCAGGCCTAGAAAATTAGCCAAACAAACAAAAAAACAAAACACACACATACACACAAAACCAGAACAAAACTTATTCAAGATACTGTTTTAGAAATGGAACCTTTTAAAATAAAATAGCATTTAAGTATTTAATTTTAGATATTTGATGTATGGGCATATTAAGAGATTGTGACTCAGTTGAAGTGGTTTTAGTTATACTAAAGTACACCTCTTTGCTCTAATTTTTTTTCTCCTGTAACATCTTCTATTTATTATATTATACTAATTTCATTCTGATTTCCTAAGAATTTCTAGCCCTTTAGAACAAAGGAGACAGCTATTTTCTGCATGACTCTTGTGTTTCTGTCCATATTCTGAGCAGAAGCATTGACAGCTTTTGTTGGGGGCTGTCTTTTCAAGGAAATTTGTATACCAAACATCCTAGAAAGATAGAAATAGTGTTTTCCTAAGGAAAACAGATTACAGATTTCTTTGCTGTCCAGGATAATAAAGGTAATCCCTTTGGGGAAAAGATAGGGCACGTTAGCTTATAAACCCCTTGAAAGATTTGGGTTTCATAAGCTCATCTTTCTTTTCCTGTAGCAAACGTACTCTGTGTGCGGGCATCACTGGCTCACCTTCTGTTGCCTTTTAAGGATTAGGACTTGGGGAACCGGCACAAATGATGATACTCTGGTTCCTGCTGTTGTTTTGAGTAGTAAGCTGTTCTTTGTCTCTGATCCAGTAGTGTCATATCTTCTGCCAGGATTATCTGATGCTGAGTTGCCAAATCCCACTAACACAACTTATTGGTAAAATAAAGCTGAGTTTATTGTTTATTGCTGTGAAGGAGAATACCATCTTCAGAAGGCTTTGGTGATATCTTAGTGGGGCAAAGCCAAGGTCAAAATTTGAGAATTTGAAGTTTGATTTGAGTCTTAAGTGGTGGTGATTGGGCTTCATTGGGATTGAATACCATAATAGTTTAGAATTGGTAGAAACAGCAAAGCAAGGATTTGAAAATTGTTGATGCTTCTTGTTGAAGAGATGATGGGTTTTTCCTGAAGCTTCTGAAATGAACAATCAAGTTATATTCATGCAGGAGTCTCCTGGAATAGTAGAGTTATGCTAATGAGAATGCTGGACTAATAAAGTCTCGTTAATATATACCGGAAGATTTGCATGTAGGTATATTAGCTTCTTAGGGCTGCTGTAATAAATTGCCACACACTTATGGCTTAAAACAATAGGCTCTTTTCTCTTCCAACTTTTGGTGTTTACAAGCAGTCTTTAGTGTTTTTTGTTTCCTGGCAGCGTAACTCTAATCTCTACCTCCCATTTTCACATGGTGGTCTTCCCTCTGTATCTGTATCCCAAATTTCCCTCTTCCTATAAGGACTCCAGTCACTGGATTAGGGCCCACCTTAATCCACTATTACCTCATGTTACCTTGATTATATCTGCAAAGACCCTATTTCCAAATAAGGTCACATTGACAATGAATGACTTTTGTGGGGATACTATTCTCCAAGTACAAGGATGCAAGGGAGCATGTGGTTTCAATCATCAGTATCTAGTGTGGCTAGATGATTTTGTTTCTCAGTATCCAGGACGCTGTGGCAGGCTGATTGCTTAGCATGCATGTAGGATAAAATCTCAGACTCTTCAGAGTTCTTGACAAAAGGATGATGTAGTGGAAAGAATACCGGTATGGAAATCAAGTTGCCTTGGTTCTAGTTTGTACCCTGCTATTAAATAGCTTGAGAAAGTTACTGTCTTCTCCAGCTATTAGTTTCTCAATGGGTATAATGGGGAGGTCTGGAAGAAAAGAGGAATGGACCAAATGATCTGTATGGGCCTTTGTAGGTCTCAGATTCTGAAATTTGTTAATTGTTAAGTGTCTGCTATGTACCATGCTGACAATAGTTTTGATAGAGTGACAAAATTTAAAAAGGAAATAGAGAATGATTTAAATGCTGATATGATAAATTCTGACTTGTGAATGTGGCCTTGTTTACGTTTTGCTTACTTGGGTGAAGATCACTCATGAAGATAGTAAGTAAACATGAGGTTAGTCCTGATCTCTCTGACTTAACCATATTTTGTTTTTCAATTTGAATAATATTTTGGAATAGAGACATTTTTGAGGTCAGTTAATTCACTTGAAGTTAGAAAAATGTATCGTTGCTGCACTCTCTCAGCTGAGTTCAGAAAATGAAATAATCTTTTCTCAAGTGAGCATGAGAGGGTAGATCTCCCTTCATTGCCCACATTGCTCTATCATAATATTCCTGCAGTCAAGGGATCTGAGAAACATTCCTCCTAGAGAATGGTAATAGTCTAATGAGGTGGAGCCTGATCCAAGAGTTCTAGGTGTAAGTGATTCTTCTTCCATTGGGTTTTTTAACATTTTAATTAGCTCACTGCAGTGTTGTTTGAATTCTGTCTCTGAATGTTGAAAATACATAATAGTTACTTCATAAACATTTTGTGGATACTTACAAGGACATTTTTTGGTAATACTAAAACCACGTGTGGTTGTGTCTGTGCTTGTTCTTTTCAAGGTACAAATTAATAATGTCTATGTATTGGTGGTAAGTATAAATACAGGTTGAACCAACATCTTTGGATTTGCATTAAAAGTGACTGAAGTAGAAGAAAATGGATTTTTGATTCATCCCATATGGTAGAATTTCAGACCCATCTTCTGGGAAACCCTGGAAATCTCTCAACACTTGAATTTAAGGATCTTCCAGCATATAGCTCTTTAATTACAGACAAATTTTCCTAGGACCCTGTTTTCAGGGTAGGTATTTGGGTTATTCAGAGATGATCACCAGAAATGGCAACAATGGTGATTTCTTTTTTTTTTTTCTCTTTTCTTTTTTTTTTTAGTTTCAGAAGAATATTAGAATATAAAATTTGCAATAATACGTAGCAATACTTGAAATAAAATATGTTAAAAAGGGGGTTCCTCAGTGGTTCAGTTTGTTAAGCATCTAATTCTTGATTTCAGCCCAGGTCATGAATTCAGGGTCTTGAAATGGAGGCGGACATGCCACCTGCTGTTGGGCTCCATGCTTTGTGCAGAGTCTGCTTGAGGTTCTCTCCCTTTCTCTCTGCCCCTCTCCCCTGCTTACCTACAAGCGCGTGCTCTCTCTCTCTCAAATAAATAAATCTTTAAAAAAAATACATTAAAATGATCATAATTAAAAACTAATAAAATATAGATGCTATAATTATGGTAATAAAAATACATACCTTTTGTATCAAATTTTCTGTTCACATTTCCATCCTTCAATGAAAAGAGTAGGAGAATGTTTTTTTAATGTGCTGTCCACAATCAGTGAAAATAACTTGACCTTTAAAAAGCCAAGATTTTGGGTGCCTGGGTGGCTCAGTCAGTTAAGCAACTGCCTTCAGCTCAGGTCATGATCCCAGAGTCCCGGGATCAAGTCCTGCATTGGGCTCCCAGCTCTGTAGGGAGTCTACTTCTCCCTCTGACCTTCCATCGTCTCATGCCCTCTCTTAACTTGCTCTCTCAAATAAATAAATAAAGTCTTAAAAAAAAAAAAAAGCCAAGATTTTTTTGACTTGTGGGCCATTCCAATGAATCCTGGAAGGCTTTTTTTGAGAGGTGTGGGTGGATATGGTAGCTGATGATTCACGTTTTTATTAAACTGTTTGGATTTTCCTCCTCATTTTAGACCTTGAAGTTGGTCTGCTAATATTTAGCAAGATAAAGTTTCTTTTTCTTGTAAGAAATATTTTCTAGTTTCAGAGAATTTTGAATTGGCAAAGAGTAGAAAGTAGAGTATGGATATGTTTGATTTATTTTATGGTTTGGAATCTTCACTTTCTGTGTAGTGTTTATTTTGTTGGATTCACATATGCTTGAGAAATTAGAGGATTCTCCTCTTCCCAGCCCCCAACCAGCTACTTCCGCAGCCTCATAGGAAAAAAAAAAGGAAAGAAGGAAAATCATGATCATGTTAAACACATTTTTTCCCCCTCTTTTTAAATACCTATTCTGAATTAATGGACTATTGTGCTGGTTATTTAGTTGAAGGTTTTTTTGATTGATTGATTTGTCAAAGAGAGAGCACAAGTAGGGGGAGCAGCAGGCAGAGGGAGAAGCAGGCTCCCCACCGAGCAAGGAGCCCAGTGGAGGACTTGATCCTAGGGCTCTGGGATCATGACCTGAGCTAAAGGCAGGTGCTTACCCAATTGAGCCACCCAGGCATCTTTTTTTTTTTTTTTTTTAATAGATTTTATTTTTTGGAGTAGTTTTACCTGTAGAGAAAATGCAACAGAAAGTACAGAGTTCCCTTATATCCTATAGTCTTGCGATAATTGCTTATTACTACCAGGTATTTTTTCCCTTACAGTTCTTTGGGATTTTTTATGTAGATCATACTGTCTGTGAACAGAGACAGTTGTATTTTTTCCTTCCTACTTTATATAATTTATATCCTTTCTTGTCTTACTGCATTAGCTAGGGTGTCCAATATGATATGAATAGGAATGGTGAGAGGGCAAATCTTAGAGTGAAAGTATCTAGTTTTTAACTATCAAGAATGGTATTTGCTGTGGGGTTTTGTAGATTTTATTAGCTTGAGGGATTTCCCTTGTACTTCTGTTTGCTGAGTTTTTATCATAAATGGGTGTTGAATTTTATCAAATTCTTTCTCTGCAGGTATTGATATCACATGATTTTTCTTGTATGGTGTGTTGATGTGTGATGGATTACATTAAAAAATTGATTTTCAAATGCTGAACTTGATTTATATACTTAGAATAAATCTTATTTGATTGTGCTGTATAATTTGACTTGCTGATAGTTTTTGAGGATTTTTTACATCTCTGTCCATGAGAGATATTTGTTTGTAGTTTTCCTTTCTTGTAATGTTGTTTGGGTTTAGTATTAGAGTAATGCTGGACTCATAGAACAAATTAGTAAGTGCTCCCTCTTCTTTCTTTAACAGACTGTAGAGAAATGGTATTTCCTGTTTCTTAAGTGTTTGGTAGAATTCATCAGAGAAAATATCTGGGTATGGAGCTTTCTGCTTTGGAATATTGCTAATTATTTATTTAATTTCTTAGATTAGTATAGGGTTATTTGTGTGATCTGTGTTTTCCTTGTGTGAGCTTTGGTAGATTGTCTTTAAAAGAATTGTTCCATTTCATCTAAGTTGTCAAATGTATGGGCCTTGAATTATTTATAATATTGCTTTATTATCCTTTTAATGTGAGTAGGATCACTAGTGATGGGCCCTCTTTCATTTCTGATATTACTAATCTGTTTCTTCTCTCCTTCTTTCCTGACAAGGGGTTTATCCATTTTATTGATCTTTGAAAAAAAACAGTTTTTACTTTTGTTGCCTTTTCTCTTTTATTTACATATTTTCAGTTTCATTGATTTCTGCTTCCAATTTTTATTATTTCTTTTCTTGTGCTTATTTTGGATTTTATTTGCCCTTCTTCTCAATTTCCTATGGCAGAAGCTTGAGTGGTTGATTTTAACTCCTTCTATTATTTTAATATATAACTCCAGTGCTATAAAAATTTTCTCAGGAAGAGAAAATACAATAGTATGTTTACTGCATTCCACAAATACTTTCGTTTTATTTTCATTTTTACTTAAAGTATTAATTCCTTGAGACTTTCTTTTTGACTCATGTTATTATTGTGTGTTATTTAATTTCCAAATATTTGGGTGTTTTCTAACTATCTTTTTGTTACTAATTTTTAGTTTAATTCCATTGTAGTCTGAAAGCATACTTTGTATGATTAAGGTGTGTTTTTTGGCCCAGAATATAGTCTATCTTGATAAATGTTCTCTTTGAGCTTGAGAAGAATGTGTATACTGCTATTGTTGAATAAAAGAATCTGTAGGTGTCAATTAGATCCAGTTGATTGATGATGCTATTCAGTTTTACAATATTCTTACTGATTTTATGTGTACTGGTTCTGTCAATTACTGACTAGACGGGTGTTAAAGTCTCCAAATATAATAGTGAATGCATGTGTTTCTCTCTGCAGTTCTACTAGTTTTTACATCATTTATTTTGATTCACAGTTGTTAGGTGCATACATATAAAGGAAGTTATATCTTCTTGGTGAATTAACCCTCTGACATTGGGTAATGCCCACCCCTTAATCATTGGCTGACAGTCTCTGTCTTTTAGTTGATGTATTTAGACCACTGATGTTTAAAGTAGTTATTTGTATACTTGGATTAATATCTACCATATTTTTAAACTGCTTTCTATTCCATGCCCTTGCTGTTTCTTTCTTTCTTTCTTTTTGTCTTCTACTCTGTTTCTGCTTTCTCTTGTTTCATTTGAACATTTCATATGATTTTATTTTTTTATCATATCTTATATATCATTATACTTACTGTAAAATTTTTTAGTGGTTGCCCTGGAGTTTGTAATTACACATTTACAACTAATCTTTGTTCACTTTCAAATAATAATATACCACTTCATGGGTAGTGCAGGTACCTTATCATAGATTATTCCCAATTCCTTTCTCCCATCCCTTATAACATTGCTGTCATTCATTTCATTTATCTATAAGCTGTGATCACTGAATATATTATGCTATTACTATTTTTAACAAGTTGTTATTTGTTAGATCAAGAATAAAAAATAAGATTTAATTTTATCTTTATTGCATCTCTAATGCTTTTCATTTTTTTAATGTAATCCACATTTTCTGAAATTATATAATTTGTACAAAATTACAATGCTTTATAATTTTCCTTCCCTCTGAAAAACTTTTTATTTTTATTTTTTATTTATTTTTTTAAGTATTTATTTGAGAGAGAGAGAGATGAGAGAGAGAGCACAAGAGCGGGGGTGGGACGGGTAGACAGAGAGGGAGATGCAGACTCCCTGGTGAGTAGGGACCCCAATACAGACTTGATCCCAGGACCCTAGGATCATGACATGAGTCAAAAGCAGACACTTAACTGACTGAGCCACCCAGCATCCCTGAAGAATTTTTAAACATTTCTTGCAAGGAAGGTGAGTAGGCCTTCAGTTCCCTCAATTTTTATTTGTCAGATAAAGCCTGTATTTCCTTTTCACTTTTGAAGGATAATTGTGATAGGTACAGAATTCTGGATTGGTGGGTTTTCTTTTAACACTTTAAATTTTTCACTCTGCTCACTTTGCTTGCATGGTTCTGAAGAGAAAGTTTGACAGAATTCTTATTTTTCTCATGTCTAGGTAAGCTTTTTTCTTCTGGATTCTGTCCAGATTTTCTTATCTGTTTTGCTGCAGTTTTACTATGATATGCCTAGGTGCACATATTATAGTATATATCCTGTGTAGTATGTTCTGAGCTTCATGAATCTGGTTTATTGTTTATCATCAAAGACATGTTTTCTGTTACATTGTTGTTGATTTGTTGCATTTCCTTTTGATTTTTTTCTTACTCATAACTGTGCTTACAATACCCATCTGTTCTTGCATGTTGTCTGCTTTTTCCATTAGTGCCCTTAGTGTATTTATCATAGCTATTTTTAAACTCAGTGATAATTCTAAAGCCTTTGTTATACCTAAGTCTGGTTTTGAGGCTTGCTTTGTGTCTTCAGATCATAGTTTTAGCCTTTACAATGCTTTGTAATTTTTTGTCAGTAGCCAGACATGTTATATTAGGTAAAATAAACTGAAATGATTAGGCCTTTAGTGTGAGGTTTTATGTTTATCTGATCAGGAGTTAGGCTGTTTACTATATTCCATAGCAGTGGCGTCAGAGGCTAAAATTAGTAGTGTTTTTGTCTGCCCTGTTGGTTTTGGGTTTTGTAGAGAATCCTTTAATAGGGTCTGAGGCTTGCAGTTCTTTTACATACATAATGCATATGTATACATACACACACACACACACACACACACACACACACATATATTTGAGAGAGAGAGCATGAACAGGGGGAGGGGCAGAGGGAGAAGGAGAGGGAGAAACAGATTCCCTACTGAGCAGGCAGCCTAATTCGGGGCTCTATCCTAGGACCCTGAGACCATGACCTGAACCAAGGCAGCTGCTTAACCAACTGGGCCACCCAGGTGCCCCTACAATCAAGAGGTGGTTGCTTAACTGACTGAGGCACCCAGGTGCCCCATAGTTATTTTATTAGAATGATGTGATGTGGTGTATTTGGTCCCAGTGTTTTAGTGAGCCTGATTTGGTTATCTCTTACCCCATGTTGAAGGATGGAGGGGTTGGAATTGGATATTTACTTTCCCCCAGGTTGGTTAGATTCTATAAAACCTTGGTTGGTTAGACTCTAAAAAATTCTAGTTTCTTAAGCTTTATTAAATAGTTTTTTTGTTTGTTTTTTTTTGTGTTTTTTTTGTTTTTGTTTTTGTTTTTTTCCAGACAGTCCTTTTAAAGAATAACAGAGAGTTCTGGGCATATTTCAAGTTGGTTACTTTTCCCCTCCCCCTTCTGGAAATAAGATTTTTTTTCCCAGACTCTCCCAGGGAGAACCTGATAGGGTTCTTGGAGGTAAAAAATCAGGAATGCATGGGGACCTTTCAAAGACTGGATTCCCTCTCCATTTTTCACTCCAGGCTAGTTGACACAGAGCCTCCATCAAATTGTCAATTATTGTTAAAGTATTCCTATTGATCCTGGCTCCAGCTAAGGGCTTATTATGTTCCTAGCCTTCTGCAGCTCTCACACTGTGATTTTCTGTATCTGCCTGTCTGTGTCTCTGGTTTTCAGGGTAACAGTTTGCCCTCTGAGCTCAATTCTCTGATGGATCTAAGAAGAGCTGTTGATTTTCAAGCCCCCCCTCACCCCCACAAAGTCAGTCTGTCTGTCTTTCTTTCTTTCTTTCTTGAGAACAGGAGTGATGAATTATAAGCTCTTTAAATGTTGGATATGATTGAAAATTATTTTTGACCCTTTTTGGCAATTTTGTAATGGTGACTTGGTATGATATCCTCTGTCTGATTTGACAGTATTTTGGAATTTGATTTCCTTCTGGCATTAGGTTTGCACAGTTTGAGGTAATGTATTCTAATTTGCAGGAATGAGTATAGAACTTTTTCAGAGGGAAATTGATCTTAGGACTGACTCTTGTTATTGGTGAAATGACTCATTCTTAGCCCAGTTACTATTCTTCTATTTGCAAGTGTAGTTTGGGGACACTTGGCAACCTTTCCTTTGTTTCCTATGTTAAATAGTCAGAGTTTCATTTTTATACTCTTGAACCATACAAGAAATATTTTTACAGACTTTTTGGGTGTAGGGTCTTGTCAAGTTTCACTAATTTGCACTTATGGTAACGATACTGATGATTCTGGGAATGGTTATTAAAACATTGTGCTGGGGCTCCTGGGTGACTCAGTCGGTTAAGCACCAGCCTTCGGCTCAGGTCATGATCTCAGAGTCCTGCGATGGAGTGCCGCATCAGGTTCCCTGCTCAGCTTGTGCTTGTGCTTTCCATTTCTGTCTCCCTCTCTCTGTCAAATAAATAAAATCTTAAAAAAAATTACAAAAACAAGAAAGCAACAAAGCAAAAACCTTGTGCTGATACTTTGGATTTATGAAATTAATTGGCTGGCTCATTCAGACTGGATGTCTTAATTTAATTAGTACATTGTTCACTATTTTTATGAGCAGAGAATAGAGTAATAGTGTTAATCCTTACATTTTCTGTGATGTGGTAAAAAAACCCAAACCAACCAACCTTGATGTACATCTTGAATTTAGTGCTTAGATATCTTGACTTCAGTGCTTCAATATCTTGGTGGAAGTATGAAAAGAGAAATTGGTGTATATTATATGTTAAATGTTTATTTTCTTTTAAAAAATTACATTAAAAAAATCACTATGTTACAGGTAATTGAGACAACTGTTTTATTAAAATAAGAGAATCATCCTTTATCCCATAGTTTAACATGACAATAGCTATCATGTGTGAGTATATGGTTCTTTTAGTTCTTTTTCATATATAGATTTTTTAAACATAGCTTTGATAATAATTTTTTAAATTTGTGCTTTTTGTAGTTAGTGTATTTTCTCATTCTGTATTATTGTGTTTTTAATAGTATGTTTTTTCATAGAGTGACATACTGTTAGGTTGGTCAGACTGACAGTTTATTCTGTTATCACTGTGATAAACTGTATGCATTTAGCTTTTCCATTTCTTTTGATTTAGCTTAAAAAATTTTTTTTAAATTTTATTTATTTATTTTTTTTAAATTAGGTAGATTCTGTGCCCAGTGCGAGGCTTGAACTTACCACCTTGAGATCAAGAGTTGAATGCTCTAATGACTGAGTCAGCCAGGCACCCTCTGATTTAGCTTTTCTATGTTTGTGCCATTTCCTTGCCTGGATTTTCACAAGTTTCAGTCTCTCTTTCTTTTTCTTTCTTTTAAGGAATATGTTATGTTTTCTCCCCCAGTGCTAATTAACTTCTGTTGCATCTTGAAGATATTTGTTTTCTTACACGATTAGAAAACAGTTCTTTAGGACTTAAATTGCCATAGTGATTCCCATTGTTCTCTTCTAATAATTGAAATTTTGTAACTAGGTGATAAAAATGTCAAGATGTGTCAGACTTGGTATTCTGGACTCTCATACTTAGGTTGTAAGTAATCTGTAGTTAAGTAATTTAATATTTTATGTTGTACTTAAAAATTGAATTTTTCCTCACTAGATTTATATTTGTGGGTTTAATTTGATGTCTTTGTTAGGATTCCTTATTAGATTTCTCTGCGTTCTTCTGACTTTTCCTCTACTGTCACTTGTGTTTAGGCCTGAACTGGGTCTAGCCTTTTGAGTGGAAAGTCAGTAGTGATAGAAACTTCTAGAAACAATTAGTCTGATGATCTTGAACCTACTTCCTCACCCGTAAAAGCTATCAAAGGATTGTCTAGGACCTTGCATACTGCATATTCTCTTCTGACTTTCTAAGTTGACATTTTATAAAGTATTTAGCTTTTTTTTTTTTTTTTACTCTTGTCATCTTCAAGGTATTTTACCATGATTTAAAAAAAAAAATCATGTTTCTACTGAGACATAGGTGAACCCAAGGGAAGGAAAAGATCATGCAGAATTGATGAATTCATTTCATTTAAAAGCAGTAAAATTCCATAATTGGAATTTGTTCTTATTCTTTGCAATTTTTTCAGGGAAGATAGGATTAAAAAAAAATATATATATATATATCACTTAGGAATATCTGTATTGGTTGGCATTTAAAGTGATGTATACAAGGATGCTCATCATATGTCTTTTCTGTCCTTACTCCTTTTTTCTCCTGGTCTTGATTTCTTGCCCTTTCTTCAACAAATTTAATGAACAACTGCTGTAATTTTGGACACAAAATGATTAAGACCCTACCTCTAGAAAGCTGATAATTTAGTAGGTGAGCTGGAAATGTATGTTAATAGTTGCCATGTAGGAAGTCCCCTAATTTCCTATATAATAATATGTTTCCCAATATGTGTTTGAAAATAAATATTCACATGGCAGAGAGTTAGGAGGTGTTTGGGTATTTCTATGGGGAGTTATTCCATGAAGCCAAAGTGTGTCATTATAAAACAACTAATTCTAGGGGGAATTTAGTTGGTTGGCTGGGTGGCTCAGTTGTTTAAGCATCAAGCTCTTGGTCTCAGCTCAGGTCTTGATCTCAGGATCTTGAGTTTAAGCCCAGGGTGGAGCCTACATAAAACAAAAACAAAAACGTCTAATTCTTTTTCCTGGGCATGTTCTCTCTCTTGGGACTAGGAATCCTATTCGGTGTACAACATCAAATAAGTCTCTGAGTGGGATTGCTAGCTGTGCCTGAGCTAAGCAAATGAATCTTTGCCCAACCCCCCTGTAGAGAGAGGTGCAGCCTCTGGGATTTGAGCTCTGTTACTGGGATGGTAGGTATATGAAGCTGGGGGAAAAGGATCCTTCTCACCCTGCTGTGACAATATGAGCTGGGTACTTAAAGCATGTCTCCCACTCATATATTTGATTACCTGGGGTATCCTTTTGCAACCCAGCAATACCTATAGCTCTGCACAGTCCCAAGGGAGAAATCACGGACTGTTGGAGATAGGCCTGGGAAAGAGTAGGCCAGACAAGAGGACACCTATCCTGCAGGATTTGAGAGTGAAAGCTTGAGTCACTCCTTCATTCTTAGCCGTCCCAACTTTTATGTATATGTGGCTAAGGCTTTGTCTGTAGAAGGACTGGGAAATGAGGTAGGAATAGTTAATTTTTTTTCCACCATAGGCCAGGATAATACTAAATGTTTACCTCAACTTCAGGGAGGCCTGGCTTCACACTTCTTCCACTCCTTGGCATTGTGAGCTACCAGAGCTTCATGCAGGAACCACGATCATTAATAAGATGATGTCTAAGAGACTGAATTTGGTGTCCTAAAGGTAGTTTAAGGGTATTAGTCTGTAATGTGTGAAATGTGTTGAGTTGTGTGAAATTTAGTCCTGGTTTGCTTAGTGTGGCAAGTATAATTGGCATATTTGTAAAATTCAGTAGTAGCACCCAGGGAGGAATAATAAATTGTGCCTAGAAGGTAATGAGAAGGTTCACAGAGGAGGGATACTCAGACTCTGTAGTAAATGGGTGGCTTTGAAAGTAGATTTATTAGTGGAAATTCCTGCCTGAAAATACTGATATCTTAAGACCTCACTCAAATCAGATAGGGCTGTGGTCCAGAATACATTATTTGTCTTGAATTTCTTTATACCTTAATTCTTTATACACAAAATTCAGTAGTTTCTAAGCTGCCTTTAGTAAATTTTCATTGTGAATTATACGTTAGATGATTAAATTTTTTTTTAAGTAAAATCAGTTGCTCTATTTTAAACTTTTGATTCAGGTACTGTGATGAATGCCTGAGACAGCCACAACATATGACATGAATTAAGTCTTAAGAGGCAAAAGTCCAGAGGAAAGACAGAAATCTCTAAAACTGTGACAAGTGGGGAATTGTGCTCTTAAAAAATGTGCTTTGTGAGAGTAGGGAGGGAGTGACGATATTCTGAGTGGAGAATGAGAGAGTTTGAGAATGTTGCTGAATGGAGATGACAGTTGAGTTGATAGCAGAGATACTTTTAAAGCTAACCTTCCAGTACCTGGTCTCTAAGTTTTCTTTAACCTAGACTTAATTGGTTAAGTTACAATCTTCCATAGCATTTAGTTACATATGTGTACAAGTAGAATTACTACTCTTAATAAGGACTCTCAGATTTTGCATGGTTCAGGATCAATAAAGCAAAATTATATTTTCCTTGGTATATTATATTTACTCATAATACTAATAAATACTACTATACTACCACTACTGCTCCTGTAACTACTTCTATCATTACTATTATTACTGTTATTAGTGCAGTGTTCTAATGCTATTAACCCTTGTCCTCTTCCTTCCACTCCTAATACTACTGAATAATGCTTATTTTTACTAGGAACCACTTTTAAGTTCTTTTTTTTTTTCAATTATTTTTTAATAGTAGTCACTATTACTGTCTGACATGGGGCTTGAACTCACAACCCTGAGATTAAGAGTCACATGTTCTACCGACGGAACCAGCCAGCCACACCTATAGTTTTTTCTTTTTAAGTTCTTTATAAAATTATCTGCATTTTCAAAGAAGTCTTCTGATAATTCAAGTTCTAGATATGAGGGGTGATCCTATGTTTTTCTTTATGTTTCTTGATAAGTATTATTATATGTATGGTAATATGATTGAGTTCTTATGATTAGATTTATTCCAAATAAAAATTAATCCTAAATATAAAGGTTTTTTCTACTGAAGTATATACTTTTTTTGGTTACTTTATATATATATATATATATATATATATATATATATATATATATATTTTGACTTTTAGGTCAATCAGGTGTTTGTTTTAGAATTTCTCTAGAGATCATAAGCTATGGAATAAGGCAGATGTGGACTGATTCTTGGATACTAGCTGTGCTTGGGTAGTTAATTTTAGATACTAAATTTCTGCATCTATAAAATGTAGATAAATATTAAGTACAAAGTCTTTAGCACAGTGCCTGGCATGAAGTAATGGCTCAATAAATGTTAACTATTACTGTTAACTGAGTTAGGAGTTAAGTCTCTGACCTTAAATGTGGACCTTGGAGACTAGGAATACCTTGGGACCACCTTGAGCCCCTATATGGAGAAGACTGCCTATAAGATGACCTATTCTGGGTATGCCTTTCTGACCTAAAACTAATCAGGTGCCTATGCACTTTGCTGAAAAATGTTTAAAGAACTCTAATATTGCAAAGACAGTGTACAGGAGAAACTCTAAATTTTGTCATAAGATGAGGCTACAGGATGACTAGGTATCAGTATGGTGTAAGCATAACCACAGAGCAAGAGATGATGAGAGAACCTTTTTCCACAGCCCCTGGTCTGGGTAAGTTTGGTTTGGGATAAGATAGAGGAATCTGAGCTATAGAGCCAGTCATGCCAAACAAGAGGGAGAAGTGTCCTTTTTTTTTTTTTAAGTTCCAGATTAAAAAAAAAGCACCTTGTTTTAGATGTTATCAGGCATCAGAGGTAGCTGATGAAGGCAGCAGAAAAGTTAGAGACAAATGTAGCTAAATCTAAGTTCTATCTCCTTTAATCTTCTTAGTTAGAGGACCAGGTCTATAAAATGTTGAGAACCCTGTAAAGGAACTCCATGAAGGGCAAATGCTTGAGAGTTCTGATTTTTTCCTTGTCTTTCCTTTTGGACAGTGGAGGTTAGAAGTACATTCACAATCACAGAAACCTTTGTATATATGGTTACTGTTCTGGAAAGAGACATTCTGTCTTCCACTGCAGATGGTTATCTTAGATACTTAGGTTTTTAGAACAATAATGTCACTGTGGTTTAGGTTCTGAGTTAGTAACTTGAGGAAATTTGATACAGGCCATTGAAGAATAAAAGATAAATCTCATTTTAAAAAATGTTATTTACTGTGCCACCAGGTAGTAATGACTTGTAATATGGGAACATTCTTTTTTTTTTTTTTTTAAAGATTTTATTTATTTATCTGACAGAGATCACAAGTAGGCAGAGAGGCAGGCAGAGAGGGAGAGAGGAGGAAGCAGGCTCCCCACTGAGCAGAGAGCCTGATGCGGGGCTCAATCCCAGTACCTTGAGACCATGACCTGAGCCAAAGGCAGAGGCTTAACCCTCTGAGTCACCCAGGCGCCCCAATAATATGGAAACATTCTTAAAAATCCTAGGAGAGGGGTGCCTGGGTGGCTCAGTGGGTTAAAGCCTCTGCCTTCGGCTCAGGTCATGATCCCAGGGTCCTGAGATCGAGCCCCACATTAGGCTCTCTGCTCGGCGGGGAGCCTGCTTCCCTCTCTCTCTCTGTCGCCTCTCTGCCTACTTGTGATCTCTCTCTGTCAAATAAATAAAATCTTTAAGAAAAAATCCTAGGAGAGTTGTACTTTCATGATAGTTTAGTTTATTATGTGCCTTTGCATTTTGGGGTTTAAAAAAAGTGCTGCATGGGGAAGGGATGGCTTAAAAACAAATTGGGTTCTTTTACACACCAATAAGTTGATGGTTTGACTAATTGTAAATGAAAGTGGAATTACTATTATTTATTTATTTTTTAATTAGGCAGGCTCCACACCTGAAGTGGGATTTGAACTCCACGACCTGGAGATCAAGAGTCACATGCTCTACTGACTGAGCCAGCCATATGCCCCAAAAGTAGAATTTTTAATTGGTTTAATTCTAGATTCTAGAGGATGTTTTACAAAACACCCGGTCTGCCAATCAGTAAGTTGGTACCTTTCATACGTATTGTTAAAGTTAAAAACTGGAATTTGTTGAGTGATAGTATTATACATGACACTTTATCAAAGATTCATTGACAACCTCATATAAACTCTTCCTGATCACTCAGTCTAAAATATCTATTTTTTTATTGTATCATTTTACTTATGACACTATTATGTATGTGTGCACACACATGTTTGTATTTGTTTATTGACTATTTTCTTATCAGAATGAAATTCCATGAGTTCTTTTTCTTTTATCATCAAAACATTTATTAAATGCTTAACTGCATGTGACCTGAGCTGTGACTAGGCTTGTTAAAGATTTGATGGCCTGACTAAAACCAGGAAAACTGCTGCCTCCTTTTCATGTTCACAGAGCAGCTTCTGCTCTGTGGGCCAGAGCAGAGTTGGGCTAGTCCTGTTTCCTGCAAAGGAGGGGATACATGTACCAGAGCAGGATTCTGCTAAATGGAATGGAGCCAGGGGTTGGGACACTAGGCCAGCCCTTCCAGCCAGCCCTTCAGGAGATATCCTGAGCACCTAAAATAGCACGTGACACATAGTAGGTGGTCAACAAATACTTGATGAATGGGAGATTTTCTCTTTTCTTTCTTCTCTCTCTCTTTCTTTTAGAGGGGAGGAGTGTCAAGGTTCAGATTTGAATAACATATAGGTAACTTTATTAATTTTCATAAAGATGATGCTGGGAAAGTATATTTGCATAATAAAGGGATACATTTCAACATTTTTAAAATGAAGAATTAAGAACTCATTAGTTTTAAGGCTTGCCAGTATTCATCATTGTAATCTGTTAAAGGAAAATATAAATTGTGATAATTAAATTGAGAATACAAGAGAAATTTTGGTGAAGTGATAATGTTTATAACAAAAATACAAATGAAATTTTTGAAAAGCTTGAATATTATGAAATCTCCAAAAGTTAAAAAGTCAAAGCAGAGTGATGCAGTGCCTGGCAGAAGTCTCTCCATCTGCGGTGTTGTGCTGTGGGAAAGAGAGATGGATTTGTAAATCCAGAGTGAGATTCTGCCTGCCCGAAGCCACTACTGTGCAGAGACCCTGGGTGAAGCCTCCTTCATCATGTCCTCCCAGGAGGCAAAACTGTCAGCTGAGGACTTGGGGTCTTATAAGAAGGAAGGAGAATACATTAAACTCACAGTCCTTGGACAGGATAGCATTGAGATTCGCTTCAAAGTGAAGATGACAACACATCTTTAGAAACTCAAAGAATCATGCTGTCAGAGACCGGCAGTTCCAATGAATTCACTCAGTTTCTTTTTGAAGGTCAGAGAGTTGCTGATGATCACACTGCAAAAGAACTGGGAATGGAAGAAGTGATTGATGCTTATCAGGAACGAACGGGGTCATTCAACAATTTAGATATTCTTTTTGTTTTTTTTTTACTCTCCTTTTTTATTTTTAAAAATAGTTCTTTTGTAACTCGATGTTAAAAATGGAATTGAAAATCTTTAAAACATCTGGTAATTTGAAATCTAGTGCTTGTTATTCATTATCACTTGTTTTTATTATGCCGAGATTTAGTGATCAAACCTAAGCCCCCTTCATATTGCCCTCTCCTTTTAAAAAATTATATGTGTGCACAGAGAGACCATCTTTTCCAGCATTGCATTCACAGGCAATGTGAGTATTCATGAGTTTCCAGTTGGCCCTGAAATTCTAGCATGTGATTGCTTTATTCCTAGACTGTGATTTTCAGTGGGAAATGGAAGTTTTTCAGAGAACTGAACTGTGGAAAAATGACCTTTCCTTAAACTGAAGCTACTTTAAAAATTTGTGGGTCTGGACCAAAAGAAGAGAAGTATCAGGCTGGAGTTGAGATGATAGAGATGGTGAGAGTAATGACTAATTCCAAAGATGGCTTTACTGAGGCGAAAGCATTTTAAGATAAAAGAAGTCTTGTCAGAAAATCCAGAAAAGTTCTAGTGTAATTAGCAGTTAACAAAGTTATTCATGCAGAAGTGTATATAACGGAACACTGCTCTTTTTAATTTTATTTGTACTTTTTGGCCTGGGATATAGGTTTTAAATGGAAATTGTCTGTACCAGCTTCATTAAAATAAGCAAAGTGTGTATAAAAACCATTAAAAATGGGTGCCTGGGTGGCTCAGTGGGTCAAAGCCTCTGCCTTCTGCTCAGGTCATGATCCCAGGGTCCTGGGATGAAGCCCCACATAGGGCTCTCTGCTCAGCAGGGAGCCTGCTTCCCCCTCTCTCTCTGCTTGCCTCTCTGCCTACTTGTGATCTCTGTCTGTCAAATAAATAAATAAATAATCTTTAAAAAAAAAACAAACGTTAAAAAAAGGGTCAAAGCAGAATCTCTGAAGTAGACATTTATTTTAGAATCTGAAAGAGAAGAAGAATAAAATTAGGTTGTAAGTAGACTAGGTATTGACAAAGCAGGCCAGTCTGAGGCTAAATGTTCTCAGCCAAAACCAGATATTAGATGGAGGAACCCAGAAGTACTATCTTCAACCTACTTTTGAATTGGACTACATCGGACCTATCATAGACTCTCGTTAAGAACAGTGACTAAGTTCACGTTCAGGGCTATCCCCAGTGTCCAGTGTAGTTCCTGGTAATTAGTATTCTCTGCAAAAATTTTTTTCTTGAAAAAGGTGAATTAATCTGTAGGTAGTAAATTGTAGAGAGCTGACTTCAGACATTTTTGGGGGTGTTGTTGCCATGGGTTTTAGCCATAGCTACTCCTGTATCATATTTCTTTGAGTTTCTCTTAACCTTTTAGGGTGAAGGATCAGAATTTGTGCCTTTGGCCCTTGTGAAGAATATGCTTTGAATTATTTTCTGCGTTATTCTTATCTAGAGCTGGACCCCCCCCCTTTTTTTCCGTAAAAGGCAGAGGGCAAGCTTCTCTAGTTTTTTAAGTTCTTTAGCTGAAATTTGAGTCTCTGACCAGTGTACTAATAGATGGAAAGTCTTATATTTATTTTCTTAGTGAAGTTACTTTAAATAAAATTCCAAAGGGTTTAATCTGTATTAAAGAAATCTGTATTATTGCTAAAGAAATCTGTATTACTTAGTGATGTGAAGTTATAATGATTGATTTAAGGGATTAGGAATGAGTCATCAATGCTTTTCTCTTGTAGTTAGTGATTTCAAACTTTTTTGTGTGTTGGTAACAATGAAAAATTACTTATTCTTGCTGACATGAAGATATTCAGAGTTGCCTTTGCTTGTATCTTCATGGAATGAAAGAGGTAGATTAAGTTGCCTTTTACTAATGTAAATATGAAAATAATTTAGTCTAGATTTTCTTACTAGGCTTGTATTTCACTGAGACCTTTTTTTTTTTTTCAACCCCAAAGATACACTCCTCTCATTTTAATACATGTTCAAATTGTATGAGTAAGCTTAAATATGTTAGTGTGCCTCCCCTTCGGTCTCAGTAGCCATATTTTAAGCGCTCTGTAGCCACATATGGCTAGTGGTTATTTTATTGGGCAGTTTAGGTATAGAACATTTCCTTCTTGCAGATATGCCTGATACAGACATTTTCTATTATAGATTTTAATGATCTAGGTAATTATAATTTTTAAGGTAAGATTCTTAATATTTTTGTTAAGACATTTGTATTATTAAATTTATTTTGATTATTCTGTTATATCATGGACAGTCCAATAATTTTTGTTATTCTGTTTTAAAATGCCATTTTTAAAAAGATTTTATTTATTTATTTGAGAGAGAGAATGAGAGAGAGAGAGACCGTGAGAAGGGAGAGGTCAGAGGGAGAAGCAGACTCCCAGCCGAGCAGGGAGCCCCATGTGGGACTTGATCCAGGGACTCCAGGATCATGACCTGAGCAGAAGGCATTTGCTTAACCAACTGAGCCACCCAGGTGCCGCTAAAATGTCATTTTTATCTAATTTTGAGACTAGCTTGCATTTTGTAATATAATTTAATGGGAAATTTTGATATAGTAACTAGAAATTGCCCTTACAGGTAACACAGAACATTAATCTTGTTAAGTGAAGTAATGAATATAACTGTGAAAATTCCTCTTAAGGCTTTTATGATCAGTATTTTGGGAATGTGGAGCTTTTAAAACAGGCCTTTAGCTCCTAATGTATTTTGGTTAAACATGATAATGATTTTGTCACTATAATGCTGGGCTTACAGAAGTTGCTGATTAGATGTTAGTTCTTTTAATACATAGATTTCATTTTCTAGTGCGTGTTAACCCAAATTAGATGATCATAAGAATTCCCTGAGGAGGGACACCTGGGTGGCTCACTCAGTTAAGCATCTGCCCTCTGCCTTTGGCTCAGATCATGATCCCAGGGTTCTGGGATTGAGCCCTATGTCAGAGCAGGGAGCTTGATCTCCCTGCTTCTCCCTCTCCCTCTGCCTGGTCCCCCTGCTTGTGCTTTCTCTCTCTCTGTCAAATAAAGAAATAAAAATTTAAAAAAAAAAAAAAAAAAGAATTCTCTGAGGAGTTTTTACTTATTTTTTTTGAGGAGCTTTTTAAAGATACAGATATCCAAGGCATATATATTATAAACCATATGTATTAATAAAATCCTTTGTATACATTCCTTAGTTTAAACACCTTGAGATAGAATTGTTGGCTCAAAAGATTGAATTATTTTTTAGATTTTTGATTCAAAGGAAAAATTTCCTTCAGAAAGTTTGTACCAATTTATAAACTTTCCCTCACATTTTCTCTACACTGGGTATTATTGAATTTTTAATATTTCTCAGTTGATTAAAAGATCTCTTATTTTAGCTTGTATTTCTTATGAGTGAGAGCATTTTTCAAAATTTTTCGATAGGCGTTTTTTTCTTCCCTTTTCCTCTGTCCCTCTGTCCCTCCCTCCCTCTCTCTCTCTTTCCCTCCCTTTCTTTCTCTCTCTCCCCCCTCTCTTCCTTTCTTCCTCCCTCTTTCTTTTTTTTCCTTTCCCTCCCTTCCCTTTCTCTTCCCTCTCCTTTTCCTTCCCCTTTTCCCTCCCCTCCCCTCTCCCTCTCCCTCTGCCTGGTCTCCCCTCCAGCCCCTCCCCTTCTCTCTCTTCCCCTCGCCTCCCTTCTCCTCTCTTCTACTCTCCTCTCCTTTCCTTTCTTTCAAATTGCCTATTTTTGATATCTGTTGTTTCGCATACCTAAGGTTCTTCATTTTGATCATCTGTAAGTTGAATGATAGGGCTAGAAGGCAATGACTAAAAACAAGAATTGGTGTTCAAAAGGGCGGTGTGATTTTGGTTATTGAGCCTGGTACAGATTCGGTTAAAATGTTAAATCTATCACAGATCTGCAGTATTCTTTGTACATATTTCCATCTGTTCTTTCATAAATTATATCTTTTAGGAATGGTCCTTTTCAGTTTGACAGTGGAGGAATTGGATTTAAAATTTTCTTATGAACAAAGGAAGTATTTTGCTACTATCATTCGGAAAACCAATCATTATGTTTGGTTCAGGTTGTTACTGGAATCAGTTTGAAATAATGCCATTAATAATGCCGTCTAACACAACTATTTATTTTGATTTCTTGCCTATATATAAACATGATAGAACAGAAATCCCTTAATTATAGGGACCTTTTATCTTTGTGTTGCTTGTGCCTCTTATTATCTGGCCCTGTAAAGGAAAACTCATTTCCGGTACTCAAAACACTTCTGAAACCAGATTTGTGGGTTTTCTACACCAAGCAATTCTTTAATTTTTGGGGAATACCAACCAAATAATTAGCATAGAGCATAGACTCCAGAGGTTAAGGACCCAGTTCCACAAGACTACCCTTAATGTCAGATGTCAATTGGGTGTAGTGAATGCCCAGGTTACCCACACTTCTGTCTGACTTGGCTACAAATTGGTGGGATCCCATGACTTCCTCCTCAGATTTGATAATTGGCTATTATGGCTCACAGAACTCAGAAACACTTACATTTATCATCTTATTACAAAGGATATAATTAAAGATAATGATGAACAACAAGATGAAGAGATACATAGGATGAGGCCCAGAAGGATCCTGAGCACACAGAGTAGAGTGTGCCATTCTCCTGGCACATGGATGTATTTACCAACTTGGACAATCTGTAGGCCCCATAGTTTAGGGGACATGATTAGTTATTAAGTCAATGTCTAGCCTCTGTCTTGTCCCTGGAGGATAGGGCATGGAGTTGGAAGTTACAAGCTTACGATCTGTGTTTGGTCTTTCTGGTGAACAGATTGAATATTGAATATTCAAATATTCAAATATTGAAGCTATCCGGGAACCTACCAAGAGTAGCCTCATTAGAATGAAAGATGTTCCCATTAAGAAGTTCCAAAGGATTTAGGAACTCTGTGTAAGGGATGTGTGTTCATCTGGCCATAGACAACTGCATTCAGTCTGAATGGGGTCTCACGGAGGGAGTGGAGGTGCTGGCACTGGCAAGAGTCCTTCAGAGTGCCCAGGGGCTCCAGTTTCCATGTTCAGAGGGATTTGACAGCTTATTATCAGACTGAGGTTTCAGGGTTGCAGGAGGATTGTGACTAAGTGACTGGGACAGCACTCCACTAGAAGTCCTCACCCACTGGTCCAACACTGGTCACCAAGTCCCTACTGTAAACTGGTGGAGAGCCTCTTTCTACTTCAGTGTCCCTTGAGTGCCCTCTACTGAAAAAGCTTAGCATAGTGCTCATGTTAAAGGAATAGTTAAAGGAATTTTGTTACCACAAAACATTGAAAGATTCTTTCACAGCTGGGGTCTCTATGTATCTGTCCATTAACTGACACATACGGATAATACCTAAGTTTGTTTATCCAGTTACCTGTTTATGGACAATTTTGGTTCTTCTTAGTTATTAGTTTCTGTAAGTTGCCATGAACATTAATATACAAGTTTTTGTATGGACATATATTTTCATTACTGTTAGGTAAATACATAAGTGTGGAATGACTGGATTGTATAGTAGGTGTCCTAAATTTTTAGGAAATTTCCAGATTGTTTTCCAATATGGCTATATGATTTTTTTGTTCTTGCTGGCAGTTTCTCTATATCTTATCAATATTTGATATGGGTTATTCCTTTTAACTTTAGTCATTCTGTTAGGTGTTAGTACTATCTCCTTGTGTTTTAATTTCCACTTCTCTAATGACTAATGATATTGAGTACCATTTCTTGTGTTTATTTACCATTTTTATTTTTTTTTTTGGTAAAATGTCTGCTCACATCTTACTTTTTTTAAAAAATTGGGTTGTTTTCTCATTATCGAGTTTTGGATGCTTTTTTCTTTCTTTCTTTCTTTTTTTTTTGAGTTTTGAATGCTTCTTCTATATTTTTGTGGAAGTTTGCAGAGGTTTTTTTCCTGGATTGTGGCTTGTCTTTTCATACTTTTAACAGTATCTTTTTTTTTTTTTTTAGCGTATCAGTATTCCTTGTTTTTGCACCACACCCAGTGCTCCATGCAATCCGTGCCCTCTCCAATACCCACCACCTGGTTCCCCCAACCTCCCACCCCCCGCTGCTTCAAACCCCTCAGATTGTTTTTCAGAGTCCATAGTCTCTCATGGTTCACCTCCCCTTCCAATTTCCCCCAACTCCCTTTTCCTCTCTAACTCCCCTTTTCTTCCATGCTATTTGTTAGGCTCCACAAATAAGTGAAACCATCTGATAATTGACTCTCTCTGCTTGACTTATTTTACTCAGCATAATCTCCTCCAGTCCCGTCCATGTTGCTACAAAAGTTGGGTATTCATCCTTTCTGATGGAGGCATAATACTCCATAGTGTATATGGACCACATCTTCCTTATCCATTCGTCTGTTGAAGGGCATCTTGGTTCTTTCCACAGTTTGGCGACCGTGGCCATTGCTGCTATAAACATTGGGGTACAGATGGCCCTTCTTTTCACTACATCTGTATCTTTGGGGTAAATACCCAGTAGTGCAATTGCAGGGTCATAGGGAAGCTCTATTTTTAATTTCTTGAGGAATCTCCACACTGTTCTCCAAAGTGGCTGCACCAACTTGCATTCCCACCAACAGTGTAAGAGGGTTCCCCTTTCTCCACATCCCCTCCAACACATGTTGTTTCCTGTCTTGCTAATTTTGGCCATTCTAAGTGGTGTAAGGTGGTATCTCAATGTGGTTTTAATTTGAATCTCCCTGATGGCTAGTGATGATGAACATTTTTTCATGTGTCTGATAGCCATTTGTATGTCTTCATTGGAGAAGTGCCTGTTCATATCTTCTGCCCATTTTTTGATATGATTGTTTAACAGTATCTTTTGAGGAATAATAATTTTTAATTTTGATGAAAGCTCAGGCTATCAATCAATTAATTCTTATATCCATCATGTTTTTGTATCTACGATATTTTTACCTAATGCAAGGTTATAAGGGCTTTCTCCTAGGATAGTTTCTGGAAGTTTTATGGTTTTAGGTTTTTTGTTTTGGAAATAGTTTTTTTTTTTTTTTTTTAAAGATTTATTTATTTTAGAGAGAGAGAGAGCGTGAGCACAAGCAGGGGGAGGGGCAGAGGGAGACAGGCAGACTCCCTGCTGAGCAGGGAGCCTGATAAGGGGCTCAACCCCTGGACCCTGAGATCATGACCAGAGCCAAAATCAAGAGTTGGATGCTCAACCCATTAAGCCACCCAGGTGCCCCATGGTCTTAGGTTTTATGATTAGTACTATGATGCATTTTGAATTAATGTTTTTTATGTAAAGTGAAAATTGGAAAAGGGTTTATTTTTTTGCATATCGATTTGTTGTCTCTACACTTTTTGTCAAAAATCAGTTGATCATATATGTGTGAGTTTATTTATGGTTGGATTACTGTGGTATTATTAAGAAGTCATGAAACCAAGTTGTGTTGCTCATCTAAGTTTGTTCTTTTTCAGTGTTATTTTGGCTGTTGTGCTTGTTATTCATTTATTGCCTCTCAGTTCCAGATTCACCCTTTATGCTTGTTCAGTGAAAATGGATCTGGCCCTTTTAGTATTTCTCTATTGCCAGCTTTCATAGTGTTAAGCTTTGTCAATATAGAGTGCTACAGACACATTCTAAGAGGAAAGACTTTTGCTTCTTGCTTTTTGTGTGCTTGCTTGATAGGCTCCAGTATCACACTCAGTTTCTCTAGAATCAACCTACATGGCTTCCTTAGCGTATGGTTCTTGCCACATGTGTGACTTCACCAGCACTAAGCTTCTACAGAGCTCAGAGGATAGCAGTAACCCAGCAGCCAGAGACCCAAGGCTAGCTTCTCTTTGTACCTCTCATGTGGGTTTGTAGCAGAATGGCTTCATAGGATACTTCCAGATAAATAGCTTTTCCTAGACCCCTATGAGCAGATTTCTGGCAAGTTGCACAAGGCAGATATTTCCAGCAAATTCTGTTGGCATGGCACCAGAACAATTTATCTGTCATTCAGTGACCTAGGACTGTGCCTTCTCCAACAAGGTCTGACCTCAGGCCTGGAACATATAGGGAGTTGGAGGAAGCTCTTGCTTAGGCATGCCTGTCTCAGCCCTAGGAGATATTAGCTGCTCTTATATTCTTTAGTATTTTCTGTGCTTCTCACTAGTTAATTGTTGTTATACCAGCCCCTGTTATAGTTAATGATTCTTTTTTTTTTTTTTAAGATTTTATTTATTTGACAGAGAGAGATCACAAGTGGACAGAGAGGCAAGCAGAGAGAGAGAGAGAGGAGGAAGCAGGCTCCCTGCGGAGCAGAGAGCCCGATGCGGGACTCGATCTTAGGACTCCGAGATCATGACCTGAGCTGAAGGCAGAGGCTTAACTCACTGAGCCACCCAGGTGCCCCTAGTTAATGATTCTTTATACTTAACTTTTCCTTTTCAAATTTCTGTGTGGCTTCTCTTGCCTGATTGTATCTAGAATGATGCAACCCCTTTTAGGTTTTTTATATTTCTATGTGAATTTTAGAAGCAGTTTCTAAATGTCTAAAAAAGCCTACTGAGATTTTCACTGAATTTATTCATAAATCTGGGGGAATTGCACTGGGATCTATAGATAAATTTGGGGAGAATTGGCCTCAATAGTATTGGGTTTTTTGATTCATGAATAAAGTATCACCTTTTATTTAGATTTTCAGGTTCTTTTTTTTAAGATTTCATTTATTTGTTGATTTATTAGAGAGAGTGTACATGCATGGGGGGACAAGCAGAGGAGGAGCAAGAGGGAAAGAATCTTTGTTGTTGTTGTTGTTAAAGATTTTATTTATTTGTCAGAGAGAGTGTGTACACAAGCACGGGGAGTGGCAGGCAGAAGGAGAAGCAGGCTTCCTGCCCTGTAAGGAGTCCAGTGGGGGACTCTATCCCAGGACCCAGGGATCATGACCCAAGCTGAAGGCAAATGCTTAACTGACTGAGCCACCCAGGTGTCTTGAGGGAAAGAATCTTAAGTAGACTCCACGCTAATCTTGGATCCTGTTGTGAGCTTGATCTTGTGACCCTGAGATCATGACCTGAGCTGAAACCAACAGTTGGAACATTCAACCAACTGAGCTACCCAGTTGCCTCTAGAATTTCAGTCTCTCTTAGCAGTGTTTCATGGTTTTTTTTATACAGCTCTTTTCCAGATTATCCCTAAATGTGTTATATTTTTTATGCTCTTATAAGTAGCATTATTCTTTTTAAATTCCACTTTCCAGTTTTTCATTGCTAATATATAAAAATGCAGTTGATTTTTATGGCTTTAACCTTGCTAAATCTATTTTTT
Source organism: Enhydra lutris kenyoni (assembly GCF_002288905.1). NCBI lineage: Eukaryota > Metazoa > Chordata > Mammalia > Carnivora > Mustelidae > Enhydra > Enhydra lutris. The sequence continues at coordinate 60,824,343 of NW_019154088.1, forward strand.
AGTTCTAGTAGTTTTTTGTTTGGTAGATTCCATCAGATTTTCTACATAGTCATGTCTTCTGTGAATAAAGAGAGTTTTACTCCTTTCATTCCAATTTGTGTTCCTCTTATTTCTTTTTCTTGCTTGACCTCATTGGTTAAACTCTCTGGTATAATGTTGAAGAGAAATGGTGACAGGACATTCTAGTCTGGCTTCTAATATTAGCAGGAGAATATCCATTCTTTCATAATTAAGTATGATTATGATGTTAATTGTAGATTTTTCATAGATAAGTTGATTAAATTCATTTCTATTCCTCGTTTGTAGAGACTTTTCAAATCAGGAATGGATGTTAGATTTTGTCAAATGCTTTTTTGTGTGTGTCTGTTGAGATGAGAGTTACTATTTATTTATGTTTTAGTTCTAGGTAATGCAAACATCTGTTGTTATGTACGGTTTTGTTAGTACTTTTTTTTCCCCCCAAAATGACCTCCTTCCCTAAAAAAAGCCAAATAATCTGCATGTATAATACCTGGGTTTTAAAAATATTTTATGTGCAATATCATCTCTAATTGGTTAAAATATAAATTACAATAATGCTAATGGAGTCTAATTATTGAGCTGTGATGTGAAAAAAAAAAACCAGAAAAGTCTGAGAAGTAGCCCTAAAATACATACCTACTAAAGAAATTTTGATTGAGTACAATTGTTTTAACCCTAAATTTATATTTAACATTATTGAAGGGAGACAGCTATAGGATACAGATACTTAAGGGTCTTTGGTAAGTGCTTAAGAAGAAGTGAAAACAATAGATGAATTACATGAAGAAAAATTGAAAGCATAGAGGCTTACTTAAAGATTGAGAAAAGCAAATAAGTAGACCTAACAGAACACAAGGGGCTCAGAAAGTATGCAGTTGTTTCTTATAGACAATAATTGGAGTTAAGGCAATGTAGCTGGTGACTTTGGTGAAGTGGAAAGGATTGCCCTGTGATAATTGGGTTTAAATCCTGTATTTTCCACTTGCTAACTCAGTAAGTTTCTTATACTAAGTTTCTAATTTCTCATCTGTAGAAGGAACATAAAAATATTTATCCCAAGGGTTGTAAGAAGATTAAATAGAATCAGTTACATAAAAGTGCATAGCAGTATAGTTAGGTGCTTAATAGTTCGTCTTTGTCTTTATTATTTTTTTAAATAACCAATGGAAGCATTACTTTTCTGTTGCCTATTTCCCTGGTGATTATATATAAACACAGAAGTAGGGCCCACAGTTAGCTTGAAACCCATTGAGAAAATAAAAACTGAAGCGAATTCCTGCTGTGTTGACCTCCTAGAACTTCTCATACTTTGAAAGAAAATTAATCAGAGCACTGTGAGCATAAGATTATATTAGAAGATGTTCTGAAAGAGAGTTCTAATTTGAGGAAGGATGGTAGAATTTATAGGGTATTAGCAGGAGGGGTTAGACATAGTTCAATTAGTTTGGGGGAATAGTTGGTCAAGGATGACTCTCAGAGAATTGATCTTGTAGATTAGTAGCTCTTGGGCAGATTTTTTTTCAAGAAGTTTGAGGATAAGCAGCTGTGGGGGTCAGTCAAAGACATGAGAGGATCAGTGCAAAGTTCTTAGGCTTTTAGTGTCTGCACAGTAGGTTTTTCTATCATTGGCTCTTCCAGCCTTCTCTTCCTGCACCCACACGACTAGTATAAGGGCCCTTTATCTTCGTCATGATTTTAGACGCTTTCTAGCTCTTGATCTCAGAGGTAATATCTTTATGAAACTATAAAGAACAAGGAATTAAGTATTTTGTAGAACTAGAAAGTTCTTAGTCTTTGCTTCCAGCCTTCTTTGTATTGTGTTTTGGATTACATTATGTAGATGCTCTGCAGTAGAGAAAATGGTAATGTATGATAACAAAAAGCTTCGCTTCAAAGTAGACAAATGGCTGGAAGGGAGATTCAAGTAGGGTTTTGCTGCAGCTATTTTAGATGATGACACAGCTTAAACTTAAATTGCAATTGATTTTTTCTTTTTATTTTGCCTTATCTTTCTGTGATGATTCTAGTAGAAGTCAAATGAAATTATTTTTGATAGCTGGGTTTGTGAACATTGGTATTTGCATCTAACCTTCCAAAGCCTACCTGTGCTTTCAGAGAGCTCCGCTTATGACTAAATGGATCATCTCTTCCCTTGTATCTATTTAATGCATTACTGGTTTCTGGCAGCTGGTACTTAACATTGTTCATTCCTGAGTTTGGTGCTTCAGGTGATTTCTTTGCCTTTATGAGGTACTTTCTGACTATAGGTGAATCCATTCTCCTGTAAATATAATCTGTGCTTTGAGATTAAATTATCCTTGTCCTCTTTGAATACATAAGTCCTTTTATTATCTGATAGTTTGCCTCTCGCTTTGTGGCTTCCTGTGTTCCTTTTGTAATGCTTACTTACCTTTTAATTTAAATACAAGGTTGCCTTAGCATCCAAGGAAGACTTTGGCCTATTGAAACATTCAGAAAGTATGAATATTTGGCCACCATATTTAGGATTATTGAATATAGAAGAGGAGGCAAATTTATTATTTTTTTCCTAATCAAGCTTACCATAGGCCTTGTACTTTTCAAAATAGCTTGAGTGGGAAAAAAATATATGAAGAATGGCATATCTGCTATTTCTACATGGATGTACTTACCATAACTGTAAAAAATATATTTGATTTACTGTGAACCTCTCAAGGTAAATGTGTCAGATATAATCAATATTTTAGTATTGTCATGTATAGTTAAGCACTTTCCCATAAATTATGAGAAAGTTATTTATGTTTTTTTGTTTGCAAAATATTAAAATATTTCCATAAGGTGGCTTTCTTTTTTTGATAGAGGAAGTTAAAGATAAGATTTATCTACAACTAAATAGTAAGTCACTGGTGAGAATCTTTTCTACCTCATATATTACTGCGCTTCTTACATCTCATTCTCCATTTGTAACATTTGGTGATATGATACAAATGTCACTATCTTAGCTTTCTTTAATTTTCTGAGAAGTATCGTTTATAGCCTTTATATCTTTTAATCTTAGGAACTCTGGAAGTCTTCATCCTTTATTTCTTCTAAAGAAAATAGCTTCATTTGCTCTTTAGAAAAAATATTTTATCTATTTATTTGAGAGAGAGAGAGAGAGTACAAGCAGGAGGGGCACTGGGAGAAGCAGACTCCCTGCCAAGCAGGGAGCCCAGTATGGGGCTCTGTCCCAGGACCCTGAGATCATAACCTGAGCCTAAGGCAGACACTTAATGACTAAGCCACCCAGGTGCCCCAAATCTGCACTCCTTTACCAAGCTCTCCCTATTTCCCACACCGCCCAGTCCCAGACACTTTTCTACCCTCTGTTAGTATGAGTTGGATTTTTTTTTTTTTTTTGTAGATTCTATGTGTAAGTGATAGCATGCAGTATTTTCTCTGTCTGACTTATTTCATTTAGTATAATACTTTTTTTTTTTTTAAGATTTTATTTATTTATTTGACAGAGAGAGATCACAAGTAGGAGAGGCAGGCAGAGAGAGGGAAGCAGGATCTCCGCCGAGCAGAGAACCCGATGCGGGACTCGATCCCAGGACCCTGAGATCATGACCTGAGCCGAAGGCAGCGGCTTAACTCACTGAGCCACCCAGGCGCTCCTTAGTATAATACTCTTAAGATTTATTCATATTGTTAGAATGGCAGAATTTCTTTTTCTCATGGCTGAATAATATTGCATATATATACATATATGTATGTACATACACATACACATACATATATACATATACACCCCACATAATATATCCATTCATCTGTGGATGGAAACTTAGGTTGTTTCCATATCTCAGCTATTGTGAATAGTATTGCAGTGAACCTGGGAGTGTCCTGATCTTGTTTCTATTCCCTTAGGGTGTATACTGAGAAGAGAGGGATGTCTACATCATTTGGGTAATTCTGTTTTTGATTTTTTAAGGAAAGCTCCATACGTTCTCCAAAGTAATGCTGCATCAGTTTACATTGCTACGAGCAGTGAACAAGGGTTCCCTTTTGTTCACACCCTCACCAACACTTGTTAAATTACATTTTTTTTGTGATAGCCATTCTAACAGGTGTGAGGTTATATCTCATTATAGTTTTGATTTGCAAAACTGTATATTTGGTGATATCTAGTAATGCTGAGCCACCTTTTCACATACCTGATAGCCATTTATAGATCTTCTATGGAAAAATGTCAGTTTTTAAATTGGATTTATTTATCGATTGATTAATTGCTATTCACATAGTATGAGTTCTTCGTATATTTTGGATATTAAGCCCTTATCAAGTATATGGTCTGAAAACATTTTGTCCCATTCTGTAGGTTTTCTCTTCATTTTGTTGATGATATCCCTTGGTGTATAGAAGCTTTTTTTTTTCCTTTCTTTCTTTAAAATGGAGGTATTATTGAAGCACAGTGGGGCAGGAAGAGCTGCTACCGTTCCCGGCTGCCCGAAAGCTTTTTAGTTTGATATTGTCCCATTTGTTTATTGTGTTTTCATCACCTTTACTTTTTGTGTTTTGAAATTGAAAAAAAATCATTGAAGACTGATGTCAAAGAGCTTACCCCTTATGTTATCTTCTAGAAGTTTTATCGTTTCAGGTCATTTTGAGTTGATTTTTGTCTGTGTTGTAAGATAGGGGCCCAGTTTCATTCTTTTGATTGTGGTTGTCCAGTTTTCCCAGCACCATTTCTTGAAGAGACTATCCTTTTCCCATTGTATATTCTTGGCTTGTCAAATACTAATTGACCATATATACGAGAGTTTATTAATTAACCATATATGCATGAGTTTATTTTTGAGCTCTCTGTTTTGTTTCATTGATTCGTATATCTGTTTTAATGCCAGTGTTGTTTACTATAGCTTTGTAGTGTACTTTGAAGTTAGGAAGTGTGAGGCCTCTAGCTTTGGTCTCTCTCAAGATTCCTGTGGCTATTTGGGGGCTTTTGTGGTTGATTACAAATTTTAGGATTATTGGTTTTAGTTCTGAGAAAATGCCACTGGAATTTTGAAAGGGATTGCATTAAATTTGTACATTGTCTTAGGGTGTTTGGACATTTTAACAATATTCTTCTAATCTGTGAGCACAGATTTATTTGTGATTTCCATTTATTTGTGTCTTTTTCAATTTCTTTCATCAGTGTCTTATAGTTTTCATATACAAATCTTTTACCTCCTTTGCTAAATTTATTCCTAAGTATTTTTTTTTTTGATGCAGTTGCGAATGGGGTTTTCTTAATTATTCTTTCTGCTAGTTTGTTGTTAGTATATATAAACACAACTTGTTTATAACAACTTGTTGTTGTTCATATATATATAGACATAACTGATATTTGTATATTGATTTTGTATCATGCATCTTTTCTGAATTTGTTGATTGGTTCTAACAGCTTTTTGGTGGAGTCTTAGTATTTTCTGTATATAATATGTCATCTGCAAATAGTGAATTTTACTAACTCCTTTCCAATTTGGATGTCTTTTTTCTTTTTCTTGCCTAATGTCTGGCTAGGATTTCCAGTACTGTGTGGAATGAAAGTGGCGAGAGTGAGCATCCTTGTCTTGTTCCTGATCTTAGAGGGAAAACTTTCAGCTTTTCACTGTTGAGGATGACGTTAGCTGTGGGCTTGTCATATGTGACCTTTATTATGTTGAGGTATTTGTTGAGAATTCTTATCATGAAAGAATGTTGAATTTCATTAAATGTTTTCTTTATCTTTAGAGATGATAATTTGATTTTTGGGGGGGGGGGGGGGGGGGGGGGGGCAGAGGGAGAGAGAGAATCTTAAGCAGACTCCATGCCTAGTGTAAGAGCTTGATGTGGGCTTGATCTGACAACCCTGAGATCATGACCTGAGCCAAAATCAAGAGTTGGATGCTTAACTGAGCATCCAAGTGTACTCCAATATGATTTTTATCCTTCATTTTATGTGTGGTATTACATTTACTGATTTGCCTATATTGAACTATCTTTGCATCCCAGGGATAAAACCCTCTTGATCATGGTGTGTGATCCTTTTAATATGTTGTTGAATTCTGTTTATTAATATTTTGTTGAGGATTTTTGCATTCATATTCATCAGGGATATTGTCCGGTAGGTTTCCTTTTTATAGTGTCCTTGTTTGGTTTTGATTATAAGGATAATGCTGGCTTCATAAAGTGAATTTGGAAATGTTCCCTTCTCTTCAAGTTTTTGGAAGCGTTTGGAAAGGATTGATAATAATTCTTTTTTAAATGTTTGGTAGAATTACCAGTGAAGCCATCTGGTCCTGACTTTTTTGTAGGAAGGTTTTTGATTACTGATTAAATCGTCTTACTAGTAATTGGTCTGTTCTCATGTTCTGTTTCTTCATGATTCAGTCTTTGTAGGTTGGTATATTTCTAGGAATTTGTCCCTTTCTTAGATTGTCCAATTTGTTGTATGTAATTATATAGTCCCTTATGATCCTTTATATATGTGTGATACAATTTGTAATGTCTCCTCATTCATTTATAATTTTAAGTTCTTTCACATTTTTCTTTGTTAGTCTAGCTAAATGTTGTCTATTTTATCTTTAAAAAAACCAGTTCTTAGTTTCATTATTTTTTCTATTGTCTTTTCAATTTCTGTTTCATTTATTTCCACTCTGATCTGTGGTCTTTCTTTCTTTCTTTCTTTTTTTTTAAACTGACTTTGGGTTTAGTTTGTTATTTTCTAGTTCTTTAAAAAAATTTTTTTTCCTTGAGTAAATTTAGGCTGTTTATTTGAACTTTTTCTTTTTTTCTTAATGTGGGTAGTAATTGCTATGAACTTACTTCTTAGAAGTGCTTTTGCTGTAGCTCTTAAGCTTTTATATTGTGTATTTCCATATTAATTTGCCCATAGATTTTTTAAAATTTCTTCTTTGACCCATTTGTCAGCATTAGTAGCATGTTGTTTAATCTTCATATATTTGTGTATTTTTCAGATTTCTTCTTATAATTGATTTCTAGTATGATACTATAGAAAAGATGCTTGATATGATTTCATTTTTCTTAAATTTATTAAGACTTGTTTTGTGGCCTAACATGATGTATTCTGGAGAATGTTCCATTGGTAATTAAGTATTTTGTTGCTTTTGGGTGGAATGTTCTGTAAATTTCTCTTGAAGCCATATGGTCAAATGTGTAGTTTAAGTTAAGTGTTTCCATATTTTTTTTTTTAAGATTTTATTTATCTATTCGACAGAGATCACAAGTAGGCAGAGAGAGAGGTGGAAGCAGGCTCCCTGCTGAGCAGAGAGCCTGATGCCAGGCTCGATCCCAGAACCCTGGGATCTACACCTGAGCCAAAGGCAGAGGCTTTAACTCACTGAGCCACCCAGGCACCCCACCATATTGATATTTTTTTCTAGATGAACAATACATTGTTGAAAGTGGGGTATTGAAGTTTCTATAATTATTGTGTTGCTGTCTGTTTCTCTCTTCAGATCTGTTATTATTTGCTTTTTAATTTTAGGTACTTCTGTATTGGGTAGATAAATATTTAAAAATATTACAACTACTTGTTGGATTGATGCCTTTATCCTTATGTAATGACCTTCTTTGTCTCTTCTTGTGATCTTTTGCTTTGAATGCTATTTTGTCTGATATAAGTATAACTGGTCTTGCTCCCTTTTGGTTTCGATCTGCCTAAAATGTCTTTTTCCATTCCTTTACTTTCAGTCTATACATACCCTTAAGATATATAAGAGAACTTAGTCCACTTACATTTAAAGTAATTATTGATAGATATGGATTTATTATTGTCATTTTGTTAATTGTTTTCTGGCTGTATTGTAATTCCTTTGTCCCTTCTTTTATTTCTTTTTTGTTATTTGGTGATTTTCTATAGTGGTATGCCTAGCTTTCTTAATCTTTTGTTGTAGTTTTTACTTTGTGGTTACCATGAGGCTTATATAAAAGATTTTATACTTGTAATAGTGTATTTTAAGTTGGTAGCAATTTATGTCAAATGCATACTACTAACACTCCCTATTTTTACTCTACCCCCATACATTTTGTTTTTGATGTCATTATTTATATCATTTTGCCTTGTGTATCCATTAACAAATTATGTATCCAATTATGTATCCATAACAAATTGTTATTTTTACTAGTTTTATCTTTGTGCCTTCATACTAGATTCACAAGTAATCTACCCACCTTCATTACAAATTATAGTAATCTGAATTTAACTATGTATTTACTTTTGCCAGGGAGATTTTTTCTTTAGTTTGTCTTGTTGTTACTAATAAGCATTCTTTAGTTTGCAGCTTGAAGAAGTCATCTTAACATTTATTATAAAGCTGGTTTAGTATCAGTGAACTCCTTAAGCTTTTACTTTCCTGGAAGACTCTCCTACAACTGTGAAGGACAGCTTTGCTGGGGAGAATATTTTGGGCTGGTACTTTCTTCTTTCATGACTTTCATTCTACTTCTTTCTCACCTGCAAAAATTTTTCAGATTTTGCTTAAAAATTTCCTGATTATCTTATGGTGATCCCCTATTATGTAAAATAAATTTTTCTTTTTCTACTTTTAAGATTCTGTCCTTGTCTTTAACTTTTAACTATTATAATGAGTCTTGGTTTAAATTTATCTTGTTTGAAATTTTGTAGGTTGTTTCTTTTCCTGTGGTAGGTGTTATTCAAATAGGCTTTCAGTCCCTTTTTCTCTTTCTTTGCCTTCTGGGACCACATAATACATATATTGGTATATTTTATGGTGTCCCATAACTCTCTGAAGCTACATTCACTCTTTTTCATTCTTCTTACTCATTACTTCTCTAACTGGGTGAATTCCACTGTCCTGTCTTCAAGTTTGCTGATTCTTTCTTCCACTGATCTAATCTGCTGTTAAATCCCTCTGTTGAATTTTTCAGTTCACTTATTTTTTTTTTTTTTTTTTAAAGATTTTATTTATTTATTTGACAGAGAGATCACAAGCAGGCAGAGAGAGAGGAGGAAGCAGGCTCCCCTAGAGAGCAGAGAGCCCGATGCGGGGCTCGATCCCAGGACTCTGAGATCATGACCTGAGCCGAAGGCAGCAGCTTAACCCACTGAGCCACCCAGGTGCCCCTCAGTTCACTTATTTAATTATTCGGCTCTTTGTTTTGTTTGGTACTTTCCTGTATTTTTTTTTTTAAGATTTTATTTATTTATTTGACAGACAGAGATCACAAGTAGGCAGAGAGGCAGGCAGAGAGAGGGGGAAGCAGGCTCCCCGCTGAGCAGAGAGCCCAATGCGGGGCTCGATCCCAGGACCCTGGGATCATGACCTGAGCTGAAGGCAGAGGCATTAACCCACTGAGCCACCCAGGTGCCCCAACTTTCCTGTATTTTTAATCTCTTTTTTGAAATTCTCATTTAATTCATGCATTGTTCTCTTGATCTTGGTGAACATCTTTATGATCATTGTTTTTTACTCTTGATCAGGTAAATCACTTATTTCCCTTTTATTAAAATCTGTTTCAGGAGTTTTGTCTTGTTCATTTGTTTGTAACATATTTCTCTGTTTCTTCATTTTCCTTAACTTTCAGTGTTGACTTCTGTGAATTAGATAAAACAGTCACATTTCCCAGTCTTGATGGAATGGTCTCATGTAGATGAAGAATCTTATCATTCAGCCTGGCCCTAGCTCTTGGCTGTCTCTCAAACCTTTTGTGATTGTCCAAACTGCCTTCTTCATGGCTCTCAGTAGCTGAGAGTATGCCAAGATCTTTGTGTCCCCAAGTGGAGGATCAGTCATTGGCGTGTATGCAAGCTGAATGAAAGCTAGACCCTCAGGTAGCAGCTTTTAAAGTATGCAGGTAGATGTGTTTTAGAGAAAGATTGGGATCTGGATGTTTTTGTCTCCCCTGTCCTAAGCCCTGGGAGTTAACCAGTTAAGAACTGTTTCTTTGTTTGCTACTGTTTTGTGGGACATACGAATGCAATCCCTGCAGGCTGTCAGAACCAAGCAATCAAAGAGTGCATCCCCAGGGTGGCAGCCATAGTATAGTACCAGATGTGTGCATAACTCTTCTAGGAAGCTATTTGTGATTTGTAGTGATCTACTGGGAGAATGCAGAGATGGTGTCTGCTGGCTTCCCAGGTTTCATGGAAGCTTGACATCTGTCTGTACATGTATGCTAAATTAGAAGCCTCATGTTCTGGCAGCAGCTTTTAAAGTATGTAACTGGTCTCTTATTGGGAATGACTGGGAGATGAGTCTTTCTGTCTGCTCCTTGTGCATTGAGCCCGAGGGAGATAGCCACCATAGAATTATTTATTTGCTGCAATCCTGTTGAGTCTGCTAATGCAAGCTCTGGCCACCAGAGTTAGGCGATCAAGGGGTATGTCCTTTGGGTAGCAGCTGCAAAAGCCAAGCACTGGATGAGTACACAAACTACTTTCAGGAAGATACCAGTGAGTGAGAGGTGGGCAGAGAGGGAATGCAAAGATGGTGCTCACTGACCTTTCTGGTTTCTGGAGAAGACCTGTCCCTACATGTGTGTTAAATGAGAGACCTGGCCCTCAGGCTGCACCTTTTAAGATATTCAAATAGACATATTTCAGGAAAGAATGGTAGGTGGGCATTTTTGTCTGTTGCCTCTGTGCTGAGCTTTGGGGGCATAGCCACAATGAGTCTGTGGAGCCCACCAAGAACTATTTCTTTGTTTGCTATGGTTTTCTGGGTCTTGTGGACACAAGCCCCATTGGCTTTCAGAGCTAGATGTTTTGGGGGTCTGTCCCTGAGTTGGTGGAAGTCTTAAAAGTGACACTAGATATTGCGTTGAAACCCTTTAGTCTTTCCTTTTTTTTTTTTTTTTTTTTTTTTTTAAGATTTTATGTATTTGAGAGAGAGCATACACAAGTGGGCACACCGGGAGGGGAGGGGGGAAGAGGGAAAGAATCTCAGCACAGAACCCCAAGTGGGGCTCCATCTCATGACCCTGAGATCATGACCTGAGCCAAAACCAAGAGTTGGATGCTCAACCAGCTGAGCCACGCAGGCACCCCAGAAAATCTTTACTCTTCAGGGAGAAGTCGGTAGTTGTGAATTCTCTCCCAGTAGTATGTTGCTGTGCTGGGAGTAGGGGTTATGGAAAGAGTGTTTCTCAGTCTTTCCTACCCATTCAGTTTATGTTTTTTATTTGTCCTCTGTGTAGTAGTCACTCAGCTGGTTTCTGGATTAATTTCAGAGGGACTTGTTTCATGGTTAGATATGGATTCAATATGTCTCTGAGAGGAGGTGATTTTGGGATCTTGTCACCATCTTCAACTGAATCAGAGTTGTGATTTTCAAATGTTATCTTTTTGAATGAATAATTATTCCAGGGAATTAACAGAGATGCCAGTCATATCTAAAATATAACACAAAGTAAGTCTTAAAAGGTATATAACTTCATTTATGTTGCTGCATGATACAACTCTTTTCAGTAAATATACCATTAGAGAATACAGTAGTTCCCCTTATCCACAGTTTTCCTTTTCACAAGATTGAGTTACCCACAGTCAGCCATAGTCCAGAAGCAGATGGTGGTCCTTCTGATTTCAGAAGGTCAGTAACTAGCTTAACGCTATGTCAATACAATTTCTGTATCATTTGCTACACTTTATCTCATCATGTAGGCATTGTACCATCCCACATCGTTATAAGAAGAGGGGTGATGAGATATTTTCAGAAAGAGAAACCACATTGGTATTTTTATTATAGTATAACTATTCTATTTTATTTTTAGTGATTGTTGCTAGTTTCTTACTGTGTCTAATTTATAAATTAAACTTTTTCAAAGGTATGCATGTATAGGATCTAAAATAGTATATATAGAGTTTGGTGCTATCTGAGATTTCATTCCACTGGGGGTCTTAAAATGTATACCCTGTGGAAAAGTAGGGGGTAGTACAGTATGTTAGAATGATAGCAAAAGGCTTATGTTGTTTATTGATATCATACATGTATGCAATTTATGTCATAGACTGGTCTCATAGTTACACAAAATAGGTGGCATGGGGAAGGAGAAAAAAAAAATTATAGAGTTTCTGCAAAATTACCAAAGGAAAGAAGTGCTATATACTTTCTAATGTACTTTTTAATGTTAAAAAAATTAAAAATTCCAAAACCCAAGGACACTGAGAAGGTTTCTTGGACTTATATAACAATTTTTATCTATTAGTTGCAGAGCCAAAACAATAAGAAATTAATTTTATATAAAAAATAGCTTTTAACTATGAAGTCCTCCTGTCATTCTTCAGTTCGTTAAACTTACTTTTGGTTGTTATTATTTAAAAAAAAAATGTAATTAGGCAGTTCCAAGAAAGCTTCGGAACAGCTGTAATTACAGCTGCAGATTTAGTCAAAATAGGGGTTTTTAAAGGCTCCACTCCCCTTTTGCATCTCTTTCCCTCACCCTAAGTAACCCAAATTTAGTTGTAAAAGTTTTGGTGCACTCAGGATTCCTGAAACTGAAGAACCATATGTTTAACTGCATGCAGATGTGATGATTATATGTGACTCTTCATTAAGATTTTCCGAAACCTTTTTAGTTTTACTACTCTATGCACAGTTAAATGACTTTTATCAGCTTGTTTCTGTATTTAATTTTACAGATATATGTGTATTCCAAACATAGTTTATTAATTTTTATCAAGATTCAGGCATCTGCTAAAGCTACTTAGGGGGATAATAGTCTTTAAATTTAAATTTGAGCTAAATGATGCTGCTATTATTACAAGCTGACTGGGAATCTGTTACACCTTACGTCTATGTTTTTCTTGAAATTTTACTTCAAATATTTTTCAAAAATATTCCTTCAGGGGCGCCTGGGTGGCTCAGTGGGTTAAAGCCTCTGCCTTCGGCTCAGGTCATGATCCCAGGGTCCTGGGATCGAGCCTCACATCGGGCTCTCTGCTCAGCGGGGAGCCTGCTTCCTCCTCTCTCTCTGCCTGCCTCTCTGCCTACTTGTGATCTCTGTCAAATAAATAAATAAAATCTTTAAAAAAAAATATTCCTTCAAATTTTACTCTATAGGAAGTTAACTTTAACCTTGTCTAAAAACAAATTTGGTAAATCTTTAATTGGAGAAAGTTCTGTTATGATAAATCAGAAGTTAAATATACATGCTTGTTAGTACTCCCCTCACTCTTCCTTCCTTAGCTTTATGATCTAGGGATGTGGATGTCATTCTGAGGTCTGGTTTGCTGTTAGTCAGGGATTGGCCATAAGGGTTATGAAAAATATGGCTGAGCGAGGTTTGGGGCCAAACTCTCTGTCTCAGTTAATTGCCATCTCCTTAGCAGATGTTAGTTATGCTGAATATCATTCATGGACTACAGTAACTTAACTTGGATTCTAACTGTAATTTTGCAGTGTTATATTCTCAGAATTTGTTTAAAAATTGTAGTTATTTGTGGTTGAATCACACATAGGGAAATTCAAGAAGTCTTCTGCCAAAGTTAACAATTTAACACTTTCAGGCAGGTGAGCAAATGAAACATACCTGTATGTGTATACCACCATGTTCAAAGGGATAAGGTTACAAAGATATATGGCTCTTACCTTCAAGTACAGTGGGTAGAAAAGATACAAATATGTGCATTAGTTTAAGAAATCAACTTCTGGGGGTGCCTGGGTGGCTCAGTCAGTTAAGCATCTGCCTTCAGCTCAGGTCATGATCCCAGGGTCCGGGAATTGAGCCCCACATCAGGTTCCTTGCTCAGCAGTGAGTCTGTTTCTCTCTCTCCCGCTGCCCCTCTGCCTGCTTATGCTCTCTCCCTCTCTTCTCTCTCTCAAATAAATAAAATCTTAAAAAAAAGAAATCAACTTTTAGAGGGTAAATAAACTTGGATTTAAATCTCTAGACCAGGAACTCTTTAGATCTTAAAGAAATTCCAAAACTCTAGACCAGTTTTCTTCTACATGAGGAAAAAGATTCAAAGACGTGGAGTGAATTAAGTCATCGATTTGGAAATAAATAGGACATTTATTGGACATTCTAAATATGAACTCAAGAGTGACAAAGGTAGCAAGTTAACTTTGCTCTTAGAATCTTGGATGTCAGCTAATGTCGATTGATTGCTCATTGTAGGCACTTTTAGCGAGAAACTGCTAGTTCTTTCCTCACAGGAGTCTAAGTGGGAGTATCAGCAGAATGTGGACTTATATAGTAGGTTATTTTTAGAGAGATAAAATTGAACAAAAGCCATTTCAGAGAATACTCCTGAATTCAAATGAATGGTTTAATACATTCATTAAGACAGAATAAAGAACTGTATTTACAAAATTACATAACTTAAAACATAGATTGGCTTATTTGAGATTGAGTATAATTTTGATGATGAAGATACAACTAATTATGTAAAAATAAAGGGAGAAACTTAACAGAAAGAAACTATTAGGAAGGAAAATAAAACTGAAGCTTTAAAAAGATAGGAAAAATGAAATGTGAAAAGTAATTTAATTTTATTTAGGGACTGGCTACCTATTTATCTCATTACCAAAACTTGATGATGTCATTGTCTCTTCTTTCGTCTTCTTGCTTTCTCTACTGGTGCTCTCTGAAAAAGGCTGTAGTGTGGTGTGGTGTGTGATACAGGTCAATACAGTTCTGGGTTTGTCAGCAATGACCAGCATAGGCTTGGATTTAAGGTTTGTGTATTTAAGACATACAAAATGAATAATTTTGAATTACTTTAACTTCTGAGCTTCAATTAAGGTACTTCATGAAAAATGAGATTAGGTCTTGGATATGACTATAAGATTGTTAGAATAATCAAATGAAGTCACATGAAATGTTTTAAAAACTGAAGACTTCACGAGGTATATAATATATTTTTTATAATTATAGATTCAATCCAGCTTGACAAATACTTGAGTATCCAATATGTCAGAACCAGGGTTGTAGACTTTTGAATTCAGGAAGATCGAGTCCTGCGTAATTTGGGGAAGAAACAAAATATATAGTATATATAACATATGTATAATATATAATGCAAATGTCTATAATGTATGACAGAATATGAAAAGGGTAATAAGAGGTTCAGCTGAACCAGATTGTGGCTTAAGTTAAAGAACTGTGCCCCCAGAATCTGCTCGAATTCCATGAGACTTGGTATGCCACAAGTGACAAAGTGAATATTTTGACCTTTTCTTACATATCTTCTGTTTTTTGAACCTTTAAGTAAGAGTGGACAGATTTTTAACTTGCATTGTAATGTGGTGAAAGTCTAAACTTGGGCTCTTCTACTGGTTGCAGATGGGAGCTTACTGATTTTTTAGGTGTCCAGACATGAATCAGTAGCTGAGTCAAAGTGCCACAAAGAATGTATAATTTTAGATTTGGTGAGTATTGTCAGTGGGATAGGTTCTAGATTTTAATATCTGGGTTGGATACCTTGAAAAGGACATAGGTGATTAAAGGGATGCTTGAGGAACATCTATCCAACCCCCTTGAAGATAACTTTTACAGGGTCCCAGTATTACCCTGTTTCTCATAGTGAGGAATCTCTCTGTTATGTGATGAAGTATACTTTCTTACGAGCTCTTGTGTTTGGGATTCTTTGTTTTGTCAGACCAAGTGACCTGCTCCATCTGCTGTCTATATTTTTTACATTTTATTAGATATGCTAAAAGCTTGAATAAGGAGAGAACCTGTTGATGGGGCAACCAGAAATAGAAGAGGAGAATGATAGGTTCAGGAAGCAAGTCAAAAAAGGAAATAATAATGATAATAGCTAATACTTATGAACATTGAAGTTCCAGGCCCTGTTCTAAATGCTTTTCTTTTATTATCTTACAACAACGTATGGTATTGGTATTTTAATAGTAAATATGAGTTAAATGAAATATTAATTTAATGTTAAATGGCAATAATATTTATCCCTGTTGCAGACAACGCAGCTGAGCTATAGGGTTTTGCACAATGAGAGGCAGGGTTCATGCTAGGGATATTCGGTTCTGTATATCGAATTCTAACACTACCACATACTACTTGTTAGAGATGATCTGGAGGCTCTTTTGGGAAAAATTCTCAGCCTCCTCTTCTCTAAGTACAGTATTCATTAGAGATAAAAGATGAATATTTTAAGGCCAGTAACTTGGTTGGCAAAGGTAGGATAGAGGAGGTGAAATATAGAATTTATTCAATGTTTCAAGACTGAATGAAGGTATCAGAAAGGAAGGAACCTGAATATGCATATAATCTACTTTGCAAATCAGGCAGGAAGGGAATTTTGGTTAGGCTATTGTAATGAGATTTTATGATGCTACATAGTCATGAAAAATTGACATAGAAATAGTTTCATAAGAGCTTATGATTGATCACTAGTTTATAGACCAGCATTGTCCAGTAGAAATATAATGTGAACCATACATGTACTTTTAAATTTTCTGGTAGCCATATTAAATAAGGTAAAAAGAAACCGGTGAAAGTAGTTTTAATAATATATTTTATTAAACCTAATATATTAAAAATATTACCTGAACTGCTAATTAATATAAAAAAATCAATGAAATCTTTTGTATTCTTCCTACTAAGTATGAAATCAGTGTATATTTTACACTTACAGAGTTTCTCACTTCAAATTAACCATATTTCACATGCTGAATGACCGCATTTGGCTACTGACTACCTTACCTGACAGTGCATTTATGTACCATTAAAAGATAAAAGATTGGTTTGTCTTGTTATGTTCTTAAAACATTTCTGATTGAATTACAGATAGATGATTTATTCTCCCTGTGTGTGTATAACACACAAAGAGTAGAGGTTATGATCTGGGGCCAAAAAGGCATCACTCACTATTCAGTTGTGTCTAGAGAATTTGCTCAGGAGGGGAATATATTTTTAATATTTAGTAAGAAGGGATAAGGAAAGATTTACCAAACGTGTCTGCCTTCAGCTTAGGTCATGATCCCAGAGTCCTGGGATCGAGGCCCACATTGGGCTCCCTGCTTGGCAGGAAGCCTGCTTCTCCCTCTCACACTCCTCCTGCTTGTGTTCCCTCTCTCACTCTGTCTTTCTCTGTCACATAAATAAAATCTTAAAAACAAAAACCCATGATGTTTGTTAGTCAGCAACTCTGTGCCTCTGCCTGGGACCCTTCACAACCTCACTAATTTGCTTTTTGTGGGATTTAATGTTTAAGGTTATGTCCCTCAAGCAGGAATTTCTAAATCTGCCTTTTCCTACCCCCCCCCAAAAAAGATATACCTAATTAAACAGATCACTTCAAAATGACAAATCTTTCATAATTGGGGCGCTTGGATGTTTTGGTCCAGTAAGTGTCTACCTTTGCCTCGGGTCATGATCCCAGATTCCTGGAATCAAGTCCCACATCACAGGGACTCGCTTCTTCCTATCCTCCCCCTTGTGCTCTCTTTCACTGTCTCTGCTCTCTCTCAAATAAATAAATAAAACGTTAAAAAAAAATCTTTCTAATTGTAGAAGTATAATATGCATTCTTTGTAAAAATTTAGATAATAGAGATACCTACTTTTTTGTGTTTAATCAACAGATCTCCAGCAGAAGGAAGTGTTATCACTTTGGCTTCTTTCTGTAGTACTGGGTTCCTTGAGCTCTGTAGCATTCCAGTGAATCAGAATCTCTTTGGTTTGTATGGGAGAGGTATTCTCTCCTTAAAGGTGAGGGTGAGCAAATGGGAGATAGGTGTTCTCCCTGGCTGAGTTATATTTGTATATTGTTCTGTATTATGTACCATTTTATATTTAGCTAAGAGCTAAATTTTAATGCATTTCATTAAAAATCTGTCTAGAGAGTT
Organism: Enhydra lutris kenyoni; assembly: GCF_002288905.1. Taxonomy (NCBI): domain Eukaryota; kingdom Metazoa; phylum Chordata; class Mammalia; order Carnivora; family Mustelidae; genus Enhydra; species Enhydra lutris. The sequence continues at coordinate 60,842,137 of NW_019154088.1, forward strand.
ATCTATAAATTATAAGGTTTGTAAAACTAAATAACCTCCATGAGACTTATATTAACTTGTTGAGAGTTATCAGGTTAAAATAAAATAAAATAAAAATAAAAAAATAAAATAAAATCTGCTCTTTGCAATTTTAACAGAATAGAATGTGCTTTTATCATTAGTAATTTTCATTTTCTGAATTTCTAGTTTTGGTGGTATGTGTATGTTATCAGTATATACATATCTTTTTTTGCATGATTAATTGTGTTTTGTTATGAACGTGGTTCAAGTGGGGAAGGTTTGTGGAAACCAGTGTCTAAAATGCTTGCGATTTTAGAGATAGCTGGTTGGAATAGGCAGGCTAGAAATGTACTTGGGAGGAGAAAATGATGGCCATTTGGGAGGCACTGAGATGAGGGGAAAACAGATGCTTTGAGAAGAGGTCCAAAATGTTTTAAGAAGTAAATGATTCATACAAAAAACTTAATCATTAGGAACATAAGCAGATTTTATAAAATTTGAGTAGAAAGCATCCTGAAGGAGAACTTTGAATTGCATATTTATTCTGTTCATATTTTAAGACGGGTGAAATATAGAAGTCTCCTTATTGTTTTGAATTCATCGACTACAACTCCTCTTGTGGTGTAACTAAAATCCCGTGGATTCTGTTCAGATACCTTTTTCCTGTACAGTTGCCAAAAGTGCAGCAGAACTACAACTCCTTTTGTGGAATTCATCGCCTTGTAGCTTCTTATACTCTTAACTAAGGATTACAGCCCTTTGATGTGGGAAGTCAAGAGACTTTGAGTTTGTAATGTTTTTGAGTTAAACAGCTTAATGACTTAGACTGGATTTCATTTACCTTTCTATTCATATTGTCTGCTGGAATGTTAACAGTCATACTGGCCCTTATCGTGGAGTTATTGCTAATTCATAATTTTAAAGTGCTGTGAAAATATTAAATACTCTTTAAATATTAAGTATTATATTTATTAGAACATTACTTAATATGAATTAGTTCACTCATTAACCCGTACTTAATTTTGGTTATTATAATTACCTATTGTTAACCACCCATCATAGTATATGCCTGTCTTTCAGTTCTTAGTCATATAAGAACATTTGTGAGACATGCTTAGGTCATGGTTGACCTGGGGATGATTCAGGAAAATTCTTGTAAAGTGTAGTTATGACTATAGAATGATTTTGTGCTTACTGTTGTTGTCCTGCTATTTCTGGAAGTTAGCCTAGGTTAAAGTAAAGAGTTCAGGTTTTGGAGTCACAGGTATCACCTTGAATCCTTTCTCTGCTCCCTAACTATCTCTGGGCAAATTATTTGCCCAGACAATTTATTAAACCTTAGTTCCTACAACTTGGAAGTAAGTAACAACCATGTCTTAGAGTCATTATGATTACCCCCACAAAGTAGACTCTTACTAGGGATAATAGCAGCTTACTGTTTCCTCCTTTTAAAAATTTATTTATTTATTTTTTTAATAAGATATTTTACTTTATTCATTTGAGAGAGAAAGTACAAGCGAGTGAGAGTACAAACAAGAAGGAGGGTCAGAGGGAGAGGGAGAAGCAGACTCCCCACTGCACAGGGATCCCAACACTGGGCATGTGTTCCTAGGACACTGGGATCATGACCTGAGCTGAAGGCAGACACTTAATCCACTGAGCGACCCAGGTGCCCCTCTGCGCCCCCTCTTCTTCTTCCTCTTCTTCTTCTTCTTCTTCTTCCTCTTCCTCTTCCTCTTCTTCTTCTTCTTCTTTTTTGTTATTTAATAAAGACTTTTTTTAGAGCAGTTTTATGTTCACAGCAAAATCCTATCCCCTGGGGCGCCTGGGTGGCTCAGTGGGTTAAGCCGCTGCCTTCGGCTCAGGTCATGATCTCAGGGTCCTGGGATCGAGCCCCGCATCGGGCTCTCTGCTCAGCGGGAAGCCTGCTTCCTCCTCTCTCTCTGCCTGCCTCTCTGCCTACTTGTGATTCTCTGTCAAATAAATAAATAAAATCTTTAAAAAAAAAAAAAATCCTATCCCCTGCCCCTGCACATTCATAGACTCCTCCATTATTAACATTCCCCACTAGAGTGGTGCATTGTTGTAATTGATGAACCTACACTGACATATCATAATCACCCAAATCCGTAGTTGACCTTAGGGTTCATTCTTCCTGTTGTACATTCTGTGGGTTTGGACAAATGTATAACATGTATCCATCATTATAATACATAGTATTTTCACAGCCCTAAAAATCCTTTCTCCTTTCTTCTTTTCATCTCCCTTGCTCTTTCCCTAACTTCTACCTGTGACAGCCCCTGATTTTTTTTTTTTTTTTTACTGTTTCCATAGTTTTGCCTTTTCTAGTATGTCAAATAGTTGGAATCACACAGTATGCAGCCTTCTCACATTGGTTTCTTTTTACTTTAAGTTTCCTCTGTGTCTTTTCATAGCTTCATAACTTACTCCTTTTTTAGTGCTGAATAATATTTCATATGTATCAAAGTTTACTTTTTCATTTACCTACTGAAGGACATTTCGGTTGTTTCCAAGTTTGGCAGTTATGAATAAAGCTGCTGTAAACATGCATATACAGAGTTTTGTGTATATATTAGTTTAGCTACCAGCTAGTTTAATGAGCATTTCTTTATCTTAGAAACTGTTATAGACTTTACATGCAATATATCATTTAATTCTTATGTCTGTAATAGATTATGTAAAGTTCACGGCCTATGGTAATGTATGTCCAACAACTGGTAGTTATTATTTTTTCTCTGTCTTAATTCCAAGCACGTAGTTTAATCAGAAGTTGAAGCTCTTAAGACGAGGGATGGGGTGAGTAGTCTGATCAGACCTAAAGGGCTTATAGGGAAGTTGAGAGTGGTTTGAATGTGCAGTATATATGGAAGTGTAATTTAAGGATAATCTGCATAATAATTACTTAGGAAGCTTGTTAAAATGTATAATTTTGGGTTCATCCTCAGAAACTCAGACTTTATGATTCAGAATCCCTGGTCATGGGCCCAGAAGTCTATAATTTTATGAGCTTAATATGTAATTCTGATTGACAATGAAGTTGAGAATCATCTTTTTAAGTTTATTCTTACTGATGAAAAAATTATTCAAGTGATTTTTAAATAGTTATTTTTCTTTGCTACAATAAGTTTTTTATTGATGATGGAGGTAGTAAATTTTTTTCGTTTAAGTTTTTACACATGATGTATAATAGATACAATTTTTCTATGTTATGAGGGTAGAAGGAGTAGTGATTACTCATTTGACTCGTATTTAGTAAACATAACTTATTTGAGGTATATTTTATTTTGCCATAGGTCACATTTTTTTTTTAAAGATTTTATTTATTTATTTGACAGAGAGAAATCACAAGTAGGCAGAGAGGCAGGCAGAGAGAGAGGAGGAAGCAGGCTCCCTGCTGAGCAGAAAGCCTGATGTGGGGCTTGAACCCAGGACCTGGGATCATGACCTGAGCCGAAGGCAGCGGCTTAACCCACTGAGCCACCCAGGCGCCCCAATTTTGCCATAGGTCATATTTTACTTTATTATTCAAATAATGTAGTGTTTTGGAATAGGGTAGCAAAGAAAGGTAGACTGAGAACACATACTATTATGAAGATAGGTGGACAGATGAAGAGAGTGGTTTTCTGGTTTTAACTAGAAGGAAAAAGTAACTACAAATAGGTTACATAACTAATATGGATAATTAAAACCTGATGGAAATTTTCAAGAGTTTTGGTATGGGTAATTTTGTTAGTCATATTAGTGAAAAGAGTCATATCAGGAATACTCTGCTTCTGTGTTTTTTGACAGTTGTCTTGTCTCCTAAAAACATGCTTCTTTTGGTTTTTTTCAGTGTTGGCTTCCTGAGACTCTTACTCCATTCTTTGGGAAATCAGGTTGCATCCTTACTGTGCTACACATGCATATTAGCTTTCTTTCTTTTTTCTTTTTCCTTTTTTTTTCTTGAGAGAGGGGAGGGGAGGGTGGTACAGAAAGAGAGGGAGAGAATGTTAAGCAGGTTCCATGCCCAGTACAGTACTTGATCTCACGACTCCAAGATCGTGACCTGAGCCGAAATCAAGAGTTGGGACACGTAACTGACTTAGCCACTAGGCTCCCTGGACCTCAACTTTCTTAGATTCTTCAGGTAAAACCTTACCCAAAGGAACCAATGAATTGCTTCAAGTTATAGTTTTATACTTAGGTATTTAGAAGAGTATATTCAGTGAGTCTTTGCTTTGATATTTTTAGTTCTCAAATCTTTCTGGCTCCATCATCCACTTTAGTAGCTCCTATGGGTTAAACAACTCTATTTTTAATAACTGTAGTTTTGTTCATTCTCAGTAACTAGGTCACCGGAGGTAGTGTACTTTTTTTTTTTTTTTTTAGGAGTTTGCTTGGGCTGAATGAAGTTAAGACATCTTAGAAATTTTTGCTTTCCTTTAAATACTCAGGATATAATTTTGCATATTTTAAATTCAATCTATTTGCAGGTACGATTACATTATTTACCTTTGAGAACTTTGGCTATTCTATCATGCTATTTAGAATTCACATGAATTATTACAACTTACTAGTAGGCCTTTAACTGACAGCATCGGACTTCTTTAAAAGTTGTCTTCAGTATTTTCAAAAGTAACATTTGGGTCTTACTGGGACTGAAATTTTTACTTCTGTTACAAGAGAAGCAGAGTCGACCTTTTGAAAAGTTAGGAGCACTGGAGTACAGAAGAGGAGAAAAGTCAGACTAAATTTATTTCATGCCTGTTTCATTGTGAAAAATAATCATAGCCTTTTTTCTTTACTTTTCTGAGGGTGGTGGCGATGGTGATAGTAGGAACAGTTGTGGGGGTGAATTAATGAGGCATTGAGGAGAATATATCTCCTAATGGGGGCTTTCGGTTATTTCCTAAGTGTAGATAACAAAGTGATTATTACCAAAAATTTTTCTTCTATGGGTTACTCTCACATGCAATATTTTATCCTATAATGTTGACCGTGTTGGCATTATAAGCAACCTCCTGAGTTATTGTCTTCTCTGTCATGTTCCTCTCCGTTTTAACTGGCGGCCACAGACTCATAACAGTGTTGATGTAGTTATATCACTATTACAACTCTGTTTATCTTTTTTTAAACCAGAGAAAAGCACACTGATTTTTTTTTCTTTTACTCTTACAGTGTTCCTATTGCCAATAATTATATTTTTCTCCTGAATGTTTTGGGATGGCATTGGTAAACAGTGTTATTTTGTGGTTAAGTTTAAGATAAGACTGTCTGGGTTCAATTCTCAGCTTTCCACTTACTAATTGTGTGACCCAAGGCAAGCTATTTATTTTATATAACTCTTTCCTGAGTTTTCTTATCTGTAAAACAGGGATTATAAAATTATCTACTTTATAGCGATATGTTGAGGATTAAATTATTTTGTAAAGAACAGTGCCTACAAACTGTATAGGCTGAATAAATACTAGTTATTATTAAATATTATTAAAAGTTATTCACTTACTAAAGCTGTATTCTTAGTATACCCTAGTAGACTTAAAGTATTTTTATTTTACTTAAAGTAAAAGTATTTAGGGGTGCCTGACGGGCTCAGTTGTTGGTGCATGCTGAGTTCAAGCCCCACATTGGGTGTAGAGATTACTTTAAAAAAAAGAGAAGTAGACTGTTTAAAACTTAAGAAAAATTTAACTTAGTTATTTTTAGGTTGGAGTCTGGACACAAACTCTCAAACCCTTTTCATACTGTTACCGAATGATTTTTTTTTTTCAAAACTCTAATGTGCATACAGATTACTCAGGGATCTTGTTATATTCTTAGTAAAACCTGAGAAGCTCCCTGTCTAATGAGCTCCACTGGTAATCTGGATTTATCTAAGTCCTTTGACCATACCTTGAGTATTATAGTTATGGAATGTTCCAGTAAGTGCTTCTCAGTCCCTCTGTCAGTACGTTATAAACATTGGAGTGGCTTTTTTTTTTTTTTTAAGATTTTATTTTTAAGTTATCTCTATACCCAACATAGGATTCAACTCATAATCTCAAGAGCGAGAGTTGTGCACTCTACTGACTGGCCATCAGGTGCCCTGTTTTGTTTTGTTTGTGTAATATGTCTACACTCCATCTTAGACCAGTTAAATCAGATCTCTGGCATTGTGTTCTGAGCGTCATCATCATTGTTACTATTTTGTTATTTTTGTCAAAACTTCTCATTCATTCTCATGTGTAAACAGCATTAAGAGCTACTATTTTAGTGATTCAAAGGAGAGTCAGTAAGCTAAGAAGCTCCATTTCATGTCTTCCTTTATTTTATCTTCATTTTATCATTTTAAGCATCTGTAGGGTGATGAAGGAGCGGTGGTTAGAACTCTTTAACTGGAAGGCAGCTAACATCCTGAAGTTTTTTTGGCCTGAGCTAAGAAGTGACTCCTTGAATCTCTCCTCATGCATCCTATTGCCTGTTGCTTTCATAAATTTTTTTGTAATTTCTTTCACTTCTCTCTAATTTGTCAGTGGCTTCCTGAAAGTATGATAACTCAAGCTCAGTATAAAACTTTACTTTAATAAAACAACAGTGGCAGAGGCAAAAAAATAAAGTTCCTTCCACTTCTTAAATTCTGTGATTTGTTATGTAAAGTGGACAACTATATTTGTTTTCGACTTTTTATTGACCTCTTCTTTATATTTCTGGGGATTAAAATGTGTTTTCTTTCTGTCATGATATTTGCTCAATATATTGCTTTTTTTTTAAAAGGGATTTTATTTATTTATTTGACAGAGAGTGTGCATGAATAAGCAGTAGGGGCGGCGGGGGGGCGGGCAGAAGGAGAGGGAGAAGCAGGCTCCCTGCTCATGCTGAACAGGGAGCCCGATGAGGGGCTCTATCCCAGGAACCTGGGATCATGACCTGAGCTGAAGGCAGACACTTAACTGACTGAACCACCCAGGAGCCCCCAATATATTACTTCCTCAAGTTGTGTTTCCTCATCTTTCTCAATCATACTTCTTGCATCCATTTCCCATCTTGCACCCATTTTGGGGGAGAGGCAGTAAATATTTTCTCATAGGCTGTCATGTTTTCAGAAAATAGTTTTCCTAAGCAATCAAGATCATGCTGGATTTTATTCTGTCTAGCCACTATATATCAGTTAGAATCTGGACAGGGAAGCAATCTACACTAGATCTTTCTGCCAAGAAAATTTAATATAGTCAATGGATTATACAGGTGTTGGAGTTGAAAGAGCAAAAGGGGAACATTGGAGTAACACAGAGATGATAATTGCAGAAAGCTACAACCATTAATACTGGGGGAACAAAAAAGGGCTTAGGAGTAGAGTTGGGGCTCAAAACCTCTGGAGGGAGTACTCTCTGGCTTCTGCTGATACTTCTGAGAGTGCTGGAAAAATTGGTGGCTGTCACCAACTGCTGCTGCTGGAGTGGAGGGCCTATGCTGGGGCAGTGCTGACTGGAAAAAGCAAGTTTCTCCAACTGCTCTTATTAGCAACAGCCAGCCAAGCTGGCTGGCCAAAGAGAAAAGTAGTTTCCAGAGTCTGTTTTCAGCATCACTATGTTGAGTATTAAAGGCTGGATTTGGAGCTAAAAGACAATAGCTGAATAATGAGCACATACAGCTTTCTCCTCTTCTGGTTACATGATGGCATGGGCCTTTGGTCTCTTGATCTCTTTCTGAGCTATTGGAACTGCTGTATGCTCTTAGAGTATAGGATTTGGAATGAAAGGGGTTGTTACTAAATTAACTCATCTAGTTCATGTGATTCAGGGGCATGAGATGGGACCACCTGCTCCAAGATAACTCTGTCATAGCCTTTCTTGGGATCTGAGATTTAATCATTAGATACTAATTTCTTTGTCTCTCAAGGGGTTTCTATTTTTCAAGATCCCTGATTTAAAATACAAAAATTGGGACACCTGGGTGACTCAATAGGTTAAGCATCTGATTTTCATAGGGGTGCCTGACTGGCTCAGTTGGGATCAAGCCCTGTGTTAGGCTCCCTGCTCAGCAGGAAGTCTGCTTGTCCTTCTGACCCTTCCCCTGTTCATACTCTCTCTCTCAAATAAATAAAGAAAATCTTAAATAAAATAAAGTACAAAGATTGTGGGAGCAATAATGATGCTTTTAAACCAAAGTTTAAAAATTGATTGCTTATTGGACAATGGTCTGCAGTAAGAACCAGTCTTTGAACAGATTATACCTTTTTTCTCATTCTAATCTTCCTGCAGAGATTCTCAAATATTAATACCTATGTGAATTATTTGGGGATTGTTAAAATGCAGAATCTGATTCAGTCTGTCCCTGGATAGGGACTGAGACTCTGCATTTCTGACAAGCTCCAATGGGAGGCTTAAGTTACTGCCCCTAGATTAGACTTTTCATCTCCTTTTGCCGCTTTGAAAACCACTGTTCTGGCTTACATCCCCTGCTGGACCTGGGTTTGAGTGGTTGAATGGTGAGTGATCATAAAGGAAAAGTTTTCTTGCAAGCTTAACTTTCTAGGAATATTTTGAGCAATCTTAATAGAGATTTATAAGCTGTTTCTTTCCAGGTGGAAAGAGAAGGACATATGCCTCTGAATAGGTTGAATTTTTGTCCATAATTTTGTTTGACTGCATCGTCTGCTCTGGATGCAGAGACATGTCTATCACGTGTAGTTTTCCTGGGTTCTTTTCAGTAATTTCATACATGTTTAAGGGGAACTGACTAATAGGAGATAGGATAGGAGGACAATTAATAAATTCATGCATGAGATATCTTGCCTTCATTAGAGCTGTTATTCTTGATTAAATAGAGCTATCTCTGGATTTCAAAAATTGAATTTGGTTTGAATTTCATACTAATTGCATTTCCCCACTTTTGACACTTTCATATACTTGTCTTCAAAGTGTAGGGTCTTGCCTTGATGCAAATAAGTGGTAGTCTATCTTTTATGTCTTTTATTTTTTAAAAGATTTTATTTACTTATTTGAGAAAGAGAGAAAGAGAGACAGAGAGTGTGTGTGTGCCCAGGGGTGGGGCAGAGAGAGAGGGAGAGAGACACTCCAGCAGATTCTATGTTAAGTGTGGAGCTGGATCCCACACCCCTGAGATCAGGACCTGAGCTGAAACCAAGAGTCGGAAGCTCAACAAACAGTGCCACCCAGGTGCCCCCAGATAAATGGTGGTCTATCTTAATGGAACTTTGAAGGCAGCCCAAATTTATGAAGTTGTTAAATGCTCTTTACATTTGGATTTTACTTACCAAGCCATACCTGGCCACATGAGTAAAACATTAAACTTTTATTCAATTGCCATCCTTCCAGATTCTCGCTTTGCAGCCACCTCATCCTCATTCCTGGATCTTTCTTTTTTTCTTTACAGACTTCGATTTTCAAAGATTCTAAGTACTTTCTTTTTGTCTGATATGAATATTATCCTTAAATTTTTAATTCAGGCTATGGATGATAATTCAGGCTATGAATAGAGAAATAATTGGCCCCTTTATCAGCTAAGGTGAAAGAGTTAAAATGAAAGTTAAGGACTTAGGGGATTCCTACAGGAAAGAAGGGTGAAAAAAACTCAATTTTAGGATCCTGAACAAAGCATTTTGATTGGCATATAGAGACCCTTGCATGTACATAAACGCCCATATTTGAATATTTATAGCAGATAATCTGTCAAAATTACTGTTATTTTAATTTGCCAAGCTTGGCTGATTGCTGCAGTTGGATGTTAGCTGAATTCTAGATGAGGAACTGTAAATATGATCTAGTGTGAAGCATGTTTTTGTCCTTGAAGCTGTTTAATATCCCCCCTTTGTTTGTGTGTGTGTGTTTTGTTTTTAATAGTGAGCCTTTTTGTATAGCTGAACTTCCATGTTGTTAAGGAAAAAATAAAGTGGTGTGAGAACAGTAAATATTAAAAGAATTTTTTTAGTTGGAAGAAAATTTGTTCACATTTAGTGATCAGGAATTGTTTAAATAGTTTTAACTATGTGTTCAGTCTTCAGAGGAGCTCTCTAGAGATTTCAAACGTAGGGACATGTATCTCATTTGAATAGCCTGTGAGATATTACGTGAGATATGTTTCATGTTAACAAAGAAAATGCATAATTGTAGGTAATTAACGTTATCCCTTTTTTTTCTCATTTTGCACAGTGATAATTTTAGTGACCCAGATTCAAGCAATAATATCTTCCTTGGGAAATACCATGTGGTTTTGTCAGTTTACGTTCTAGTGGAAGGAAGGTAAGCCGTTTTTCACAGTTAATATTGAAATAACTTTACTAATAAATCAAATTTTTCTCTTTGAACGTTAGAAAATCCTTTTTTCTTTAGGTAGGTAGTGTTCCTTCACCCAGAAAGCACTATATTATTTATTGATGCTGTATCACTTTTCCTCAAAAGATTATACTGATACTACATTATTTCAGCTCTGGAGATAATCTGGGACTTCCTTAAAAATCATGTGACTTTTTTTGGAGCAGGAGTACATTCTGAGCTCTGTCTGCTAGATTATGTTCCCGCAGCCATTTTCACCTGGATAGTTTATTTTTACATATATATAACCACTTGACATAATGAGAGAATCGTAATTTTTGTTTTTTGGTTTTTTCTTTTGATGTTTTCATTTATCTTTTGTGAACTGACATAATTGGCTCCATTTTTATTAGTTATTACTTTAGCTAGAAACTATGCTAATTACTAAGTCTTAGTTTTAGTTTGATTCTGAATTTGTTTTGGGATTGCAGGAATGTGGGGTCTCAAGAATATATTTTATGTTAAGCAAATTAAGAATGGAACTTTCAGAGCATTCCTTTCTTTCACAAGCGTCCATCTTCATTCTCATTTGACCTCTTTTGGGGTCAATTACTCTTTCTTCATATATTACTCTTTCTTCATATATATATATATATATTTTAGTATATATGTATATATATATATATTTTTTTTTTAACTAGCTACTGTGGTCATTTTTCCCAATGTTTTTTGTGACCATCCCCAAATCATTTCCTATGTCTTTCACCCTAATTCCTCATTATCCTCATAAGAAAAGTATTTATCCAACTTTGGTGGCTCTCCTCTGGCTGAAGAGCAAGATTATTAATGATTCCTTAAGATGTTACCCTTGTTCCTAATTTTGTAATGGTTCACCATCTGTTCAATATATTAAAGGCTTAGAAATGTGTATTGTACCTAATATATCACAGATGTGGAAACAATAATAATAAAATAAAGTTATATTTATGTGAAGTGAAGATACTGCTAGTATGTTCCCTTGGGTTTGGTTAGTCTGACATTCTTGCTATGTTTGGGCACTTATTTGCAACATGCTTTCAAATTTCTTAGAGTGAATTAGATATTTTCATCTTATTTAACCAGCATGCATTTGATTAAGTATGTTAAAACTCAGTTGAATAAAATTTAAGTCAATAATATAAAGAGTAATGAGCTGTTTTACAGTGTAATTTGGCAAAAAATTAGCTGTATTTCTTGTTATGAGAACAGTAGACAGCATCATACAGTGGACTACGATTTTCTAAGTAAATTAATTTTGATAAAGGTTAATTGCACAGCAATAGCAAATGCTGGGAATTGGCATCCAAATGTCAGATTTCACAGACAAATTTTAGTTTTTTACTGATTTTTTTTTTCCTCCAGAGGAAGAATATGAAAACTTAAGTTCGTTTAGAAGATATTATCATTCTATTTAGGAATTAAGAAATAGGCTTTATTTTTCTGCAAATTGCGCAGCAAAGATACCAGTGAATTACAGTTTTTACGGATAGATTTTTTTTTGAAAAGCCCCTATGGAAATCTAATATTTAGGTCTTTATTTAGGAGCTGTTTTTAGTTTGTAATCATAATTCAGGATCTAAATTATCCCTATAATTTGTTATTATATATGTGTTTTCATTGCTTCAGAAAGAAAGGATGGAGTATATTATTTAATAATTTGTATTTTGGTATTACTTATAGGGTGAACTCTACAATCAGTTGTATTTTAGGTAATTTATGTGCTGTTGAGACAAACACAGATCTCTATTTTCTCTCTCTCCTTAATAGCATAAGAGTGTTATATATCACTTTATCAGTTAGCAAAATGTGAAGGTAAAAATTGAAAATGGAGATTTTTCAGTGGTTTTTGGCATGCAAGTTATTCTATTTTAACAGTAAGTAAGAATCTGAACAAATTGAAAACTTTCAGCTTTCTTAGAGTTTTCATAGAGGTGAGGTCATAGGGCTAGCTGCTGTCCCCAAATTGGAGAGACAGGCAAATACAGAGAATGACAACTTATTCTAGCAGAGCATAGGAGTAGAGACCTCTAAGGAAACCAGAACTGGGTAGGGAAAAAACCTAAAATGTAATTAATGAATTGCCAGAGTCTCAGTGTGGTAAGTCTGAGGTAGAAACTCTAGGGGGGCCCAAGTATAAGAATCCCACATTTTTCATGGTTTTACTTCCAGCTCTACCATGTCTTCACAGAGAGAATTAGAGAAAAGTGCCCTGGTACTTCCTACATAGGAAGGGGAAATCAATCATTTTGAAATATGCCAAGGCATTCTGTTTTTCTTGACAAGATTTGCCCTAAAGAAAAGTTATTTTGTCAGTGTCTAACCTTTTATGGTGTTATCAGAGCCTAACTGACCTGGAGGAGGGGTAATACCCAACTCTAGGCTATTTTAGCCTTCCGTGGAGGGGAAGAAAAGTGTCTAATTCCAGCCATCCTGTTCCTCCTCTAGCCATCCTCTTTGTCCTAAGGGGTGTGTGTGTGTGTGTGTGTGTGTGGATGGTGAAGGTGGTGGTGCTGGAGGATTGAGAAGAACTTTTGAAGGTCATAACTTGGGAGCACAGACTCACTAAAAGACCGAGACCTAATCATAGAACACTTCTTTTACCCCACATTACTAATGCCTGTTTGCCACAGTTCCTTTTTTCCAGTGTATCATGTCTGGCTTCCAACAAAAAAATTACAAGGCATGCTAAAAAGCAAAAGTATGGTTTACAAAGACAGAGCAAACATCAGAATCAGACTTAAACACAGCAGGGATATTGGAGTGATCGGACTAGGAATTTAAAGCAATTATGACAAATATGCCAAGGGCTCTAATGAAGAAAATAGCCGGCATGCAAGGACAGATTGATAATGTATGAAATTCTAAGAAAGAACAAAAATGCTAGAAATTAAAAAATACTGTGACAGAAATGAAGAATGCCTTTGATGGGCTTCTTAGAAGACCGAACATAGCTGAGGAAAGAATCTCTCTGAGCTTGAGGATATGTCGGTAGAAACGTCTAAAATTAAAAAACAACGAGGGGCACCTGGATGGCTCAGTTGGTTGAGTATCCAACTCTTGGTTTTGGCTCAGGTCATGATGTTGGGCTTGTGGGATCAGGCACTATGTCTGACTCTGTGTGCAGCATGGAGTCTGCTTGAGGCTCTTTCTCCCTCAGCCCCTCCCCACCACTCTCTCTCTCAAATAAATGGCTAAATCTTAAAAAAGAAAAAAAAAAAAGATTTAAAAAGCAAAGAGAAAAAAGCCTAAAAAAAATTAAAAAAAAAAAAAACAAAAAAACTAAGAACTGTGGGACAATTTCAAAAGGTATAATATATGCATAATGGGAATACCAGAAAGAGAGGAAGGGGTAAAAGGAAAAGAAGAAATATTTGAAGCAATATTGACAGAGTATTTCACCAAATTAATATCAGAGTCCAAACCACAGATTCAGGAAGTTTGGAGAACACCAGGCAGGATAAGAGTCCCCAGAATTTCACCTAGGCATTTCATATTCAAACTTTAAAAAATCAGACAGGAGGTAATCTTGAAAGAAGCCAGAGGGAAAAAACACCTTATCTATAGAGAAGCAAAGGTAAGAATTACATCTGACTTCTCTTCAGAAATCATACAAGCAAGAAAAGAGTGAAGTGGAATAAAGTGTTGGGAGAAAAATCCAACAATTTAGAATTCTGTATCCTGCTAAATTATGCTTTAAAGAAAAGGAGAAAAAAGACTTTCTCAGATAACAAAGATGTAGAAAATTTGTTGCTAGTGGGCCTGCCTTATAAGACATATTAAAAGAAATTCTTCAGAGAAGGAAAACTGTATAGGCTAGAAACTTGGATCTACATTAAAAAAGGGGAAAACGTTGAGAGCTTGTTTGGAGGTTCTAGCAGGGGAGCGCAGCTACTCATATACCCTTGACCGAAGAACTGTCCTCTCCTCTATCAGGGAAGTTCGTCCTCTTCAACCGAGCACGCAGCTTCGGGAGGGACGCACATGGAGCTGTGAGGGAGGAAGGGGACACCCGCCTAGCCAGCCAGATCAACCGAATCAACCCTGGCGATCAATGGGGTGACAGATGTTGCAGCCAGATCGCCCTCATTGGATTGGGAGGGAGACAAACCATAAGTGACTCTTAATCTCACAAAACAAACTGAGGGTTACTGGGGGGAGGGGGTTTGGGGGGTGGTTATGGACATTGGGGAGGGTATGTGCTAAGGTCAGTGCTGTGAAGTGTGTAAACCTGGTGATTCACAGACCTGTACCCCTGGGGATAAAAATATATGTTTATAAAAAAAAAAAAAAACAACAAAAAACGGGAGAACGTTAGAGAAAGACTAGGTGAAGGGAAATAACTTTAAAATAACTTTTGAATAACTTTAACTTTTATTTTTCTTATTCTTAATTGACCTTACAGATAACATAATTTGTTTAAAATAATATTATCAACAATGTATTCAATGAGTGTAGCTTAAATATAAGTGAAATGAATGACAACAATGATACAAGGGTTGGGAAAGAGGAATTAAGAATATTCGTTATAAGGTACTTGTACTTCACTACCCATGAAATGGACTTGGATTAGTTGTAAATGTATAATGTGAACTCGAGGGCAAAAATAAAAGAAAGTGAAAAAAGAAGTATAATTGATACGCTAAGAAGGGAGAGAAAATGGAATCTCATAAAAATCCTTAATTAAAACCACAAAAGAGAAAGAGTAGAAGATATAAATAGGAACAAAAACAAGGGCAATGAACAGAAAACAGTAACAAATAGAGAGGATATCAATCCAGGTATATCAGTAATTAGTTTACATGCCAGTGGTCTAAATATACTAAGTTAAAAGAGACCGTCAGAGTGGAACAAAAGACAAGATTCAACTATATATTGTCAACAGAAACCCACTTTAAATGTGAAGACACCTACAGAATAAAAATAAAAGAATGGAGAAGGATATACCATACTAACACTAATCAAAAGAAAGCCAGAATAGCTCTATTAACTTCAGACAGAGCAGACTTCAGAGCAAGGAAAATCTTCAAGTGGAAACAGGGGCATTATATAATGACAGTGGGGTCAATCCTTTAGAAAGACATAATCCTTAATATGTATGCATCAAAATGTGTGAGGGAAAACTGAGAGAATGGCAAAAAGAAAGATGACTCCCCTATTGTTGCTGGGTGTCTCAACACTCTTGTCTTAAAAATGGACAGATCTAGCAGGCAGAAAATTAGTGAGAATATATTTGAACTCAGCAGCACCATCAGTCAACCAGATGTGATTGACATTTGTAGATTACTTCATCCAACAATAGCAGAATACACATTCCTCTCAAGAATGAAAATGGTAGGGGTGCTTGGGTGGCTCAGTAAGTTAAGTGCCCTCCTCTTGGTTTTGGCACAGGTCATGATCTCAGGGTCTTGTGATCAAGACCTACCTCGGGCTCCACGCTCAGTGGGGAGTTTGCTTGAGATTCTCTCTGCCACCCCCTTTGTGCTCCCTCTCCCTGGGATCCTCCCCCTGTTCCTACACACACATTCTCTCTCTCAAATAAATAAACAAAATCTTTAAAAAAGAAAAAAGGAATGAAAATGGTATTATTCAGAAACTTCAGAGTTCATTTTAGACTTTAATTTGTTTCCTGTAGGATTGCATCATAAACGAGATCAGAGAAAAGAAAGATGAGGACTCATTTTAAAAAAATACAACAAATTATCACCTGCCTCCCCTCTACTTCTTACATATTCTAGGGTAAGAATTTTAGAACTTCGATTTTATTGTTATACATTTTTCTGGCCTCCAGTTTGGCATAATGAATGAGTATATATGAGTTATATAGTTTTATAGTGAAACCTACCTGGCATTCTCTCTCATTCATTAGCTACTAGAAATATTTCATACAACTCTTTGGTTCCATGTAGCAAAATATGAAAATTATTCTGAAGTATGAATCCTTCATGCCTTGGCCAGTATTTGATAATTATTGATTTTGCTCCTGAATAAAAGAGCTCTAGATGTCTGACTGCCTTATTATTATTATTTTTTTTTTTAGTAGATTTTGAGTAATAACAGAAGCAGATGAGAAAAGACAGGTGAGAATTTGTAAAGGAAGAGAATATTCTAACTGGATTTTAGACAGTTTTATAGGTTAGTAGAAGACAGATACTTTGAGTGATACATTGCTGAACTTTCTCAAGTAGAGAGGAAAATGACTTAGATTTGATTTTATATTTGAAATGGTGGTGTTTCTTTCCCATTCTGAGACCAGCCTTTTCTCCCTGATCTTGCTCTCCTGTCGAGTTATGCTAGTGAGGAGCAGAATCATAGGTTTCAATTAGTGGAATGTAGGAGCATTGGGTAGAATGAGGAGTAGTATTTCACCTTCTTTGTCTAAATTTTAATTCTCATTTTTGTTGCTCAAAGTAGTGTTTTAAGAATTGGTACCTGGTTCAAGAGGGTCTTATTCTTAGCAAAGCTATTCTAATGACAAAAGGCATTCTGTGTTTTCCTATTAGATTATTGGATTAATTATTGGGTTGGCATCTATTTGCATGCTAAATGCATGTCTTTGCTATCTTTTGTTTGCCTGGTAGACTCATGATAGTGACCTTACAGGGATTACCAACAGAATTCCTTTTCTATAAAAAACAAATAAAACTGAAAACAGGGGCGCCTGGGTGGCTCAGCTGGTTAAGCATCTGAGTCTTGATTTTGGTTCAGGTCATGATCTCAGGGTTGTGAGATCAAGCCCCATGCTGGGCACTGTACTGGGCATGGAGCCTGCTTGAGATTTTCTCCCTTTGCCCCCCTACCTTCACCCCCACCCTCCACTCAGATACTCTCTCTCTAAAAAAAAAAAAAAAAAGAAGATAGAAAAAAAACCATAAAAACAAAAAAATAAAACAACATGTCAAATGAACTTCCCTCCTTGGATCGCAGTTATGGTTTGAGGACAAAAATCTGTCAATGTATAATCCCAGGGTTTCTGTCCTGTCTTAGCTCCTATTTTCTGAACAAACCTTGATCAAGTCAAATCACTTCTTACCTCATTTTCTTCATCTTCAAAATGGAGACTTTGTCTACCTTACAAAACAGTGGTAAGAACTAAATAACAAAATGTGTGCCAAGTGCCTGGGTCATGTCTGACACAGAACAAGTGTTACTTCTCTTCCTCCTTCCTTTTGGCATCAGTAATATCTGGATTCCACCTCTTGAATTCAGTAGTTACTGATTGTGAGATCAAATTATTTTGTTTCTCTGAGCCTCATTTTCCTTTAACATGAGATCATTAATACCCATTTTATAAAGCTGTGGTTGGACTATAGTTCCTAGTGTAGTCTAAGAAATTTTTGTTGAATCTGAATGTAAATGTTAAACTGTTAAAAACTTATATAAATATATGAATTTTGCTGGATGGATCTTTTGGACACAAGATCCACAATGTATTTTTAGGAATGTATACTAAGAAGAACATAATAAGGAAAAATACATTTCTAAGTCGTTGTTGTTGTTTTTATGGGAGGACTCTACAATAGTTTACTTAATTTTTGCTTAATGTATTTCATTGGGAAAGTAGGGAAATTGTTGATCAAATGATTTATTGTCACTTGAAATAGCTACCTCTAGAACAGTTATGCATAGGGCACTAAGGGAGTCAAACACTTGAATATACCTCTTTCTTTGCTTTTATTATTTTTGTCTTAGGTAACTGCATTTTTACTGACACTTCTGTATACAATAATAGTTATGTGGGCAGATCTTGGAAAATTAATCAGTACTGAAAACTGCCTAGTTTGGTAACTGCCAGAGAAATAATTAATTAACCAATATTAAAGTTTAGTTGGTAAATTGAGGTCGAGTCCTATTAATGAATCATGTTAAATGAGTTACACATTAAATCAATATTGTTGAATTTAACTACGTGTTAAATCAATGTAATTTCTTTGACATCATAGAATAGAAAAGAAATTGATGTATGTGTGGTATATTGTATTGAATTAGGGAGTTTGAATTTTTAAGAATGTTCTATAGTTCCATGAATTTCAGTTGGATTTGTTTGAATGTGAATCATTTTTATAATTAGGAAAAATTTTATTGCCTTTTTGTCTTGTAGCAGTTGTGTCAGCTTTTGTACATGTGGGGATGAATGTAAATTCTAACTTATCTTCTTATACATTTCCCAAAGGTTAGGAAATAATTTAGCATACAGAATGTTAATCACTTTCAAGAATTCCCAGTTTATCATTTTATTTGACAAACTATATTTTGTATTAGATTGCTTGTTATCTGCCTTGAAAATGTTGCAGAAAGTTGGAAATAGTCTCTGTATGCATAGTTTTTACCCGCAAGGAAAAAGATACAAGAAAATAGAATAAAAACTGAATTGCAAATCATTTTAAGTGCAGACAAGTTTCTGCTGAGAAAGTGGAGATGAATTTATGTGTGACTGTTAAAACATATGGATATGTTGATTATCACTATGTTTAAGTATTTTTGTCATAAGGCAAAGGGTTTGCAAAGTAAGAATAATTGCATGCATTATTGGTATTGCTGAAATAAAAAATAACTTTGTTTCTTCAAGGGTTGGTTTTTTTCTTTTTGGTACTTGTTTTTTAAAGAAACCAGATTTGTACAGAACTGGATGTTTATTTTTTACTCCTTTTGAAAAAATAATTTAATGTTAAGAGCTATTAGAATTCTGTGATTGTACATTTATAAAATGTTTGGGCAAGTCATTCATAAAGTAATGTAATATAATATTTTTGTCCTTTTTTATTGTGGTGAAATATATATAACATAAAATTTACCATTTAACCATTTTAAGTATGTCATTAGGTGTAGATACTTACACTGTAACTCATTGTAAGTACGTTTACAATGTTGTGCTGCCATCACCACTGTCTCCAGAACTTTTTCAGCATCACAAACTATTGTACTCATGGAACATTAACTCTGCCTTCCTTCCAGCCCCTGTAACCCCTGTAACCATTGTTATTTTATCTTTATGGATTTGACTATTCTAGGCTCTTCTTATGAGTTTAATCATGTATTTGTTCTTATGTGACTGTCTTCTTAACATAGTGTCTTTCGGGTTCATCCGTGTTATATCATGTATCAGAATTTCATTCTTTTAAGAATGAATAATATTTTATCTTATGAATGTGCCACATTTGTTTATCCATTCATCTGTCAGTGGACATTTGGGTTGTGAATAATGCTGCTATGAACATTGATGTCTAAGTTATCTATTCAAATGTGGTAATATGTTTTTATATATATTTTAATATTGAAAAATTTTTGTGGTAATGAAATTCTATTTAAATGGACTAGATAAATATCTATATTTTCAGTGCCATCAGTGAATATTAAATACCTTTTGTGTATTCTAAATAGTGGAGATATAAAGAGTCATAAAATCATGATACACTCTTTTGAAGTTACAATCAAATAATAATATATAGGGTGTATATTTTAATAATAATAATAGGGTGTGCTTATAAAAATACCCTGATTGGTAGCATATGCTTTTTGGAGTTGAAAAGGTATTTACAATCTAATACAAACCAGCATCCTACTTCACTAAATTTTTGTATGTTGTTCTCACCAATTAAGAGGCAAAATACTTGACCGTAATCAACTTGGATATTCCATTCAAGCATATATATTTAACATATGCATTTAACATTCGAGCATAAATTCTAGAGAGATCATACTAAAATGGAAGTTGGATCATGACATTCCTCTAAACAGTTTTCTCTAATGAAAACATTCTTAGAATGATTTAACATTTCTTTTCCCAGACTTCCACCTTAACTCTTTATCACATCTCCTGTCCCCATACCCACTGTGAGCTGGGTAATTCTTTGTTGTGGATACATGGCTTATGTACGTAAACTGGCTTAAGTGTATATGAGTAAAAGGCAGAAGGTTGAATTCTATATGTTTCAAGGTTCTTCCCAGGTTTGTGATTCTAATTTAATCTCTGTGGTACCTGGATTTTCCAAATGAGAGAAAACAGAATAGGCATGTATAACCTCTAAATAAGGCTTCTCAGCAGATCTATGGTAAATTTACAAGCTGAAATAAATATAAGCATTTTGTTATTTTTTGGTATTTCAGTGGTCTTTTTCTCTCTTTCTCAAAGTATTTTCCTGGAAAAGCAAAATAAATCTTTTATGAATTCATCATAATTTTGTAGTTTAATTGGATTTTTAAGGTTTCTCTGTGTGTGCCAGCTGGACTTTTAGAGAGTGTTACTACTCTTTTTCCATGGAAATGTTAGACCAAAGGAAAACATACAGCTAGCTGTTAGATAGATTCACATTTCCTATGGATGATGTTTTGAAGCTCAAAAGGAACTTTAAACATTTTAAATGCAGCTGAGCAGAGGTTCCAAAAGCTGATG
Source organism: Enhydra lutris kenyoni (assembly GCF_002288905.1). Classification (NCBI taxonomy): domain Eukaryota; kingdom Metazoa; phylum Chordata; class Mammalia; order Carnivora; family Mustelidae; genus Enhydra; species Enhydra lutris. Next base: position 60,862,819 of record NW_019154088.1, read on the forward strand.
CTATAGTACTGTTTCTTCCTCCATATTCATCTCCTTGACTCCCCTTAGTGAGCCGGAATTGTGAATGATAGACATTTAAAGGCTTATTACTCTGCAGAGTGAAAAAAAGAAAGAAAGAAAGAAAGAAAGAAAGAAAGAAAGAAAGAAAGAAAACTGAACTAATTTCAAAGTCAACACTTAAAATACTGAAGGGGTGAATGAAGAAGCATAATCATCCATTCATTCAACACATATATGATAGTCTACTATGTATCAGACAATCACTAAACACAGGAAATAAAGCAATGACTAAAACAGAATCAGTCCTTACACTGTTGGAACTTAGATTGCCTAGAACAGTGAGTAGAACATAATAGGCACTTAAAATATTTGAATAAACTTGTTCTGTTTTCTGGAGAAGATTTTGGAGTAAGGAGCATTGTAGTGAAGAAGTATGGATTGTCCTGATCACTGTATTATAAATAGTTTGTTTTAAAAATTGAAAAAATGGAAATAAACCAAGTATCTATTAATAGGGAAAAAGGTTAAGTAAGTTTATTAGAAATACATAGAATGTAGTATACACTGGGGTCTTGTAATGACATGTGAAGATATATACATGTAAGGTGTTCTTTACCTAATGAATTAAAGTAGGCTATAGAATAGGATGTGTGCAATGAATCCTTTAATGTAAGACTGTTTATCTTTAAGTAAAATGTCTTGAGAGATGGTGCAGAAATGGTAATCCATGAATTATTCTTTCAAAAGATAAATTTTCTGTGAACTTTTCTTTATCCTTTATGCATTTCTGTGATTGTTTCTTTTGTTTTACAGTGATCATGTACCATAATTTGAAAATAATTAAGCTAATTTAAATGTTTTAGTATAAATTGATTTTTAAACTTAATACCTGTATCAGTAGACATTGTTACTGGTTGATGGTCCATTGTCCTGTAAATATAAAATGTATCAACATTAAGGAATTCCATATTTTCTTTCTGGAGAATGAAAGTTAATCAGAAGGAAATACTTACCTTTAACATTTAATATTTATCTTTAATATTCACAGGGTATATTTTTTAAAATAAACAGTAACATTTTAAAATGTGTATAATAGTAAGAAACTATTTTATAGTAATTTTAGTTTTTATAGATACTTTGAGGAATGTCCGTATAATTGAAAGATGGAGAACTGAGACCATTCTTTAGCTTTTTTCTGTTTGAAAACTTAGTTTGGATATAGATATTAGTAGATGTTAGATTTAACTGTATTTTTTATATGAAGATTTGTTTTTGCTTTCTTCTTTGCTTAGTACGATTACTGATTTTTTCTTTCTTTCTTTCTTTTTTAAGGTTTATTTATTTGAGATAAAGTGAACTAGAGAGCATGAGTCGGGGTTGAGGGAGTGGGAGAAGCAGTTTTCTCACTGAGCAGAGAGCCCAAAGCCAGGCTTGATCCCAGGACCCTGGCATCATGACCTAAGCCAAAGTCAGATGTTTAACTGACTAAGCCATCCAGGTGCGCCTGGTTTTCTTAATTAGGGGAGAGAATACATGTGTTTTGGGAGTCCTGGATATAGTTGGTTAATATTCTTAGGTTTTCACAGTATAATATGGCAGATCATACTAAATTATTTCTTCATGAGTATTTTCTTCCAAATTTCTTGTAATAAGTTGTATTTTTATCAGGACAAATTAGGGGACTCTTGAAAAATTCCATTATACACAGATTATTCTAACAAATTCATTTCATTAGAAATACTATAGCAACTTTATTTTTTTTTAATCTTCTGGAAGATCATATTGACTGATTATTGGAGTTTCAAATGATAGGTGATTGAATTTGAAAACTGTGTCTCAAGGTCTGTTTATCTTTTTAAAATTATTATTGTTAAATACTTGTTTATTTTTTTTAAAGATTTTATTTATTTATTTATTTGACAGACAGAGATCACAAGTAGGCAGAGAGGCAGGCAAAGAGGGAGAGAGGAGGAAGCTGGCTCCCCGCCGAGCAGAGAGCTGATGTGGGACTCGATCCCAGGACCCTGAGATCATGACCTGAGCTGAAGGCAGAGGCTTTAACCCACTGAGCCACCCAGGCACCCCTAAATACTTGTTTTAATGATAGGTTAATGTTGTTTAGGTATAAATAAAAGTATCATTCTTCAAAACAAGAGTTTTGTCAGGCTACATAGTCCTATGGATCATGATACACTAAATTTGAGACAAATTTTTTTCTAGATGTTTAGCTGTAAGTGCCGTAATTGTATAAAATCTTTGCACACTGAGCATATGAAGCAAAAAAATAAACTATACACCTTGGAAGGTGATTTTTATAGGTCCTTTTCTCTCTCTCTTGATTTTTAGTTTTCCATTTCTGAAAAATAAGATGCTTGTTCTAGTTCAATGAGTATGGTAATATCAAACCCAGGTAGAATAGTGCATCTCGTATTGTCATTTTTTAAGGTGGGATAGTTGATAGAATGAAGAATAAATAATATTGTTAGATGTTGACTCCCTTCTAGAATAAAAATGTGAACCTCTTTATCAGTAAATTATTATTACATAGACTTTAACTGTTTAAAAATATAAGAAAGGAATTACAGAAAAACTGAAACAAAATGCTTAAATTAATACCATATACTTGAATGATAGCTAGCACTTATAAATGGTATTTTAGTTATTAAGTGTCTATTAGTCTAAATAAAATTAATGGTTTCTTCTTTTATACACTGTCACTATTCTTGGACTTTTTACTTCATTGCACTCATTCATTAGTCAGCAATATTCAGTGTGTGCTATATTATAGGTACTGTTCTAGACTGAATGATACTAAACAGTATAGACAAAAATTATTGATCTCATGGAGCTTTTATTCTGGTGGGAATACAGATACTAAACAAATAAGTGTGTTTGATGGTGATAAGTATTCTAGAGAAAAGTAAGTACATGAGGGAAGATGATAGGGAATGTTGGAGTGGGAAGTATACCATTTTTTTATAGAAAGGTCAGGGAAGGTTTTATTGAGAAGGTGGTAGTTGAGCGATGATGACCTGAATTTGCTGAGGAAAGAACTGTGGTGCATATTTGGACAAGGGTATTTTAGACAACAAGTTCAGAATCCCTGTGTTGGGGGTAGGCTCAGCATATTTTAGAAACATAAGAAATGTGTAATTATTTGTTTCGTTTTTGGTTTCCCAGTAGATTCTGTGATCCACTAAAATGAGTATTATCTCTGTTTTGTCATCCTTGGCACTTAGTATAGTGTCAGACATATGGTAGGCAGTGGGGCAGTGGATAAATACAGATGAATTCATGAATGATGAGGGGGAGTTGGAAGGAATCACCTTTCCCCCACTTTCTAAAGTTCGTATTACAATTCAAGCTGCAAAGGTCTTTATAGATCATAAGAAAACAAGAGAGTTCTTTAGGTAGAATGATTCTTCCAAAAATCACTGTTAATTAGTAGTGTTCTTGAGATGGCAAAGATTTTTATTTCTTATCCTGACTATTGATAGGGATCCTTTTGTTTCATATGTCTGGTCTAGACTGGGAAGATACTTGGCTGTGAAAGACATACTTGCAGTAAAATCTGGAACCAAGTTGCTGGGTTGAAATTTCTGTTTGATACTTGCTAGCTCTGTGACCCATTCTCACCCCCCATTAATTCACCTTTAAATGCCTTGGTTTTCCTATCTGTAAGGCAGATATTGTTATCTCTGTTCCAATATTCTTTACACCCTAAACATTTTCTTTTGCATAATAGGATTTTCTCATTAATCGTCCAGTATACTATCATATAGACATTCCCCCCCTTTTTTTATTTTTTATTTTTTTAAGATTTTATTTATTCTCAGAGAGAGAGCACAAGCAGGGGGAGTGGCAGAGAGAGGGAGAGGAGTCTCCCTCCTGAGCAAGGAGCCAGATGTGGAATTCCATCCCAGGACCATCAGGACCTGAGCTGAAGGTAGATGCTTAACTGACTGAACCACCCAGGCGTCCCATTTTTTTCCCCTTTTAAAAAGAGAATTATGATTAAGAACAGGGGACTTTGAAATGAAACGTACCTGGGTTCTATAAAAGCTTACTACTTAAAGTTACTTGTTAACGTGTATCATAGTTTTTATTTAACTAATGAGAGATCGATCAAGAAGACAGAAGAACTGCTGCCAGGAGTATTTGAGCATAAGGAGTTCACCTATTCGTTACGGAAAGGGATGCCATGATAAAATGACTAAGCTACATTGAAGTCTGGTATTTTTTTTTTTTTTTTTTAAGATTTATTTATTTTAGAGAGGTGAGAGGGGCTGAGAGAGAATCTCCGCCAGGTGTGGAGCCTGATGCGGGGCTCAGTTCCATGACCCTGATGTCATGATGGGAGCTGAAACCAAGAGTCAGGCACTCAACCGACTGAGCCTTCCAGTCACCCCAGAAGTCTGGTTAACTTTTAATGGACAAGGAAGCCTTACCTCCTTTCGGATTTAATCTTTAGAAAATTTGGAATGTAAAACATTGAGTTCAATTTAAATATCCTCATGGTCTTTATCAACGTCTCTAGTATCATCAGACTGGATTTCATCATCATCTCCAGCACCAAATGTATGTCTCATTTATTTTAGCAGGCTTTGGAAACTTGCCACATGCCTTTAGGTTTATACCTTTATCTGCATTGTAGTTTAAAATTTATCAGTTTTGTTATCCTCATAGTCTGGCAGACCAGTATAATGTTAGGTATTTGTTCAAGCCATCTCTTCACACTATCAAGACACATTGTTTCTAATTATACATTTCCCAACATTTTGATTACTTGGTTATACTCGTATTCATCCTGTTTACACACCAACTTTTTTCAGGTTCATTTTCACTCTTACCCCTGCACCTGTTTTTAAAACTCCTTTACCTTTATCCTTGGTCATGACAATACCTCATGGTACCTCAGTCTCCTTTCCTATGGTGGCAGTGGCAGCTGTTCCAAATGGCACATGCGATGACCCAGCATGTTGTGCAAAGTGGCGTTCTGCAGGTGTGGGAGAGTTTTGAGACTGAGCTTTTCTGAGCCAGAGTCAGCAGCAGCAAATTTATTTCCTTCCTCTTCCCTTTCCATGTGTCTTAATGTGTTTAAGGTTTTCTAAGGCAGGTCTAGAGGTAACCTTTATTCTTGTGCTCTCTTAGCCTCATACTAAGGTGGACCTCTCTTTGGGACTTTACTGAATGTTCCAACGATTCAGTGAGGACTCTTCTCTGTCTTGTTTGTAAGAAGTCTAATGATTCCTGGCCCTCTGTGAGCTCTAGTATCATCATATAATTTTACTCAGCTTCAGGCACCTGTTAAATTTTCCTTCCCAGAACTTGTTTTTGCTTAGGCTTCTGTGTTTTCACCCTATGCATATATAGATTGTTATTCAGGTAATTTAAGGGGATCTATCTCTCTGTCTTTTTTAAAATTTACAAAATAGGTCTTTGCATAACTCTCTCACTTCGGGGACTTTTTCCCCCCAAAATTGTTTTATTTTGTTTTGGTGCTCTGACTTCTGCCTTTTCAACTTAGCAATGCACTAGAAGGGTTTCCCCTTCAACATACTATAATCTCAAAAGTACTTTCAGAAAGAGTCCCAGGTAATTATAGGTCTTCCCTGTTCCGTTTCCTCTTCTCTTCCTTCTCCTCTTCCTCCTCCTCCTCTTGGATTTCTCTTCCTCTTCTTTTTTTTTTTTTTAAAGGAATCAGTTTTGTGTTGCCTATTGTCCAAAGTCAGATACATAGTTTATTCACTTTTCTAGTAGTTTACATTTGGAAGTTAATTCTGGATCCTATTACTCCCTTGTGGTAAAAATAGAGACCTCTTAATACTTTTAAAATGAGGAATGATATTCTTCGCAAGTGATATGTCCTTCCCATTTCAAATTGTGTTCAAATACCATTATGTGTAAAAATTTACTTTTAAATATTGCTTAAATTAAATTGCTTTTAGTAACAACATTTCTGTTATCATTCCACACATCGCTATAAATAAAAGCTGCTTTGGCTGCTTTTCATCTAATATTAGTTCCCAGTCAAATGATGCATTAAATTAAAGTTGGTGTAACGCTAATGATTTATAATAGCTGATTCTTTCTGGTACTTTATGCCTCACTGAGGATCACTGGCTCTTTTATGATTCTTTCTTTCTTTCTTCCTTTCTTTTTAAACAGGAATCAATATAACTTTAAAAAATCTTAATATAATTCTTACTTAGTATAATAACTTCTTAAAAAAGGTTTTATTTATTTATGAGAGAGAGCGAGCACATGAGTGGGAGGGAGGGGAATAGAGAGAGGGAGAAGCCAAGGCAGATGCTTCACCAACTGAGCCACCTAGGCACCCCAGTATAGTAACTTTTTACTAACAAAAATATGTTTTATGTTTCATCCCTTGAGGATCCAATGAAATATAGTGTAAATTTAGTACTGTTCAGTTCTTTAAAATTCCTCCAGTTAGTTTAAAAGCATTGGTAATTGGAAGTAGAGTATAAACATGAACTGGTATGAACTTAACTGAGAATGTCTCATTTAGTCTGGAATTAGGAAAAAAGGATGTGTTTGATGAAGAACAATATACTGAGCCTGATTTTTTTTTTAATAGGGTATGAGGTGTTCATGAAAGTGAATGACTCTTATAATTGATTCAATTGGTGACATGAGCTTCATTCATCACTAATGCTTACAGTGTTTCAGTTACTGTCCTAGGTGCAAGATACTCCTTCTAATAGTCACTATATGTCTGTGCTGTTGTTGGAAGAGAGACTTAAAATTCTTAGGGGAGTGTTTGAAAATGAACCAGTAGTAGCATTGTGATTGGTATGTTGTGTGTTCAGGCTTAACATAGGCTTATTTATTTATTTATTTATTTGAGAGTGGGAGAAGTGAGGGGGGGGGATTTTCATTTTATTTATTTTTTTTTAGAGAGGGAGAACACAGGTATTTTTGACTCTGGTATTGGAATTGTACATTTTGGGGTGCCTGGGTGGCTCAGTCGGTTAAGCTGCAGCCTTTGGCTCAGGTCGTGATCCCAGGGTCCTGGGATTGAGCCCCACATCGGCTTCCCTGCTCAGCGGAGAGCCTGCTTCTCCTTTTCCCTCTGCCTGCTGCTCTGCCTACTTATACTCTCTATCTCTGTGTCGAATAAATAAAAACCTAAAAAAAAAAAAAAATTGTACCTTGTTAATCTTAGGAAAAAATACTAAGGAAATTCATAGCATAATTTACGTATCTCTCAAAGGATGAGAGTTAGGGTTGTAATTATAGGTAAAAGAACTATAAATTTTTTAGTTCTGACAGATGGCAACAAAGTATCTGATTCTGTTACTTTTTATTATTTCTTAAAATATTTTTCCTGATGTCTTTAAAATTACTACTTCTAGATATATCCATTGAGTGTGGTGTAGCAAAAAACTGTTTACTCTTTAATTTTTTGACAGCAGTTGTAAAATGCAGACATCTATTTATTCAAGATCTTTTAGATACTAATGATTTCTAGACTAATGTATGACAGTCACTAGATACATTTGCCAAAGCTGCTTTGGGTTTATCTGTTACTAGAAGAGGTGGGTCTACCTGCCGCGGTGTCTAGGCAGCATGGATGCACTGCATTTCATCCTCCTCAATTGCTTATCACTGAAATTTATGGGTTATGTTTGTTATTTTGATAGTGTTATTCTCTTGTAATTCTGCCCTTGAAGAGTAATAATCCCTTGGTCAGTCAAACCATATTGCTTTGATTCATTTGGAGTCAAGACAGTAGATCTAGCTCTTAGGTGAGTTACTTAACCCTCTGCTGGCTTATTTTATGATTATAGTATAGGAGTTAATTGAGTTGACTCTCGAGTGTTTGTGAGGATTTGTATCCTGGCTCTGCTACTATTTTTTTTTTTTTTTTTTAAAGGAGAGAGACAGCAAGCATGTACATTCATATGTGCACAGGTGGGGGGGTGCAGAGAGAGAATCCCAAGCAGACTCCACTCTGGGGGTGGGAAGGGGCCAATCGCAGGACCTGGGGTCATGACCTGAGCTGAAATCAAGAGTTGGATGCTTAACTGACTGGACCACCCAGGTGTCCAATGGCTCTGCTACTTATAAGCTATATGACTTTGGGCAAGTTACTAACTTTCCTGCCTTTTCATCTGTAAATTAGGGATAATAATAGTACTTATCTATAAAATACTTTGAGTAAGCCTGGCACATATTAAACACTCAATAAACATTTGCTATTTTTATTTTCTATAAAATGAGGACAAAAATAACATAATAGGGTTATTATGAGGTCTGAATGAATAAATAGATCACTTTGCACAGGGACCTACTACATGTTCAGTAAATGAGGTACTATAATGGGATTGATGATAATTGTGATCATGCAGCAGATGTGTCTATGGAATAAGATCCCAGATTTGTAACAAAAGAGACCACACTGGAGCTCCATTGATTTGCTAATTGGTCAAGACACACAGAGTGAGTTGCCGCATTCTATTAGGCCACTTTACAAAACAAATCAACTTTTCTTTCCCAGCTGGTGCACAAGATGTGATAGATGAAAAATCCTATCCAATAAGACTTCCGAATTATAATCTTATTGTACCTGTTGTGGTATGAGTACAGTTTAGGATTGGCCATACTCCACAGATAGCCAAGGAAGTAAGAGTATATATTGGGGAAAGCTTTTAGCTGTATTGATTAAAGATATGACATAAAATTTCTCCCACTATCAAGGGTTACCTAGAAGCTGTGAAAAATGGATAGGAACTTGTGATGCAGGCTGCTAGTATTCTACCCAACCTTAAATCTGTTTTTCTCTTCTACATTAATAGAATCCTCATCTTTTTTTTTTTTTTTTTTTTTTTAAGATAGGTACATTGAGGGGTGCCTGGGTGGCTAAGGTGTTAAGCATCTGCCTTCAGCTCAGGTCATGATCCCAGGGTCCTGGGATCAGACCCCATGTCAGGCTCCCTGCTTATTGGGGAAGCCTGCTTCTCCCTCTCCCACTCCCCATGCTTGCGTTCCCTCTCTCATTGTCTCTCTCTCTCTGTCAAATAAATAAATAAAATCTTAAAAAAAAGAAAAAGGTAGGTACATTGACACCTTGAAGAAAAGACTGTATTTTGTAGATAAGTGACAGGCAATAAAGATAAAAGCAGAAATATGTGTGTGTGTGTGCTTGTAAAGATCAGTGACTCTGCTGGAAGAGATCCCATTTTGCCATTCAGTTTCTCCTTTTTTACCTTAATTGAAGACATGGTAACCAGAGCTTTACCAAACAATTTGAACTATGAGGTGATCTTGATGATGGAAGCCACTTATGGAGAATGGTGAAAGAGAAAGTTAGAAACTTGGGGCCCTGAGAGTCCCTGAGGATACTATGCAACCACCATCTCTACATGGCCTTTCTCTAGATGACTTCTACAAAAGAAGGAAAAAAAACCTCAGTCTTTTTTAAGCCAAGCTGCTCCTGTGATGGGATATTCTGTAATGTGCAGAACCATGTCCTTATACGGAGGGGAAGCAGTATAAATAACAAAGCACCACTGAGATTTAATGGTTTGTGTGAGAGGAGTGAAGATGTAAGGAAAATTAGAGGCTAATGCTCAATGACTAAGGGATTGTGGGTCTACTTTGATCATACCGGTGAAATTTTATTAGATTAATAGGAAACAGGAAACTTATTTTATGGGAAAATATTTAATAATTCAGTGGCATTGATAGTTTATCAAATCACATTTTGATGGATATGGGGGATGGTAAGAAAAACTGGTAAAATTGATAGGTGGGCCATAAGTCATTCTTGTCTTTAGAGTATTAACAGTTTTTTGTAGGTTATTGTTGTTAACTTATTATACCATTGCTAAATGATGTATTTGTAGTTTTGTAGATTTTTATGGTAATTGCTTATTAATGACACTTCAAATGTCTTCTCTCAAAATTTTGGATTGATAAATATAAGAGAAATGTTAGAAAACATTGGATTAGCCATTTTCTGTGGAAGACATTGAAAAAGTTTATTTTGGAGGCTACGCAGTAAATGGTTGATATTCTTTACTCTTTTACAAAAGGATGATTCTAAACATTTATGTACTAAATTCAGGCTCTCATTTTTTAATGGTTTCTGTGACACCAAAATAATTGACTTGACACATTTAATTCAGTAGCTTTGGATCAAAAAATGTTTAGATTTCCTAAGTTAAGAATTTTACAATATCTCTTTTCTTTTAAGATTTTTATTTATATGAGAGAGAGAGAGCTAGAGAGAGAGAGAGAGAGAGAGAGAATATGCACACACACAGAGGAAGAGGAAGAGAGAGAAGCAGACTTCCCACTGAGCAGGGAGGCCGATGTGGGGCTCAGTCCTAGGACCCTGGGATCATGACCTGAGCCAAAGGCAGATGCTTAACTGACTGAGCTACCCAGGCACCCCTTCAGTCTCTTTAATCATGTTGCCCAATCTGTGTTTTAGTTTTGTGTGGAATAACAGGCCTAGAAAGACTGCAGAAGGTGTCATGTTTCATTGTAATTTAATGTGTTATATAGTTTTTTACCTTTGTTTTTTCCTTGTGGATCTATTCATTTCTTTCCATATATCTCTGTCCATTTAATTTTTTTAAAGTTTACTAAGTATTAATTACAGTACATACTTTACTCATTTCACTTTTTGTCAGCTTATTTCCTTTTATCTTTATTTTTAGATTTTCCTAGGCAGTACATAGAACTCAGGTGGTGTGGAAAATACTACATACCTTCAGATCTCTAGCTGTCCATTCAATGGGATAGAATATCTTCTTCAATAATAATTCCCTTGGTGGTGGCAATATAATATTCCATTGTATTATCATTAGGCTTTTTAAAAAATTTTTATTTATTTGACAGAGAGATACAGCAAGAGAGGGAACACAAGCAGGGGGAGTGGGAGAGGGAGAAGCAGGCTTTCCCCTGAGCAGGGAGCACTGACATGGGACTTGATCCTAGGACCCTGGGATCATTACTTGCTGAAGGCAGAGACCCAGTGACTGGGCCACCCAGGTGTCCTGTGTTATCATTAGTTTTTTAAGTCATTAGTACATGTTCGCTAATTTGATATATGTAATATTTCTAATTTGATGTGCTTTAATGTATCTTTAATACTAATGAGCTTGAACATCCATCGATTTATATTTTAATCATTTGTATCAATAGTGTAATGTAATCTTAAGCACATAGGGTTTAACGACTTGGTTTTGAATACTGTATCTTCTAGTTACTAACTTTGTGATTTTAAATATGTTTCCATATCTGATTGACAGCATAGTGTTGCGAAAAGGGCATTAAATTTAGAGACAGAAGACCTATATTCTGACTTTATCATATACTAGCTTTGTAAATGTTTTGAGCAAATTACTTAATACCTGTGGGCTGCAGTTCCTCATCTGTAAAAGGGTAGTAAATCATAGTTAATATTTTTGGGGGGATAAATTGAAAGCACAAGTTATATAGCATTATAGGAATATATAACAATAAAATAGTTTGTCTTTAATTTTTAAAAATTACGGTTTTTGAGGTTTTTTGTCTTTTTTTCTTATACTTAGTTATCTTATAACTGGAAGTTTGTATTTTTTGACTACCTACACTCAGTGTGCCCACCTCACACGCCCTTGCCTCTCTGGTAACCACCAATTTGTTCTGCGTATCATCTATGAGTTTGAGTTTTTTTAAGATCCACATTTAAGTGAGATCATACAGTATTTGTCTTTCTCTGTGTGACTTAAATTTCACTTAGCATAATGCCCCCAAAGGTCCATCTATGTTTTCACAAATATGATAATTAATATATATTTTAAGTATATTAAATATATTTTTTAATCTCTGAATAAGTGGACTTGTACAGTTCAAACTAATGTTGTTCAAGAGTCAACTGTATACCACATTTTCTTTATCCCTTCATCTGTCGATGGTACTTAGGTTGTTTATCTGTCTTGGCTATTGTAAATAATATTGCAATGAAAGTGGTGGTGCAGATATATTTTCAAGATGGCGATTTTGTTTCCTCTTGATAAATACCCAGAAGTTGAGTTGCTGATCATATGGTACTTCTATTTTGAATTTTTTGAAAAAAACTTCATATTGTTTTCCATAGTAGTTTCATCCAATTATGGTCCCACCAGCAGTACACAAGGTTCTCTTTTCTGTATGATCTCACCAGCACTTGTTGTCTTGTCTTTTTGATAAGAGCCATTCTACCAGGTGTGAGGTGATACCTCATTGTGGTTTTATTTGCATTTTGCTAATGATTTGTAATGTGGAGCACCTTTTCAGGTTCCTGTTGGCCATTTGTATATCATCTTTGGCAAAATTTATTCAGATCCTCTGTCCGTTTTTTAAAATACATTGTTTGGCTTGTTTCTATTGACTTGCATGCGTTCTTTATATTTTGGATATTAATCCCTTATCTGATATATATCTTGTAAATATTTTATCCCATTCCATAGGTGTTCTTTTCATTTTGTTGATGGTTCCCTTTGCTATACAGAAGCCTTTTTAATTTGATGTAGTCCCATTTGTTTATTTTTACTCTTGTTGCCTTTGCTTTGGTGTCAAATCCAAAAAAATAATTTCTAAGACTGATGTAAAAGAAGTTATACGATCTTTTGGTTCAGAGTCTATGGGAGTAAAAAAAGGCTAACCCATGGACATTTATTTACTAATAAATGATCACAGTTTTCATTTATCAAGCCCATACTATATACTAGTCACCATGACTAGCACTTTACCAAATATCTCAGTTCAAGACTACAATAAATATTCATTTAAACTAGCAAAGTAAATAAGGGTTAATAGTCTCAATCAAAATATTAAAATAATAGCTATAATAGTTATAGCCAATATGTTCTAACTCTAAATGGTTTGAAATGAATGTTATTGACTAATTTACAAAGAGGTTAAATACTATGGTTGCAGTCACAGCTAGAAAGTAGATGAAATGGGCAAACGCAGTTGACTGTAAACCTTCCTCTCTATTAAATTTCTAATGATTATATTGCTCAATGTTACTGAGTGTACATCTTTGTATAGATTTTTTTTAGTAGTTGCTTTAAGTATTACCTGAAAGATACATAGCTTATCAAAGTGTACTCACGTTGATGTTTTACCAGTTTGAATGAAATATAGAAACTTTGCCTCTCTGAAGTCCCATTACTCTCTCTCACTTACAATATAATTGTCTTAAATTTCCTCTACATGTGCTTAAAACCATAACAGACATTATCAAAACATAATATAGAAAGTCAAGAAAAGAAAGGAAATTCTTTTATATTTACCCATTCTTTTGGTCTTTCTGTTCTTTTTTACCTTCTGGGATATATGAGGCAAAAAGAAAACTCAAAACTCACTGCTATGTTATTGCTTTAGTCCCTAGATTATTAGCAGCTCTGCCTTTTCTGTCTTTCACAGTCTTCTTGTACTTGTTTTATATAGAGTGTCCAGGGTTTTTAGCTGTTCTTAGTGGGAGGGATAGAGAGAAGTCTGTCTTTAATCTTGGAATGGAACCAAGAGTCACTTCACTATACTTTAAATGTAAAAAAAAATTAAGTCAAGTGGAATTGTTTTATCTAGTTTTCCTAACAGTGTGCTATTTGGGAGGAAAAGTTTGAAGTCTTTCAATCTCTGAATTGAATTATACTTCAAATAATCTAGTGATATAGTTGCTTTAGGTGGAAGGAGATTTTCTAGACTCCCTTGTAATTCTTAAAGTCAGCAAGCTATTCTTTTTTTTTTTTTTTTTTTTTTTAAATTTTTTTTTTTTTTGACAGAGAGAGAGAGAGATCACAAGTAGGCAGAGAGGCAGGCAGAGAGAGAGAGGGAGAAGCAGGCTCCCCGCCAAGCAGAGAGCCTGATGCGGGGCTCGATCTCAGGACCCTGAGATCATGACCTGAGCCGAAGGCAGAGGCTTAACCCACTGAGCCACCCAGGCGCCCTCAGCAAGCTATTCTTAACAGTAACCAAAAATAGCTATCATTGGTTTTGGTTCTGCCACTTACTGACTTTATAACCTTGGAAAAGTTATTTAATCTCAATGTGCCTTAATTTCCTCCATTGTGAAATAGGGATAATAGTACTTACATCAGGAGGTTGTTGAGAAGATTAAATAGTATTATAATTGTGAACTATTGAGAAAAGTACCTTGCACTCAGGAAGCACTATATAAATATAGCTGTTATCATCATTACACTTTAGAATGATGGGCCCCCTATGCTAGCAATTACTACATTCATTTCAAAGATAAAAAATTCAGGCTCAATCTGCCTTCAGCTCAGGTCATGATCAGGGAGTCCTGGGATTGAGCCCCACATCAGGCTCCCTGCTCAGTGGAGAGTCTGCTTTTCCCTCTGCCCATCACCCTGCTTGTGCTCTCTCTCAAATAAATAAATAAAATCTTAAAAAAAAATTCAGGCTCAGAGAAAGTAAGATGCCATGCTTAATTCCTTGCTGGCCCAATTCTGTATTGGTATGGACAGGATTTAGACCCAGTTCTGTCTGACCTTTGAGCTTAGGGTTTTCCAAAGCATCATACTACATACCTGTCAACATTAAATCCTTCTGCATCCTGCATTCAATAAATATAATAATATTATATTGTGTGTATTTGTCTTCATTAAACTGAGCAATAATATCTCACCAGTGGCTGTCCCATAACTTATTTGAACTTCTCTTTTTAGGATATATAAATTTTCTCTCTGCCACCTATCTGGCTCACATATTAGTGAACTATTAGCCAATAATATCATCATCATATTCTCCATACATGCAGTAGCAAAGATTAGCCTCTAAAGAGCTTTTATTCCTCTGATATGAAGATTAAAATGTGTGTTTATTTTTTAAATATATCCCACTAGAATTTTCTGTAACATAAAATGTTCATTACACTTTTGAATCTTTCTTGTTCTTTAGAAAATTTAAATCTGTTTGAATCTGACTTTTAATCTGTTTTTTATAAAGAGTTCTCTAGAAAGATTGTGAATCTCTCTTCATGACCTGTATGACTTAGAATTTTTCAGTACATCTGTCTGCCCTTCTTAGCTATTAAATGGAATTTTTTTAAAGTTTTTAACTTTAATTCTAGTACAGTTAAGATACAGTGTTATGATTAGTTTCAGTTATACAGTATAGTGAGTCAGCAGTTCTATAGCACTATATATATACATCATTACTCAGTCCTCCATCATGAGAAATGTACACTTAATCCCCTTTACCTGTTTTACCCATTCCCCCCCAACCAACTCCCCCTCTGATATGCTTTATTTTCAATGAGCACCTTTAGTTAAAGTTACTACTTTTTTTTCAACAAGAACATTTTCTACCTGCGGTGTATTTCAGAGTACATGGTTCTAAAAGACACACACACACATATATATACATATAAGACATTCCATCCAAGAAAAATAAAATACATATTTTCCTCAAATACACACAGAAGACACCCCTGGTTAAATCACATAAAAAGATACATAACAGGGGTACCTGGGTGGCTCAGTGGGTTAAGCCTCTGCCTTCAGCTCAGGTCATGATCTCAGGGTCTTGGGATCGAGTCCCACATCGAGCTCTCTGCTCCGCAGGGAGCCTGCTTCCTCCTCTCTCTCTCTCTCTCTCTCTCTGCTTGCCTCTCTGCCCACTAAAAAAAAAAAAAAAAAGAGAGAGACATTTAAAAAAAAAAAAGATACATAACAAATACTACAAATTTAAGAAGACTGGAATCATACCAAATAGATTTTCCTGCCACAATGATACAAAACTAAAGATCAACAATAAAATAAAGCTGGAAAATCTATAATAGAAATATTAAATATTTAACATGTGAATATTAACATACTACTGCACAAGCAGTAGGCCAAATAAGAAATCAAACAGCAAATCAAAATATGTTTCAAACAAAAGAAGAAGAAAACACTATTCCAAAACCTATGGGCTGCAGCAAAAGCAGATGTTAGAGTGAAATTTATGCTATCAATGCTCGTATTAAGAAAGTTCAAATAAATATTATACCACAAGGAACCAGGAAAAGAAGAAACTTAGCTGAAATTTAGAGGAAGGAAATAACAAAGAAAAATCAGAAATAAATAAAATAGAGACCAGAATAAAAAAATAACGTAACAGTGAAAGTAATAATCATTTAAGAAAAAGAAAAAGAAAAAACAAACACAGAATTGACAGTGTTTTAAGTACATTAAGAAAAAACAAAGAGGAGATTCTCAAACCAACATGAGAAATGGAAAAAACAATACAACAGGTAACCACAGAAATACATAGTGTGGTAACAGATTATTATCAACAATAATATACTAACAAATCAGATAACTTAGGGGGGAAAAAAAAATAATTTCTAAAAATGCATGATACCACAATCTAATCATCAGTCTTGAATCCAAGAAATGGGAAATCTTAGACTGTAATAAGAATGAAAGTTGAATTAGGAATCACAAAATCCCAGCACATGGTTTCACATTGGTGAATTTTACCAAACATTTAAAGATACAATGATGATCTTTATCAAAATTTTATAAATAAGGGAATATAGGGAACACATTCAGAATCATTCCATGAGGCTGGTACTACCCTGATATCAAAGCAGGATAAAGATAATATAAGAACAAAAAAGTCTAGTTTTGCTACTCTACTACTCTAGTATTGCTACTCCAACTTTTTTTTGACATCCATTTGTGTGATAAATGTTTCTCCACCATCTTGCTTTCAATCCACAGGGGTCTTAAGGTCTAGAATGGGTCTCTTGTAGGCAGCATATAGATGAGTCTTGTTTGTTTGTTTGTTTGTTTTTATCCATTCTGACACTCTTAAGTCTTTTGACTGGAGCATTTAGTCCATTTACATTCAAAGTAATTATAATTTTTTTTTTTTAAGATATTTATTCAGAGAGTGTGAGTGGGGGAAGGGGTAAGGTGTAAGAGAGAGAATCTCAAGTAGATTCAGCTGTAAGCATGGAGCCCAACATGGGGCTTGCTCTCACAATCCTGAAATCATGACCTGAGCCAAAATCAAGAGTTGGATGCTTAACTGACTGAACCACCCAGGTGCCCCCAAAGTAATTATTCATAGATGTGTATATATTGCCGTTTGGTTATTTGTTGTTATTTTTGGAGATCTTCTCTGATCCTTTGTTGTCTTTGATACTTTTAGTCTCTCCTATACACTCAAAGAGTCCCCTTTATTTCTTGTAGAGGTGGTTTAGTGGTCATAAACTCCTTTAGTTATTGTTTGTGTGGCAGACTCTTGTCCTCTCCTATTCTGAATGATAACCTTGCTGGATAGAGTATTCTTGGCTACAGATTTTTCCTATTCAGCACTTTGAATATAGCCTGCCAGTTCTTTCTGGCTTGTTAAGTTTCTAATGAAAAGTCTCCAGCTAGCCTTATGGGTTTTCCTTTGTATGTTATGAATTTCTCTCTTGCTGCTTTTAAGATTTTTTTCTTTGTCACTATATTTTGCAACTTTAATTACAATATGTCTTGGTGTTGGCCTGCTTTTGTTGATTTTGATGGAAATTCTCTGTGCCTTTCAGATCGGTATGTCTGTTTCCTTCCCCAGATCAGGGAAGTTTTCTGCTATTTCTTGAAATATATTTTCAGTCCCCCCCTCTCTCTCTCCTTCTGGGACTCCTATAATACAAATGTTACTGTGTTTGATGTAGTCACTGAGTTCTCTAAGTCTATTTTCATGTTACATAATTCTCTTGTTCAGCTTCATTATTTTCTGTTATTTGGTCTTCTGGACTCTGCAGCTTTATCATGAATTTTGACTTGAATGGAAGTCTTTGGTTTTAAATTATTTTTGGATATATTGCTTTCTGAGTATCTAGTTTTGACATTTCCTGTATATAAAAAGAAATGAATAAACATATGAAAATGATTTTGAATCTTAGTTTTAATTCTTCTACGGCTTGATTTTAATTTTATTTTGCCTAGGATTTTAACTATATGTATTAAATAAATAAATGTACATGGGTAATATTCATGCATTCAGTTTTTAATTCAATAAATACTAATAAAGGGCGTGCTCTGTTTTAGGCATTGTGTTCTAAGTCCTTGTTCTACTAGTGCATACCTTTTAGTATTGGAAATAAATAAGCCAGTGAGTTGTGATCGTGAATAATAGAGGATGGTGAATGCTTTTTTAAAAAGATAAGGTGTTGTAGCATTCTTGTAGGGTATTGTAGCCATTCTTCTTTCTTGCTTTTAGGGTCCCAGTTTTGTTCTGGAACCTACCCTTAGAGATAAATCCTGATTAGTCAAAGCTATAATGGTAATCCCATCCCACTTTTCAGTGACTGATTTTGTGAGGCACAGGTGAGTCAGTCTTGGATAATAAAATGTGCAGATCTTCTAGGGGAGACTTCTGTCAGTAGTTTCCTCTTCCTTAAAATGAGATGGACTAAAGGAGATTACCAATTGTTCCTTGGTAATGTATGTACCATAATTACATGTAGCTGGAATTGAGGCAGCCAACTTGTTCATGAAGAATGCTAGCCTTAGCCTTTCAGAAGGATGAAAATAGATTTTTGGAGTAATTAAATAATAACTTTTTGTCTACTGAGAAATTAAAATGTCCTTATTTTTAAAGTTATTTTGAGTTAGATTTTCTCTAACTTGTATCCTAACATGTCATAATTGATAGATACAGTTTATCAGGGCCTGTCTCTGAAAAGAGGTGACATTTATTTAAGTAGAGATATGAATTATAAGGATGAGCCAAAAGAATTATAGTATAGGTGGAAGGAACAGGAAGAATGAAGGTGCCATGATAGGTAAGAACTTGACAGAAGGCTAGTATACCTACTTTCTAATGACCAAGGGAAAAATAGTAGTAACTAATGCAGATCACCATTACATATATTATTTTATGTAACCTTTACAATTAGGTGAGGAGATACTGTTATTCCAACTTTATAGTTGGGTAAACTGCCCATATATTTATAGCCAGTCATTAATTTGAAATGGTTGCTGTTTCTACTCTATCATACTGCCAATCAAGTATGTATTATGTAATACTGGATAGTCATATAAAATGGTAAGGGTATACATTTTATTTGAATTTTTTAGTATTACTACTTTTTGGCAGTTTTAATCTATTCAGGCCAAAGGTACAGATGCCAAGTCCAGATTTTTTGACCCATTTGAATAGTACAAATTAATTGCATCAGTAAACACAGCCTGGTGTGTTATCTTGAATTAAGGTGAATGAGATACTCCTGATGGAAACCTCATAAATGTGATTATTTGTTTGCAGTTCATAATGAGGAAGATTAATTTCTAAGATATTGGCTGGTTTCAGTGAATTTAAATAAAGTATTTTGTGCTTATGTATTCAGGATGCCTAGAATTTTAAATTCATATGTGTGTATACTGTGACCTTACCGATAAGCAGCATGAAAGTATGATAGATGAGTCTATAAGTAATGAATGAAAATTAAATTTATAGATTTGGTAGGGGCTATCTGAAAATTTCCTTTTCTGACTTCTCCTATCCTCCCTTTTCCCCTCCACTGCCTTCTTGTCTCCCCTTCTACTTTCTTCCTCCCTGCCTTTATTCTACATTTCAGTTTTCATTCAATAAATACTAATAAAGGGCTTACTCTGTTTTAGGCACCATGTTCTAAGTCCTTGTTCTACTAGTGCATACCTTTTAGTATTGGAAATAAATAAGCCAGTGAGTTGTGATAGCGAATGATAGAGGATGGTGAGTGCTTTTAAAAAAAAAAATTACATTTTTTTAAAATTTCAACTAGCATTAAAGGGCCATTTTAATTTATGATACTCTTTTTACTTGTTTTTATCCACTTTCTTAGATTAATAAACACAAAACTTCCCTTTTTCCATATGGAGGCTGGACAGTAAGTAGTAGTTTAAATAAATGATATATAACAGTACTTAATTTAAAAATGAATTTAGATCAAATGGGAAGATATTTAAAGTCTTGGGTATGTGTTAATCTAGAATTGGATTCTATATGTACAGGGCTTTTAAAATATTTGTACTTTTCTTTCTTTTTTTTTTCCTCCAAGATTTTATTTATTTATTTGAGAGAGAGAGAGAGTACATAAGAGAGTGAGAGAGAGCATGATTGGGGTTGGGGGGGGTAGAGGCAGAAGGAGAGGGAGAAGCAAAATCCCTATTGACTTGGGGCTCAATCCCAACTTGAACTGAAGGCAGACACTTAACCAACTGAGCAACTCAGTGTCCTCTCACCCAAATTTTTGTACATTATAATTGATAACTAGCTTTCTCTAAGAGTTTTATTTACGTTTTCCTTTATCAACCTGATACCTTTAAAATGTAATAGTTACACTTAACTTCTACATTATAGTAATCACTAATTAAATTTGTTGAATAAATGATTTTCTTTTCTGTTGAAATTTTCCATTTCATTTCATTACAGTGAATTACTTCAAGAGGTAGTCTATAATAGTGATTTGGTTTTCCCTCTTTCCAGTTAAGAAAATAAATTCTTCTAAAGACAACTCTCTGAACTATATATTTTATAATAATAATAACTAGTGTATAATTTAGGAACTCATCATTTGAGTATTTGTGATTACTTATTTTGTTTGGAGGAGGTTAGGCTACTAAGAAGACTGAACACAGTTTATGATTTGTTAATTATATTACTAGTTATTTGAGTTGATTCTTAACTATTTTGAAATGATACAAAATACAATTTTTGCATTAACATTTGGATTGAAGTTTATTATATCTAAAGAATAATTACCTTTGGAATTTTTTCATAAAATGACAATGTGCAATGATTTGGCGAAAAAACTCATTGAAACTCAAGATGCAAACACATAATTTAGTCATTTAATAAATTAGCAGCGCTCAATTATTGACATTCTCAATTACATTAAAAAATGGAGATAGTTTTAAACTTTTCTCTTAAAATGTTTTTCAGCTGTATTGAAGCATAATTTATATCAATAAAATGTACCTGTATTGAGTGTACAGTTAGATGATTTTTATCAAATACATACCTTCATGTAGCTGTCATTCCTCTTTTTAGTCAGTCCCTGGCCCTTTGTAGTAATTTCTTTGGTCTAGAATTTCATATCAATGTGTATGTTTTTTATCCCTGGTGTCATTAGCCTGGCATGTTATTGAGATTGATCCATATTGTATATATTAGTAGTTTGTTCCTTTTTACTGTTGAATAATATCCTATTATATGAATAAATCACAATTTGTTTATCCATTTATGTGTTGGTAGATACTTGTTTTTTTTTTCAAAATTTTGGCTTTTATAAATAAAGCAGCTGTGAACATTCTTGTACAAGTCCTTGTATGAACATATGTTTTCATTTCCCTTATAAATACTTAAGAGTGGAATTATTGAGTTATATGGCAAATATATATTTAGCTTTTATGAGACTATCAAACTTTTTTCCCCTTTTTTCTTTTCTAGAAAAATTTATGAAAAATTGCTGTTATGTCTTCTATAAATATGTTTGGTAGAATTCACACATAAAGCCATATGAGCCTGGAGTTTTCTTTTTGGCAAGATTTATAAATACGGATTCAACATCTTTAATGGTTATGAGCCTGTATAGCTATTTAGATTGTCTATTTCTTTTTGATTGAGCTTTGGTTATTTCTTTTAAGAAATTTGCCAGTTTCAGGTTTGGCTTTGTATTTGTTGACACAAAGTTGATTACAATATTCCCTTATTATCTTTTTGTAGCATCTGTAGTGATTCTCCCTCTTTCATTCCTAACATTGGCAACTTGTGTCTTATTTTCCCCCATTGATTAGGTCAGCTGAAATCTCCATTTTATAGGTCTATTCTAGGGGGTTGTTTTTGGTTTTATTGTGTTTATTTCTATTCCTTATCTGTTTTATATTTCAAGGGTAGAGTTTACATTTTGAATTTTTTACCTGTTTCATCAAACTTTCAAATGCTGTCATACCTCTTGAAGGATAATGTAGGAACTTTAATATCTTTCCTTTTTCTGCCTGTCATCCTTTATTATTGTCATACATTTCATGACATTGTTACATGTCCCATAAAACCTTGTCATTACTTTAGTTTTAAAGATTAAAATTTATTTTAGAAGAAATTAAAATGAGGTTTCATTTATATTTACCATATATTTAATATGTCTATTTGAATCCATTGTTTATATTCACATTTCCATCTATAATCAGCCTGATAAGCATCCTTTTACATATGTCTTTGGTGGTGGTATCTGCTGCCAACAAGTTCTTTCAGCTTTTGTTTTCTGAAAATGTATTTGTTTTGCCTTTATCTTAAAAAAAAAAAACAAAAAAAAAACTTTTATTTTGGAATGATTTTAGAATTACAGAAAATTTGCAAAGAAAGTATGGAGGATTTCCATATACACTATTCCAGGTTTCCCATCTTACACAGCCATGGTAATTTGTCAAAACAAATAAATTAACAGTGGTACAATATTATTAACTAAACTACAGATCATATTGGATTTCACCCGTTTTTCCATGGCATCCCTTTCTCTTCTGAGATCTAATCCAGGATATCATGTTGCATATAGTCATTATGTCTCCTTTGTCTTCTCAAATCTTTTATAGTTTCTTGTTTGTTTTATGTTTTTTTTATGATCTTGTTAGTTTTGAAGAGTACGTTCCAGTCAGTTTGGGTTTGTCTGGTATCTTTCTCATTATTAGAATAGAGTTAGGGGTTTGCAGATGAATATCATAAAGATGATGTGCCCTTCTTCAGTACCATTTAGAATTGTTCCATCATTGTGAAAATTTCCCCTGCAGCCCCTTTCTAATCCACCTTTCCTTGCATCTTTAAGCCTTGGCTACCAATGATCCCCCCACTTTTTTTTTTTTTTAAGATTTTATTTATTTATTTGACAGACAGAGATCACATGTAGGCAGAGAGGCAGTCAGAGAGAGAGAAGGAAACAGGCCCCCTGCTGAACAGAGAGCCCGATGCGGGGCTGGATCCCAGGACCCTGGGATCATGACCTGAGCTGAAGGCAGAGGCTTTAACCCACCGAGCCACCCAGGTGCCCCCACTGATCCCTTTTTCATCCTAGTTTTCCATCTTTCATAATGTTAAATAAATGAATCACATGATGTGCAGCTTTTGATTCTGGCTTCTTTCACCTAGCAAACTATATTAAAGATTCATCCATTTTGATGAATCAGTGGGTCAATAGCTCATACCTTTTTTTTTTAAAGCGATTTTATTTATTTATTTGACAGAGAGGGAGAGAAATCACAAGTAGGCAGAGAGGCAGGCAGAGAGAGAGAGGGGAAGCAGGCTGCCTGCTAAGCAGAGATCCTGATGTGGGCCTCGATCCCAGGACCCTGGGATCATGACCTGAGCCAAAGGCAGAGGCTTAACCCACTGAGCCATCCAGGTGCCCCTAGCTCATTCCTTTTTACTGCTGAGCAATATTCCATTGTTTTTGACATATCAGAGTTAAATTCATTCCCATGTTAAAGGCCATCTCAATTTTTTCCCCCCAATTTTGCCTATTATATGTAAAGCTGCTATAAACATGTAAGTATCAGTTTTATTGAGAACATAAGCTTTCACTTCTCTTGGGTTGATACCTAGGAGTGGCAGTACTGGGTAAATGTAGTTTTAACTTTGAATCCTAAAACTAAAACTTCTTTAAGAAAACATAGGAGAAAAATGTGACCTTGGATTTGGGATTTGTATTTTAGCTATAATACCAAAACTGCAATTATGGAAAAAAAGAATAAATCACATTTCATCAAAAAATTTAAAATCTTCTTATGTGCAAGACACTATTAAGAGAATTAAAAGAAAGGTAAGTCACAGATTGGGAGAAAATATTTGAAAAATAACTTATCTGATAAAATATTTGTATCTAGGATAGGTAAAGGACTCTTAAATCTCAACAATAAACAAATACTCTAATATAAAAATGGCAAAAGATCACAATAGACACTTCACCAAAGAAGATATATGGATGGCAAATAAGTACAAGAAAAGATAATCACTTGCTTAATATCAGTTTGTTATTAGGGAAATTTAATGCATATAGAATCTACATCAAGATACCACCTACAGATATTTTAATTGCTTTAAAAAATTAGCAATATCGAATCCTGGAGAGATTGTGGAGTAACAAGAATTCTCATGCATTGCTGGTGATAACTCAGGATGAGCAGCCACTTTGGAGTATAGTGTCGCCTTTTTTTTTTTTAAATAAACATACATTTTCCTTAGGACACAACTGTCCCTCTTCTAGGTATTTACCCAAGTTAAGTGAAAACTTAAGTTCACAGAAAACTGCTTTTTTTTAAAAAAAAATATTTTCACTGGATAGCAAAGTGTAGTTTGGCCTTTTTTTTTTTTTTTTTAAATTTCAGCAACTTTAAAAGATGTTGTTCCATTATCCACTAGCTTGTACTTTTTCTAAGAAGCCCCCTGAAATTATTTTTACCATGTATGTATTTTTTCCATGACTATTTTTCTCCTTTAAATTATGATTTTATTTATATTTTAAAATACTTTGGAAATTCTGCATGTGCCTAAAACTAAGCATATTTTCAGTGTACATTACTTTAAGTTTAATGTCAGGTTTTGTTCTGAGAAGTCCTTTTTCAAGCTGAATGTCAAAATGGGGAAATGCCCATAGATTTTCCCCAGCCCTGAAGCTAATGATGTAAATTGCTTTCTTGCTAATGATGTTGGATGACTTTTATTTGAGTTTTTCACCTAAACAAATTTTTAGTTCATGATGATGGTTACTGTATGATGATACAGCTGTGGGGAAAGCTATAAAATACCGTAATATTTAAAGATAAGTGCTATAAAATGGCTACTTTAAAATTTTCTTTTTTATCAAATCTCCTTCAGATTTTTTTTCCTAGATAATTTTATCTTTGGTTAATTTTAAAAAATTGGTATATACAACTAATGAATCATTGAATGCTGCATCAAAAACTAATGATGTACTATATGTTGGCTAACCAAACATGCTAAAAATAAATAAATAAATAAAATTGATATGTAACTTAATAGTTTTAGGCATATAACATCATGATTTGATATTTGTGCATATTGTGAAATGACTACCACAATAAGTCTAGTTACCATTTGTCACTTTATGGGTTACAAATTTTCTTTTTCTTATGATGAGGATTTTGTTTATTGCTCTGTCCTCAAGTCCATTGACCTTTTCCTCTATAGTATCTAATCTTTTCTCTAATCCTTTCCAGAAAATTTTTTAAACTTTCAGCGGTTTTTTTTTTACTTATAGAAGTTGCATTTTTGTTGTAGCTTTTATTTGTTTTTTTTTTCAGTATATTGATTTTTTAATCTAAATCTTAGTATATATTTTTAGTAATTGTTTTAGTTTCCTTGTCTGCCTTCATCACCTCTGTTTTAGGGGTTTGTTTTAAATTGATTGATTTTCTTATTGGCTCTGAGTCACATTTTCTTCCTTTTTGACATCATGGTAAAAACAGTTTGGGGGGTAAAAGTAATTCACAGTTTATTAAACCATATTTCTGTTGATGGGCAATTATGTTTTTTTTCTACTTTGGAGCTATGCATAAAGTGTTGTGATGAGTAGCTTTGTAAAATGCATTTTGTTCATATGTTAAAACACATCTTAGTATAAATTTCTGCTAGTGGAATTCTCATCAAAAGGGACGTTTTTACAGAAATACTTGATGTATAATGCCATATTTCCCTTTGCACAGTGTATAAGTATCTACATACTTGTATTAAATGAGTGCTGAATTATTTTTGAGATTAGAAGACCACCCTCTTATGAACATCGTTCATAGCAGAACAAGTCTTTGTTCTGACTCGTAGTCAGTTAGTTCTGTAGAATATTGTTATAGCCTTGTCTTTTGCCCTTAGCATTAAAGTGAAGCCACTTGAATGTGATTCTTGGAAGCATCATTTCCACATAGTCAGATGCTAAAGGAAGTAGTTTTGGTCATTTTCTTGTTAGATATAAGAACAGTCAATTTGACAGTGTTAAAAGTGATACTGCATTTGTTGTTTTTCACAGAATGATTAAACTAGTTGTGTTTTTGAAATCAGTTGGTATAGTTTATATTCAGTTTCTCACTGTATCACTCAATATGTTAGTTGCTACAAGAAGAGGCTTTTTTGAGGTTGTATCTGGGGAATTACTTCCCTTTGCAGTTAGAATCCTCTAGAATATCACCTCTTGAGGGCAGAGATTCTCATTTGTCTTATTCATTGGTACAACTCCAGTGCCTAGGACAGAGTCTTTTATAGGATAGGGACTTACTAAGTATTTTTCGAATGAATGAGTGCTGTATAAAATTAGGTGAAGTACATGGTAAATTTGTTCCACATGTTGTCCATTACAAATGTTGATTAAAACCACGTATATATTTTAAAATAAATAGAGCGTAATGTATAAATCGCTACACTGAGTGAAGTAACTTATTTAGAAGGTAAACTACTCATGCCATCTTTCAGATGTGCTCCCTTCGTTACTGCAGCTATGAAACTTTCCCCTGTCTTCTCAAGATACTAAATTCTCTCCTCTCAGAAATCCTAGAGTGGTGATCTATATCATAAATCTTATGTATATCCTTTCTGTATTGTATTTTGAATTATGATTTCATTTTTATCATATTTTTGGATTTTTATACTTATTTTTATTTTGTAAATATTATAAATTTTCTATAATTTTCTATAATTATTTTCTGTAATTGTTTTCTATTATTTTCTAAATTTTATACTTATTTTTATTTTCTAAATTGTTGCTCTGTGGAAATGTTATACTTAATGAGATGATGGAAATGCTCTATATCTGCACCATTCATAATGGTAGCCATAGGCACAAGTGGCTATTGAACATTTGAAATGTGGCTACTGTGACAGAGAATAAATATTTAATGTTAATTCTAATTAAGTAATTCCATGTGGCAAGTAACTGTTGAAGCAGACAGCACAGCTCTAGGGCTTACAATATACATTTTTAACTTATCAATCTAATGTGCAGTGAGAACTTTACTACAGTGTACTTCATTTAACTTTTTCTTTTTAATAGTGCAGTTTTGCTGACACAGAGTATTTTTCAGCATTTTTTTTTTCCTGGAAATGACTATTTTTAAAAGATATTTTCACTGGTTATAAGTTGACACTATCCCCACTCCCATTCCCTCTACCCAGTATTTTTAAAGCTGTTGCTTCATTGTCTTCTGGCTAATGTTGTTTCTGATAAGAGATGTGTTCTCATTCTCTGTTTATCTGTATGTAATTTTTCCCCCAGCTGCCTATAAGATTTTCTATCTTTGTTTTCAGCAGCTTTCCCTACATTTTAAATTTATCCTACTAGTAGTTCTCTGCATTTCTTGGATTTGTGGTTTATCATTCATTGATTGTAGAAAATATATTTTCTGCCTCATTTTCTCTCCTCTCTTTCTGAAACTCTTGTTATATATGTATTGATAATCAGTACTCCCACAGATTTTGAATTTCTTCTTCTTCTTTTTTTTTTTTTTGCAGTCTTTTTTTTTTTTGTCCTTTTCGAGTTTTATTTTGGATAATATCTAATGACCTCTTGTCATGTTTGTTGATTAGTTTTAACTTTTGTCCAGTTTTCTGATAAGCCTGTTGGAGGTCCTCTGATATTTTATTTTTGTTAATTTGACATTTTATCTGCTGAATCCTCCATCTGTTCATGTATGTTGTCCATACTTTAGACTTTTTAATATATTGGTTATAATTATTCCGAATTTTCTGCCTGATAGTTCTAACATCTAGTTCATTATGGGTCTGGTTCTGGTGTGCTTGCTTTATCTCTTAAAAATGGTTTGTTATTTCTTGTTTTTTTAATGTGTCTCATGATTTTTTATTGCATGCCAGACATTATAAGTACAGAGCTGTAAAGACTGAGGTCAATGGTATTTATGCCCAGAAATGGGTATTTTTCTTTTTGAGAAATTGTTTATGATCTGATTATGTATGGATGGGGATGGAGTCATTCTAGTCAGTGATTGAGTTGGGGTTGTTTCATTATTGTTGTTGTTGTTTTTGCAATTGTTACCTTCACTGAGTCAGAGACTTAAAATTCTTGGAGTAATGGAATGCTGTTACCTCATTCTTAGTGTTAGGCCCGGACTGCTAAGATTGCTCAGTATTCTAGTCCATCCTTAGCCTTTACCATGTCTTGGATGGCTGCCTCACAAGATAATCTCTTTCAGTGTTCTTTCTAATTTTTGATTAGTAGCTGGAGAGTGTGAAGTTTATTTTGTTGTCTTTCTTGAAAGAATGTTGAGTTTTGTTTTGCTAGGCATTTAATTTACTTTTAAATCATCTTGATCCTTTTGTAGCTTGTTTTTAAGTTTTGTTCTAGCTTTTGTTAGCCTCTTCTTAATTCTATGGCTAGAGTCATTAAACTCTGGCTTATGAGCTAAATACGGTCCATAGCCTGTTTTTGTATGGCTTTTGAGGTAAGAATGGATTTTACATTCTTTTTTTTTTTTTTAAGATTTTATTTATTTATTTGTCAGAGAGATAGAGAGAGTACAGGCAGGCAGAGTGGCAGGTAGAGGCAGAGGGAGAAGCAGGCTCCCTGCTGAGCAGGGAGCCCAATGTGGGACTTGATCCCAGGACCCTGAGATCATGACCTGAGCCGAAGGCAGAGGCTTAACCAACTGAGCCACCCAGGCATCCCTGGATTTTACATTCTTAAAGGGCTGTAAAGAAACAAAAATAAAAGTGAGAAATATGTGATAAAGACTCTATGTATCTCATGTAGCTTATGATATTTATTATCCTGCTCTTTAGAAAAAAGTTTCTGATCCCTGCTCTAGGGCTTACTTAACCCTAACTTCTTTTTTTAAAAATTTATTTACTTTTTATTTTCTTTTTAAAAATTATTAATATATAATGTATTATTTGTTTCAGGGTTACAGGTCTGTGATTCATCAGTCTTACACAACACACCTCTTCCCCAATGTCTATCACCCAGCCACCCTATCCCCTCAGTGTCCTCCCCTCCAGCAACTCTCAGTTTGTTTCCTAAGATTAAGAGTCTCTTAAGGTTTGTCTCCCTCTCTGGTTTTGTCTTGTTTCATTTTTTTCCTCTTTTCTCCTGTGATCCTCTGCCTTGTTTCTTAAATTCTGCATTTCAGAGAGATCATATGATAATTGTATTTCTCTGATTGACTTATTTGGGTTAGCATAATACCCTCTAGTTCCATCCATGTCGTTGCAAATGGCAAAATATCAATATTTGATGGCTACGTAATATTCCATTGTATATATATACCAACCCTAACTTCTAAGATGTTTTATTTCTTGGCTTTCTGCTGAATGCACCAGGTTTTCTATATGGCATTTTCATTTGTTTTTGGTTGGAACTCATAGGTTTTCCCCTTTATACAATTCTGAGACATATTCACTTTTCAGTTACCTAGTATTTATTTTTTTCTTGATAATTTTTCTTTGCGAGCCTCATGAAGTCTTATGCATGCAGAGCTTAGTATCCTACACACATTTTTGGATCCTTTTCTCTGGGCAGCTCCCTCCTCTTCAATATATTGACTTGTAGATGTTCTTCTTAAACTTCTTAACTTTAGTATCTAACATCACTTTGGGAAGACAGCTTTGCTTTGCCTGGGTTCTCCACTTTTGTGTTGGTGTTCAGTAAATTTTAGGCAGAAAGCTGGAGTGATTATAGGATTTACCTTTGATTGTTAACCTTATCTCAGACATCACAGTCTTGTCTGGCTATTGCCCAATCTTGAAAACAGGTTTTCTAAATATTTAAGTTTTCTAGTGAGCGCCAAGTCTAGTACCAGTTTTTCTTTCATATTTAAAAGTAGAATGCTGGTTGGCAAACAATAAAAATGCCTTTAGTCTTCCAATATAGCATTAAACTAATAATTACAATTTTATTTATTGAACTGTTTATTTGTTCTAAATTGAGTTTAGTTTTTGTAGTATTTGTAAGATGTGTTAGCAGGATATATAAGAAAATGTGATTGATTAAGTTCTGTCTGGCATCTTGAACGCCCACTCTGTGCCTAGATTTTGTATAGCTTGCTGGGGACAGAAAGAATAACACATGAACTGAAGACCAGGCACTCAGCCCCAGTAGGAAGTAGGCACATGTACTATTTATCTATTGTTAGGTAACAAATCACCCTAAGACTAAGTGATTTTAAAACAATTATTATTTGTTGGTTAAGAATCTGGGCATGGCTTAGCTAGATCTTCTGGCTATGGTCTTTCAAAAGCCTGAAATAAAAATGTGGGCCAAGTTTCAGCCACATCAAGACTTGACTGGTGCAGAATCCATTTCCAAGCTTACTCACATGGTCGTTGGCAGATTCTGTTCCATTCCACATGGGCCTTTTCATATGGCAGCTTCAGAGTAACAAGAGAGAATAAGCAAGATAGAAGTATCAGTCTTTTATAACCTTATCTCAGAAGTGAAATCATATCACTTTTGCTGTATTCTATTTAAGAATGGAGTCACTAGGTTCAGCCCACACTCAGGAGGAGGAGATTACACAAGGCAGGAGTACAGGACACAGGGATTCTTGGCAGCCATTTTAGGAACTGCCTATAATAATACGTGGTATATAAATTATGTAAAATGTTATAAATGGGTCTATAAAATAACAGCATTAATATATGTAGCATAATAATAATTTGCTACTGGTATGCTAACTGCTTCCTATAGATTGTTTTATCTTAGCTTTTTCTAGTAGTCTATGGGAAAGGTAGTATGTATTATATCCATTTTACAGATAAAGAAATTGAACTTGAGTATGGTTACCTTGCTGTGATGTAGCAGAGCAAAGATTCTAGTCCAGGCTTTGCCTATTCTATACTTATATTTTTAATCTCCATATCTTATTAACATTAAAATACTATTACCTTTTATTGAGCACCTCTTATGTGCCAAGCATTATAAGTACATTATATATTAACACCATTTAAGCCTCACAGTAACTTTATTAACGCTCTCAGTTTTACTGATTATATACTTTAGCTTTCAGATTCAAGAAATTACTTTGAAAAATTACATATATTTTATATTTCAGAGACATTAAGCAAATATAACCCAAAGATTCTCTGTAAATACAAAAAACAAAAACAAAAACCATTTAAATACCTACTACCCTAAAAAAAAGTGGTATCACTAATTAAATTTGGAAGGAAGCCTGACACATGTCAATCCATTTAATATTCTGCAATATATACATGCATGTATATGTATATATGTATTCTGCTGATGAAAGGTGGTATATGAATCTCAAACAGGAATGAATTTATAAATACTTAAAAAGAAAACAGCCCACTCCTAGAAGAAATCTCAACAAACTCTGCTGTATAAATTTTAGTTAGAAATTAGCTCATGTAGTTAATGTTGAAATATTTTTACTAATAAATTTGAAATATTTTCACTAATAAATTCACAGATAAATTGAGTGGCTTTCATATCAAACTCTGTACATACTTTCTTCAGTCATCCCATTGTCTTTGCAAAATGAATCTTTTAGATGAGGAAAATAAGACAAAGTAAAGAGAAATTATTTTCTTATGTTTGAAGGGTACCATAAGTTGATATTATGGTCTTTTAGACCAGTTTATTTTAATTATTTGAGAGTATCTTGTAAGGTATGTGTTGACAATAGTAAATCCTAAAGCTTATGGATGACTTTATTTTTGAACCATTTTCCTTATAGTAATAGTACTCTCTTACTTTCTACATTCAGATTTGCTTTCTTAAGTGGGGCATAAAATGCAGTTGAAGCTGATATGCATGAATTATGTCATATTAGCATATGTCATGTATGACATTCTTCACTCATTCATTCACTTATTTATTTATTTATTCAAAAATGTTACTCGTACTTACTAAGTGCCAAGCACTGCTCTAAATGTTGGGATACATCAGTGAACAAAATGGATAAAAGTCATGGAGTTTACATTTTGACAGGCATGGTTCAAATAATGGGCTGCTGCTGTTAATTAAGAAAATGACAAGGTTTTGCTCCTATAATAATTTTCAGTGTATTTTTACAACTCCTGTAATATGTAGTAATTTAATATTTTGGCTATTTCTGGTGGTAGTTTATAAGAATTTAAAGTATTTTGTATAACAACTTTATGTTTCTATAGACTTTTGTTTCTGTTTGAGTTATATTTTTGCTGGCTTTGAGTATTATAATTTTAATAAAATGTTACCGTAAATCTTTTTTTTTTTATTTAAATGATTCTTTTTTAGAAAGCTATCTTTTCTTTTATTTATCACAGTTATCTTTCTAAGTTAACTGTTGCTATGAAGGCAAAGATCAAAAAATTTAAAATCTTGGGGCACCTGGGTGACTTAGTCATTTGAACATCCAGCTTTTGGTTTCAGCTCAGATCATGATCTCAGGGTCCTGAGATCAAGCCCTGCATGAGTCTGTACTCAGCATTGAGTCTGCTTGGGATTTTCTCCCTTTCCCCTCTCCTCCCACCCTCCACTCCCATGTGTGTGCATGCTCTCTTTCAAATAAATAAATAAAATCTTTTTTAAAAATTTAATATCTTATTGGTATAGCTTAGAATTAACTAGACTTTTTTATAGTTTTTTTGGCATATGTTATAACAGCAATTTACAGTGTTACATATGTTGTCACAGACAGTATTAACTTAAATGTTAATAGTTAAGCTTCTTTTGTTGAGTTACTGAATTAAATCCACCCCTTAGGCCGTTAGAGTGGATTCTTTTTTTTTTTTTTTTTAATTTGCTTTTTTAACTGGGAAGCCCTGAATATCTGCTTTTTTTCCATATATGACATCTTATGACTGGTCTTTGACCCTGAAATGTTAAATAGTCCTTAATTCTTATGTTTTAGTGAATAGAGGAGGTTACCTGAGATTAGAGGAACAGAGTTTTGGGCAAGGATTTTGAGAGGGACAAGAATGAGCAGTGGAGTCACTAGTAAGAATGTTCTCAATAGGCATAAGCATAGTTATTAAAAAACAGACAAAATGCCAAGTTTTCTTTTGGATTATTGCTTTTTTGGTTGGTTTTCAAACAATTCTCAGTGAGTACAATTCTTTTCATTGTGTGTTTTAACTAGTGTAAACCAGTAACAATGAAGAAAATAGCGTAGGAATAGGAAGGAAGTAGAACACTTGTTTGAAGAGATTTGCTTTTCTTTGAATACTTGGGCACTTAAAAACAGCTGAGATTTGAGGTTCAAAAATAGGAAAATAGCAGCTCTGTTTTGAGGCCTTTTCTCCAACTTTTCTGTCTAATCTTTAATAACTGCTTAATTAATGCTCAAATGCTCATCACATTCAGTCTTTCATATAGAAACTATTTCTTATCTTTTCTCTTTTTTATAAGGAACTCTGTGCCTGGAGATACAACTTCTCTTACATAGTTCTGGAATTATCAAATGGTGTTAAAATTATATCTTTGCCTACAATTTTTTTCTTTGCAGAAAAAACTGTTTTGTTTCTAAAGGGAATTCTAAGCCTGATGCTGAGGTGACAGATGAAACCCACAGCCAAGCCTGAGAAAACATGTGCATGTGTAACTTAAGATGCACAGTGACT
Organism: Enhydra lutris kenyoni; assembly: GCF_002288905.1. Lineage (NCBI taxonomy): Eukaryota > Metazoa > Chordata > Mammalia > Carnivora > Mustelidae > Enhydra > Enhydra lutris. Next base: position 60,896,374 of record NW_019154088.1, read on the forward strand.
AAGATATAACTGGTATAGACTTATGTTGCAGTTATTGGTATTTTTTAATAAATTCAAGGAAGGGATAATCTAGCCTAATCTATATGAACCTTTGCTTGTGATATTTGGAGTAGTTACCAGCTGCTTAATGGATGCCATAACCTTTACTTAGCTAATATACATGTCACTTTTAGAATTTTTTCAGTGACAATTTGCCTGTCACCTACAGAGTTAATTAAGTAGTGGTATCATGGCAGCTGAGCAGTGAGATGGAGGGAGATAGAACTGAGATCTTATGAGAATGAGAACATGTTTCTGCTTGAGATAATGGAAACATTGGGTCAAATATGTATATAATTTGTTTGGTTTTGATTGCCTATTCAAAGATACAATCTTTTGATCTCCATGTATTATCTATTGCACAATGATGTAAGAAGGAAGAGTGATGATGGCACTTATAGGACTTCCAAGCTTAGAGCTAATTAATTTGTCTGGTAGAGCCCTGGTATACATGGGTGATTTAATATGCAAATGTAAAAGCTTTTGCTTTTTTACTTATTATTAGGCTGTTAGATTATTTGCCAGCCTATTGACCAGTGAAAACCAATGTTTCCTTTAACTCCATGAATCTCAGCATATGCTACTTTGCATATCCTAAATAATTTAAATACATTTCTTACTCTTTCCACAGCATGTAGAGTCCATGAAGCACAGGACAATAAAGCTTCCTACTCATAGCACCAGGAAGATCTCTTTGAAAGATTCACTACAGGATTGCCAGAGACAACGAGTTTGTCTGAAGCATCATGTGTTGAAACAACAGAAGGCAACCACTTTTGCACTAGCTAGAAACAGAATTATGATGTTTTCAATTCTTTGAGCTCCAGGAAACCAGGGGAGTGAGTTGAAAATCTGAAAATGCGGCCATGGACTGGTTCCTGGCGTTGGATTATGCTCATTCTTTTTGCCTGGGGGACCTTGCTATTTTATATAGGTGGTCACTTGGTACGAGATAATGACCACCCTGATCACTCTAGCCGAGAACTGTCCAAGATTCTGGCAAAGCTTGAACGCTTAAAACAGCAAAATGAAGACTTGAGGCGAATGGCCGAATCTCTCCGGTAGGTTCTAAAAAATTGAAGGAAGAGATGTATAACTTTGTTTTTAGTTGCAGGGGTTCATGCATCTAATAAAAAATACTTAATGATTTCTTTAAACTGCTGTTTTTGCAGAAATTTAAATATTTTAGTGACATATTTCTTATAACAATGATATCTCTGTATATTTAACATAGAGAATTTTTCGAGGGTCAAATCTTATTTTACATATGAATTTTAATATAGAAAAACCATGCCATTTAATTTGTTTTTATATTTCATTTATAGTCATCTTCAGCATTTTGATAATTTTGATACATTAAATACAAATTTTTATGATTTAAATTAGTGGATATTAAAATTTTATTATATGGACAATAACAAAGATGTTTATAATACTTGAGAGTCTTAGTTAGTCTATAACTTACTAAAATGGAGAAACAAAAATTCATTGCTAAAACAGCTGGATCTGGAATCTAAGGAATTGTTGCTGTTGCTACTTCTAATCTGTTAAAAAATATGACATATATGTTAGAAGGCATCAACTGTTTCAAAAAATAAAATCTTACATTTTCAGGGAACAAATAATTCTTAAATTCTAATTCCTCTGCTTTATATATGAAGGTAATTATCGATTTAGCGCTTGCTGTTTCTCAAGCTAGAGTTTTGAAGGTTTAAGGTAAAGAGTTGTCATTACTCTAGAGGTGGTAATTGACCCTAAGGGAAGTCGTTTAGAGAAAAAGAGCACAGAGTTTGTTTCTTTTCGAGTAACAAATGAAGGAGTGGAAATGAAAACATCCTGTTGTGCATTGGGCATTTGGAATAGATGGGAAAGGAGAGAGGGACAGTGCTTGATTATGGAAGCTGAGGAGCATTCTGTGAAGGAAGAATATAGTCGGCAGTGTTACATACTCTCTAGGCTTTAAAGACTTCTCTGCTTCTCTCATTCCCTCACCTCCCTGCCACTGCTGCCCTTGCACTCTTTCTTTAGAACTTACTTCTTTCTCTCAACTTTTTTCTTCACCATAATATTATTTTGGCCCTTTTATGTCCTATGAAAGACAAAGCTAGGTGTTAAGAATTTTATACAATGCATCAAAAATTATTCCTGTCATTTGTAGTAGTATGATGTGACAAAATATAAGGTAACCAGGGATTAGAAAGTGGACAGATAATTTCTTGAATTTATATATCATTTTATTTCCTTTTGGGTGTGGGAGCTTGGGAGTATCATGGAGAAAGTTGGTCTTTAAATAGAGTCTCACTCAATGATTTGTTATGAGATTCAAAGATTGATAATTTAGAGGTAGTAGTAGCTATCACTGATGGAGAGTTTATCATATGCCAGGTACTGTGCCGAGGGCTTTGCATGGATTATCTCATTGAATTTCATAAATTTCCTTATGAGATGCTGGTACTGTTTTCCTAAACGATTTTACAGATGAGGTATCAAAGGAATATTAAGGAATTTAATTTTTCCCAAGGTTATACTTTCACAAGTGGTGGAGCTTACTTTGTATCCTGGCAATATGACTCAAAAGCCCAGACTTTGATGAGGTGTATTGCCTCTGTGAAGAGAAACGAAAGAGAAGTCAATGATTCAGAAATATCAACTATAAATCTCATGTAGGAGATCATCACGAGTGGCTGCTGTGCTAGTTGTTTTTGGAGTATGCTTTAATTATAGTAAAATCTTGTTCTACAGCCTGGGATTTTTGCTCCTTGGGAAAGATTTTGCTTTTTAACAATTCAGGCTCATAAATAATTTATTATTTTTCTCCTCATTCTAACTTCAATACTGAGACTTCATTCGACTTATTCCTGACTGCCAAGTGTCTTGTTTTTATTGTATCAAAGAAAGCATGCCTTTAATAATAGTTTCTTCTGTAGAATAATCTTTGCGTCTCTTAAGTCACTTTCTCTGTATTCTTTTGTGTTGAAATTAAATTCTGAACTACTGCATTCAAATGTATAGACAACTTGTAAGAGCTGAGACAGTATGTCATGCTGAAATACTGTAAATACAATCTGAAAACAGACTGAGTCCATTTTTGTACATAGATAGATAATTTTAGGAAAATAAACAAGTAATTCTTTACCCTCATTAGGGAAGAAAACCTCCTCAGGCCCTTCCATCAACTTTACCGGTAGGGCCATTTGTGTTTCAGCCAAAGGGATTGCATTTTAGATCCCCCAGCATAAAAGGAAGAATAGTAGAGGTGCTACAGGCATTGGTGATTTTTCCCTCTCACTGTAACATTTTGTACCCAATTTGCTAAGTCTTTTTCTCAGAAGAAAATGTGTTCGTAAGCTAGACTAAAAAGGAGTAATTCATATGTCTGTAAAACTAGGCCATTTCTTTGGGATGAGGCATATGGATTGAATTTGGAAAGAAGCTTGAAATTACAGTGTTTAAGAGTTAGGACAATAGTTTTAAAAGCCACCAGTCCTCCAGTTAGAATTTGCTAATTTTATTGATTATACTACATGTTTAGAAAAATAATCATTATTCTGAGGGATACAAATGTTTAAGTACAATGAATGTTTGGGAGGTTGTTCTATGTATGTGTTTAATTCTGACTATTGATGAATAATTGCTATACAGTAAAATTCACTTTTTTCGCATATAGGTCTGTGAATTTTGGCAGATGCTTACAGTCGTGTAACTACCACCACAATCAAATTATATAAGAATTTTACCTCCCACCAGAATTCTGTTGTGCCCTTTTGTAGTGAGATTCTAGCCTTATCTTCTGTCCCTGGTACTGATTTGTTTTCTGTCCTGTATTTTATTCTGTTATAAAATGTCATATAAATAGAATAATGTGAAATATAGCCTTTTGAATCTGGCCTTTTTCATTTATAATGTACTTGAGATTCATTAACGCTGTTTTGTGGGTTGGTAGGTTTTTTTTTTTTTCTTTTTCCTATTAATTCTTTTTTAATACTTAGTAGTGTTCCATAGTATGGTCATATCACAGTGTTGTTGTCCTTTTTTTTTTTTTTTTTTTTAAACACATTGACCAGTTGAAGGACATTAGGGTTGTTTCTGTTTTTTGGCAATTATGAACAAAGCCATTACAGCATTTGCTTTGTAGGTTTTTGTGTGATTTAAGTTTTTATTTCTCTTGGGTAAATATCTAAGAGGGGGATTGCTAGGTCATTTTAGTGTATGTTTAATTTTTTTAAGAAGTGGCAGTTGCCCCAGTGTTTTCCAATGTTCCTATATCATTTTGCATTTCCACCAGCAAAGCTTGAGAGTTACAGTTGCTCTCACTCTTGCTAGTATTTGCTATTATAAGTTATTTTTATTTTAGCTGTTTTAACAGATACATAGTCTTATCTCACTGTAGTTTCAGTTTGCATTTCCATAATGATTAATGATGTTGAACACTTTTTTTCATGTCCTTATTTGCCATTCTTTAGTGAGGTGTCTGTACACATTTGTTACCTATTTTATTTTATTTTTTTATTATTATTTTTTATTTATTTGAGAGAGAGTGTGAGAGAGAGAACATGAGCATGAGCAAGGGGAGGGACAGAGGGAGAAAGAGAAAGCAGCTCCCTGCAGAGCAGGAAATCCAATGCAGAGCTCGATTCCAGGACCCCAGGATCATGACCTGAACTGAAGGCAGACACTTAACCAGCTGAGCCACCCAGGCGCCCTGTCACCTATTTTTTTTTTTTTAAAGATTTTATTTATTTATTTGACAGAGAGAGAGATCACAAGTAGGCAGAGAGTCAGGCAGAGAGAGAGATTGAGAGAGAGAGAGAAGCAGGCTCCCCGCTGAGCAAAGAGCCCGATGCGGGGCTTGATCCCAGGACACTGAGATCACGACCTGAGCCGAAGGCAGCGGCTTAATCTACTGAGCCACCCAGGCACCCCCTTGTCACCTATTTTTAAAAATTGAATTTCCTTTTTTCTTTTTTTTAAAGATTTTATTTATTTATTTGACAGATCACAAGCAGGCAGAGAGGCAGGCGGCGGGGGGCGGGGGGAAGAAGACTCCCCGCTGAGCCGAGAGCCTGATGCGGGGCTCGATCCCAGGACCCAGGATCATGACCTGAGCGAAGGCAGAGGTTTAACCCACTGAGCCACCCAGTTGCCCCAAAATTGAGTTTTCTTATTAAAATTTGTTTTCTTGTTACTGCATTCTTTTTAAAAATTGGGTTTAGCTATAAAATTTTAAATATATATGCATATATGATAAAGTAAAAACTCTGTGGCTTAAAACAAAAAAAAATTTTCTTGATAATTTAATTTGCATTGTCCTCAACTGGATTGTTTTTCTAGTTTGGGGTCACTCTTGTGGCTGCTACAAGATAGTAAGGCAGTCCAGATGACCTCACTCACATGTTTGATGATTAGCTGGGACCATCATTTATTTCCTTTCCATGTGGTTTCTCCAGCAGGACAGCCCAGGTTTCTTACATAGTAGTGTTTCAAGAGGGCAAGAGCAGAAACTGCAAGTCCTTTTGAGGCCAAGTATGAAAAGTCACACAGTGCCATTTCTGCCACATTCTGTTAGTGTATGCATGTGAAAGGGGCACTATGTATTTAGGGAAGAAAGGGAAGAACTGCATAGAATTTTGTAGCCATATTTAACCCACCATTCTCATCTCCAGAAGCAATTGATTAGGTCAAATCATTGTGGTCCTGACAGCTGGAGTTTAGTTTAAATTTTTGTTGGTAGGTAATAGGGAGCTATGCAACCATAGCAGAGGAATGACACACTGAAAATGGCTGAGTAAGATTTAGATTTTCAGATGGATTTGGGGCATGTGCCTCGCTGGAATGAAATTAACTAGAAAACATACTATTAATCTAGACATGAAGTGATGAGACCTTATTTGGTGTTCCCCAGACATCTCTTCCTTACTTTTTAATTGCCAACACATTAGGTAAACATGTGGTAGGCTTTCTTTTAAAAACTTGGAGATAATCACTGCCTGCCACCCTATAGGAATGCCTTTCCATGCTTCATGTTTGTTTTATTTCAACCTTTGATAATGTGAAGTTACTATCAGTTCACAGAATCTTTGCTTCTTGGAATTTGAATCTGCCACTTTGCCTCTCAGTCAGGGCTGACATTTAGCAGAAAATTACTGAAACTAGTTTGGAAATCCCTTGAGCCGTGAACCTTAAGTGGATCAGATGTCGGAACTGGATAAAACTGGATAAAAAATCTAAAGAGTACTTAATTGTCAGTCTTCCTTTTAACTTAAATCCTTTTTGTTCTAGGTCCATTTATTTTTGAGAGTACAGCTTAAAAAAATTCAAACGTGACTTTGTGACCAATTAATAAGGTTGTTTGTTTGGACAATGGAAGAAAACCAGGAAAACTAAACAAATGTCTTCTGGAATTTAGATGCTAGCTATAAACTGTAAATTTACAAACCACAAAGAATGTATAATTAATTTATGGCTTATCTGTTTTTCTGAGTTATGTAGTAATTTTCCTAGATGGATTAGAGCCAAAGCATGACTCTTTTGTTGGAAAAATTTGACTGAGGCAACAGAAGCATGGAATACTGACATGGGTAGAAAGGAAACAGGTCATATTTTACTTCTGTTTGAGAAGCTTGTGTTAGAGAGCGGGGGATGACTTTGTTCCTATTGGTTAATTGAAAAATTTGCTCTAGCCTCTCTTCTCTGTAACTCCTCATCACTCATGTAAAGAGTGTACTTATATTCCTAGAGCAAGTGAATGTATTGGAATGTATAGAGTGCCTGCCATCTGCCTGTAACCTTCCCTTATTTTTATTTTTTATTTTACTTTTATTTTTGCAACCCTGCACCCCTTATTTCTTAATGCTATTAAGAGTATCTAATTTTTCCTTAGGGACAATACTGCTTCCCTATGTGAGAATATCTTAGTGAGATTTGTAGTCAAGATTCCTAGCCTTCCCAGTCTGACAAACAGATGCTATCTCCCTGAAATTTTCACTAGCTTTTTTATATATTGCTGGATTAAATTTGTCAGTGTTTTGTTTTGGGTTTTTTTTCTATGTTAACAAAGACATGTTTGCCTATAATTTTTCCTCCTTATGTCTTTTGGGTTTTGGAGCAAGGTTATGCGGGCCAATTCTATTGTCTAGAAGGGTTTGTATAAAATTGGTGCCCATTCTATCTTAAATCTTTGTTAGAATTCTACCAGTGAAGCCATTTGGGTCTAGAGTCTTTTGGGGAGGGTGCAGGGTTTGAGTTGGGGAATGAAAGGTGGCAAGTGGGAAGGTTTTAAATTCTGGATTTGAGCTTTTTAATAGAAATTGGCCCATTCAGATTTTCTGTTTTTTCTTATATCCGTTTCAGTAAAATGTGTTTTTCAAGGAATGTGTCCATTTTATCAACATTGTCAAATGTATAAAGTTGTTCATGATGTCTTTCTGATTTTCTTCTCCATACTTGTAATACCTGTAGTAATGTTCCCTTTTTCATTCCTGATACTGATTATTTGTGTTTTCTCCTTTTATCTTGAAGAAAGTTTATCAATTTCATTTATCTTCCCAAAGAACTAGTCTGGTTGCTTTTTTGTTTTATTTGTTTTTCTCTTAATCATGTGTCTGTTTCTATTTTATTGATTTCTATTCTTAGTTTGCTAATTTCTATAGTCTCTTTTTTTGTATGTGGGTTTTTGGTTTTGGTTTTGCTGTGGTTTTTAAAGCTTTTCCAAAATGAATTTTATATCACTGATTTTAAACCTTGCTTCTTTTCTAATATACACCTGGTGAACTTTAAATTTCTCTCTAAGTGCAGTTTTAAGTTGTGTCCCACAAGTTTTGACAATGTCCTATTTTAATTGTAATTGAAATAATTAAAATTTTAAAAATATTTTCAAATTTCTAGTTATTTTTTTCTCTAACCCACAGATTATTTAGGAGTGTGTTGCTTAATTTCTAAGTGGGATGCTTTCTTCCTTCTGTCCACCTGGGAGTGATTGAATATGGCAGGAATAAGGTGATAAAACTTACTTTACATTACTGTACTCAGGGATTATTTTGAGCTTGCCTTTATTTTATGTAGTGTTGTGTTTTTCCCATAATTATATGTATACATATGTAATCTTTCAAACATGGGCATTCACTTTTGTAAGTGTAAATGTAGAAAGTTCCCATTGTAGATGGTTTATCCTTTTGTTCATGTAATGACAGGTTATTCCTGGAAGCAGGAATTTTTGGTGAATACTTTTTAATTGAATTTTCAAAATATATATATAAAACTATAATCAGAATTAAACAACAGTTGAACACAAACAAGTATAGCTTTCATATGAATAATCAGACTCTTCAAGTGTTAATTACATTTGGCTACCTTTTTACTGGGAATCCTTATAATATCTCACTTGCTGAAGATGGTTGGATCTCTGGGGTTTTTTGGTGTGTGCTTGGCTTTAAATGGCAAACTATGGCTGATAGAACAAATCCAGCCCTCTTTTGTTTCTTTGGTTTTTGGGTTTTGGATTTTGTTTTTTGTTTTTAATGGCTCCCAAATGAAGAATGGTTTTACATTTTTAAATGGTTGGAGAAAAAATAAATTCCAAGGAGAACATGCAACAGAGGCTATGTGGAGTCACAAAGCCTGAACAGTTTTTTTTCTGGCCCTTTAAACAAAGTTTGTTGACCAAAAGTTTGTATGAATCAGGATGTACTCATTTTTAGTTCTTGTTTCTCTTAATCTCTAAATTCTTATGTATATTGCATGTGAGAATTGACATGCTCTGAAAGTAAGTCAAAGTCCAATTACTGATATTATTCTTATGTTTTTGTTTACTCTAAATCTTTATATACTTTTGGTTTCCTCTTTTATGCTTTTAGTCTATGTTCAACTATTCCATGTTTTCATCCTTCTGCCTCCTTGAAGCAGCTTATATTTGAGCTGAAATGGGACTTATGGGTAAGAGATTGGGTATGTTTAGAAAGGAACAGTCTGGTGAAATGAAAGGAGTGTGAGTTTCTCAAATTTGGATTTGGATCCCAAGTATACTACTTACTAAATGATCCTAAAAAAGATTTATAATCTTTTTGAACTTCAGGTTTTTCACTTGTAAAATGGCAGTAATAGTCTCTATTTTGCAATATTTTTAAGTTTTAACAAAAGATTTGAAAGCTTATTGAGAAGATATCCTTTGTATTAGTAGTTCATAAGTAAATAGTCGGGGTTTTTTTGTTTTTTTTTTTTAAAGATTTTTTTATTTATTCATTTGACAGATAGAGATCACAAGTAGGTAGAGAGACAGGCAGAGAGAGGAGGAAGCAGGCTCCCCACTGAGCAGAGAGCCCTATGCGGGGCTCGATCCCAGGACTCTGGGATCGTGACCTGAGCCGAAGGCAGAGGCTTTAACCCACTGAGCCACCCAGGCGCCCCAAATAGTCGTTTTTTACTAATGGTAGTTGACAATCTTGTTTTACCTAATGGTAGGTAGTTAGTAATCTAAAAAGCACATGGCCTTATATACTTTTCATAGAATTCAGAATACTTGTTTCCTTTGTTTCTAATAGAAAGAATTCTCTTATGTCAGATGTTTAGCACAATGGATTAAAATTCAAAAACCTATGTATTCTTTAGAGTAACTCTTTACTTTGAGAAAATTACTTAAGCTCTATAGGCCTAGAATCAAAACTATGAGAAAGTCGATTGGGTTAGGTGATCACATTTGATAGCTCTGTATGTTTTTGCAGACAAAATAGTTAATACAGTAGTTTCTATTGGAACATAGAATTGGCTTTATTCGTTATAATTTGGTTCTCATGACTAAGTGTTACATATATATATATATTTTTTTAGTTGATGGATGCTTTTAGTTAAAGGAATTATAATTCCCTATCCTGAACTTTATTTAAAATATAGGAATTTTAATTATTAATTATCACCACGCAGGAAGGTCTCTAGGGAAGAATAGATTGTTCTTTGAGAGAAGTGTCACACAATAATTTTATGAAAATCTTAAATAACTTATTTGAAAAAATGTAAGTTTTGTGTTTTAATTATTTTCCATATATAAATGCCATAGAGACAAAGTGAATTTGTATTAAATATTTTTAAATGTATGAATATTTGAGTTTAGGAGCTGGATTAAACATTTTTTATGTAATAGCCTTTATTCTTTTATCCTGGTATTATGGAGCTGATAATAGCTCTAAGCACTTCTTGTTAATTGAAGATAATAACAGCAGGAAATATGGCTATAGTCATCATTTTCAGTGTTACCTGATTTATAGATGGTACATAATCTAGTAGTTGTTTAGAAAACAACTTTTCTGGCTATTTCTCATATTTCTTTTAGGAAGACTTTTATTTCACTATGAAGACGTTTGTTTTGTTTTTATAGTTGTCACATTGATAGTTTATAATTTATTCAGTTAAAATGATGAAAGAAAATGGTGGTTTAGTTTCCAAGATCAGTATTCTAGACAAAGCTGTCTGAAGGAGAATAAATATAAAAGGATTTCAAAATATTATAGTTAGCCTGTGAATTACACTGGCTAGAAGGAAATACAGTATAAAATAGCACACTGCTTTTCTTGTTGTTGTTGCTGGTTCAAATAAAAAAACTTGATTTTAATCCAGTCTTTGTTCTTTTAAACTGTATGCAAAAGGTGTTGCTTGGCAGAGATGTTTCACATCTGAAATGCATAAGAGATCCTAGTAAGGTTTGGAGAGAAATTGAGGTTCCCCTAATAAATGCAGAATGCTAAATCTGCTAAATGCTAAATGCTAAATGCTTTAAGGGACGTTCAGAAGTATCATATTAATTCTCATTTGTATTCAGTAGCACTTCAAAAATATTATCTCTTACCATGATATGTACAGAAGCTAAGTGACTTTGTCATTTTTCTGCAAGTCGGTGGCAGAAACAGAAATAGAATCTTTGAAGGAATTAAAAAGTTGTATCTAATTTTCAATACACTGCCAACACTGTCATTTTTTATACCTTTTCAAGTACCTCTTCCTTTAGGTATTTACTCAGGACAGTATGTTTTACTAGCCTACCAATAATGACCAAAGTATCCTGTAATTAGTTCTGTAATTGTTACATGTGATCAGAGGTTCCCGTATACCAATATTAGAAATGGCCATTTGAATCATTACATCTTTAAATTATATAGATACACCTGTATAAGCATATAGGGGCTATTTTAATATAGTTTGTTGAACTTAATTAACTATAGTAACAGTTTATAATCTGTATAAATAAATTCAAGTGGCACATTTGACACAGAAGTTTGCTATGATCAGTACTTGTAGCATTTCATGTGGGTCATGAATCTGTAGGAAAAAACCATAGGCTATAAGATCAGATTAAGTTATTTAGTCAATCATACATAAGCTTATTAGAAGTGGTGTGGCCACGTGGAGAAAAAAGATATGTAATATGTCCAAATGTAGCTTCCACTGGCTCTTTAGAGTCCCATAAACTGCCTGTGTAGTTGTCCACAGAAGGTATTGTCTTGTCAGCAGGAAGGTCATTTGCGATTATACTGTAATCTTTTTAATACTTGGAACTAATTCACCTTTTTGGAAGAATGTACACAAACAGTTTATGCATTTCCATTTAAGGGAATGTATACCAGCTTTGGGGTCTATAAGTTCTTGAGCCAGTAAAGCCCTATTCTGATCCTTAAGAAGAAAGCAAAATTCATTTCAAGGCATCTCAGTAATAAATATGCCTCTGGCTTCCCAGAATTTTAGAGAGTATATCTTTCCACAATACTATTAGTGTTATATACTAGACACACACACACACACACACAGAGGCACAGAAGATTGGTTGCAAACTAACCCGGTGTAGGTAATAATCATTATTATTTGATTACTTTTGATAGCTATTGGTAGCTTCCCCTAACTAGAGGTCAGTGAGGAAGACAGGCCTACTCCCTCATTTTTTTTGCCAACATTTAATATGTTACAGTGAAGGCAAGGCGTGGATTGAATTCTGCCACATATAGACACATAATAAGCAGGTGCAAAAATATTCACATAATCTATTCTGTAATTCTGAAATCCACACACTCTATCCCTTCTTACAGTACCTTCTGTAAAAGGTTCTCTTAAGGCAGTTGTGGCATTATTCTAACTATTGGATTCGGTCAATCTTCTTTTCAAGTATCTGAGAATATTTGAATCAGTCCCTGGACATTATGGTTTTGGAACCTAAGCCTAATACACAATCCCAAAGATTATAGACTACGGGTTTTACTAGATTCTTACATGTTGTTCATAAACTGCTTCTGTAACATTTCTCGATACTTCACATTTTCATGTATATTGAATTAACTATAACAATGAAATAATATTTCTAGAGTCTTCTTAGCTAATGAACTGCCTTTTATTGGAAATAAAGCTGGCTGAAGAGCTTAATATTACTGTTTCCTTTGGCATATTGTCTTTTTCCCCCAGATTTATTGAGATATAATTGACTCATAACACTATGTAAGTTTAAGTTGTAAAGTGTGATGATTTGGTATATGTGTATATTATGAAATTTTTACCACAGTTAGTTACTTAATTGTGTGTGTGTGTGTGTGTGTGTGTGTGTGTGTGTGTGTGTGTGTGGTGAGAACTTTTAAGATCTACTGTATTAGGGGCGCCTGGGTGGCTCAGTGGGTTAGGCCTTTGCCTTCGGCTCCGGTCATGGTCTCAGGGTCCTGGGATCGAGCCCCGCATCTGGCTCTCTGCTCAGCAGGGAGCCTGCTCCTCTCCCCTCCGCCCCCCACCTGCTTCTCTGCCTACTTGGGATCTTGGATCTTTCTCTGTCAAATAAATAAATAAAATCTTAAGGAAAAAAAAAAGATCTACTGTATTAGCAACTTCCAAATATATAATACAGTGTTATTAACCATAGTCACCATGCTGTACATTAGATCCACACAACTTATAACTAGAAGTTTGTGTGCTTTGACCACTCTCACCCATTTCCCCCATCCCTCCATCCCTCCACCCCCTGGCTGCAGCCAATCTACTCTTTGTTACTTGGAGTTTGACTTTTTTATATTCTAAGTATTAGTGAGATTATGTAATATTTGTCATACTCTAATTTATTTTGTTTAGCATAATATCCTCAGGGTTCATTCCTCTTTGAAATACTGATTTTATTTCCTTTGGATATATATCTCCAAAAGTGAGATTGCTAAATCATATGATTTTTCTAGTTTTAATTTATTTGACAACCTCCATACTGTTTTCCATAGTGGCTGTACTAATTCACATTCCCTCCAACTATGCACAAAGGTTCCCTATTCTCCAGAACCTTTCCAACACTTCTGAAATCTTATCTTTCTGTTAATAGCCACTCTAACATAAGTGATATTTTATTGTGATTTAGATATGCATTTCCATAATAGTGATGTCAGGAAACTTTTCATGTGCCTGTTGGCAATTTGTGTGTGTTCTTTCAAAAAATGTCTGTTTAGTTCTGCCCATTTTAAAACCAGCTCTCCTTCCTGTGCAGAGTTTTGTTTTTTTTTTTTAAGTTAGATGTAGTCCCAATTCTTAATTTTCCTTCTGTTGCTTATGCTTTTGGTATTATATCCAAAAATCATTGCCAATACTGACATAAATGAGCTTTTCCCCTGTAATTTCTCCCAAGAGTTTTATGGTTTCAGTTAAGTCCTTAGTCCATTTTGAGTTAATTTTGTTAGTGATATAAGATAAGAGTCCAATTTTATTCTTCTGCATGTGATTATCCAGTTTTTCCAGCACCATTAGTTGAAGAGACTATCCTTTTCCCTTTGAGTATTCTTGGCTCCCTTATCAAATATCAGTTGACTAAATATGTGAGGGTTTATTCCTGGCCTCTTGGTTCTTTTCCATTGGTCTATGTGTCTTTTATGCAAGTACTATACTGTTTTGATTACTATAGTTTTGCAGTATAGTTTGAAATCAGGAAGTGTAATGCCTCCAATTTTGCTCTTCCTTCTTGAGATGGTTTTGGCTATTCAGCATCTTTTTTGGTTCCATACTAACTTTGGGGTTGTTTTTTTCTATTTTTGTGAAAAATGCCATTGAAATTTTGGCGGGGATTGCATTGAATCTGTAGAGGGCTTTGGTTAGTGTGGACATTTTAATAATATTAATTCTCCTCATCTATGAACATGGGATATCGTTCCATTTGTGTTTTCTTTGGTGTACAGATCTTTCACTTCCTTATTTTATTGTTTTGATGCTATTGTGAATGGAATTTTTAAAAAATTTCTTTTTCAGATGTTTTGTCATTAGTGTACAGAAACAACTGATTATTGTATGTTGATTTTGTATCTTGTTAGTTTACTGAATTTGTTGCTTAGTTTTGACAACTTTTTTTGGTGGAGTCTAGGATTTTCTATATGAAAGATCATATCATCACTACTTCTTTTCTGATTTGGATGCCTTTCTTTATTTTTCTTACCTAATTGCTTTGGCTAAGACTTCCCCTACTATGTAGGAGTGATGAGAGTGGGCAACCATTTCTTCTCTCTTATCTTAGAGGAAATGCTTTCAACCTTTAACCATTGAGTATGATATTTGCTGTCAGTTTTTCATATGTAACTTTTAATATGTTGAGATATGTTTCTTATGCACCAAGTTTGTTGAATTTTTTATATGAAAGGATGTTATATTTTATCAAATGCTTCTCTGCATTTATTGAGATAATCATATGATTTTTATCTTTCATTCTATTAATGTGGTGTATCACACTTAATAATTTGCAGACATTGAAGTACCTTTGCATCCCAGGATATCCTACTTGGTCATGTTGTGATCCTTTTAATGTACACTTGGATTAGATTTGCTCATATTTTGCTGAGAAATTTTTCATCCATATTAATTGGAGGTCTGTAGTTTTCTTCTTATAGAGTCCTTTTCTGGCTTTGGTCCTCATAAAATGAGTTTGGGAGTATTCTCTCCTCTCGTTTTTGAAAGAATTTAGGAAGGATTGGTACTCTTCTTTAAATGTTTGGTTGAATTCATCAGCGAAAAATTCTGGTCCTGGGCTTTTTTTCATTGCAAGGTTTTTGATTACTGATCCAATCTCCTTGTTATTGGTCTGTTCAGATTTTCTGTTTCTTCATTATTAAGTCTCGGTAGGTTGTATGTTTTTAGGAACTTATCTATTCTAGGTTATTCCATTTGTTAGCATTTTATTGTTAATAGTAGTCTTAAGCTCCTTTGAGTTTCTTGGATACCAGCTGTAATTTCTTTTCTTTCATTTATGATTTAGTTTATTTGATCCTCTCTTTATCTTAGTCTAGCTAAAGATTTATTAACTTTATCTTCTCAAAATACCAGCTTTCATTAATATTTTCTGTAGTTTTTCTGATCTCTATTACATTGATTTCTGCTCTGTTACTTCCTTTCTTCTGCTAACTTTGTTCTTAGTTTGTTCTCTATTTCCTTGAGGTGTAAAGTTAGGTTGTTTATATGAGGTGTTTCTTTTATCTTGATGTAGGTATCTACTGCCATAAAGTTCCCTCTTGGGTTTTAATAAGTTATATTTCCATTTTCATTTGTTTCAAGCTATTTTTAAATTTCCCTTTTGATATCTTTTTGACCCATTGTTTGTTCGGGAGTGTGTTGTTTACGTCTTACATATTTGTTGTTTTCCTAGCTTTTCTCCTGTTACTGATTTTTAGTTTCATATCATTGTGGTCAGAAAAGACACTTAGTGTGATTTCAGGGTTTTTGTGACCTATCATGATGATTTACTCTGGAGAACATTTCATGTGCACTTGAAAAAAAGTGTATTCTGCTGCTGTTGGATGTAATATTTTGTATATGTCTGTTTGGTCCTTTTTGTGTAAAATGTGGTTCAAGTCCAGTGTTTATTCCTTACTGAGTTTCTGAAGGAATGCTTTGCTCATTGTTCAAATTAAGGTATTAAAGCATTCTACTGTTATTCTATTGTTGTCTGTTTCTTCTTCATATCTGTTAGTATTTGCTTAATGTATTTTGGTGCTCTGAGGTTGGGTGCCTGTATGTTTACAGTTATCATATCTTGTTAATGGATTGATCCCTTTATCATTTGTAATTATCTTGTTTGGCTCTTTTTAAAATCTTTGGATAATAATCTATTTTGTCTAATATAAATATAGCTATCCTTGGTCTCTTTGGTTTCTTTTGGAATTTCTTTTTCCATCTCTTCACTTTGAGCCTCTATTGCATCCTTGAAGCTGAAATGAGTCTCTTGCAGACTGGGTATATAGCTGGATTTTGTTTTTTTATCCATGTGGTCATTCTTTGTTGTTTGATTGGAGAATTTAGTACATTTACACCTAGAGTGATTATTGATATTTGGAAAGTTACTGATGTCATCTTATTAATTGTATGGACCAAAACATTAAAGAGGAGGGAACACTCTCAAACTTAATCTATGAGGCCAGCATTACACTGATACCAAAACCAGGGAAGGACTTTATAAAAAAGAAAACTAGAGAATATCCCTAATGAATATGCAAAAAATCTCAACAACAAAATATAAGCAAATCTTAAAGGGCTTATTCCCTAATAAAATATTTTATTATTCCTTGAGTGTAGATTTAGAACACATATACACCAATACACACAAATGTATTCACCACATAACCATTTGCTAGGTATTTTAATTACTGAAGTTGTGGTATAGTTAATATAGAGACTGTCTAATCTATTATTTATCATCCTTTAAGGGAAGTTACATTTAGTTTTCATCTTATTTTTGTTTCTGTTGTATTTCCAGTAACATTTGTATATGGAGAACCACTGCCTCAGAGCAGATGTCATGGTCTACTTCATTTAAAGTGGAAATAATAAATTATGTAAATGGTTCTTTTGATGACTACTTGTCTTAACTGGTATACAGTATTCTATCAGTAGAACAGTTATGGACATTGGGGAGGGTGTATGCTATGATGAGCACTGTGATTCAGGTAAGACTGATGAATCACAGACCTGTACCCCTGAAACAAATAATACATTATATGTTAATAAAAAAAGCAAAACAATATATCAGTAGAACAACTATCTTTAAAGTGATACTTTAAAGTGATACTCAGGTAAGAAATCTTAAGTTAAGCAATTAGTACTAGTCTAGTAAGTGAAAATGAGCATACATGTGCTACCTGAATTGTATTAATGTGCAAAGATATAACCAGACTTAATTTAAATATTTGCAACTTCTGTGTTTAGAGAATGAAGCAAATAAAAAATTACTTCGTGCTTTCAAAGCGTAAACCCTGAGAGAATGCTGTTTCTGGTATATGCCTCTCTGCATGTATAAATGTGTGTATATTCATACTCCTCCCTTCCCCTGAGTTCTCTCTGTCTGTTGAGGTTCTGTCCATTTTTCAGGGCCTTTGTCCATAAGCTTCTTCCTAAAGACTTTCCTCAGTTTCCTTCCTGCATAAAATTATTTCTTGTAGTACTTTTTAACCAGACATTGTATTAAAAACATTTATGGACTTGGGATGCCTGGGTGGTTTAGTCATTTGGGCATCTGACTCCTGATTTCAGCTCAGGTCATTATCTCAGGGTCCTGAGATTAAGCCCCACACTGGGCTCTGCACTCAGCCTGGAGTCTGCTTATCTGTCTCCCTCTGTTCCTCCTTCTCCTCCTCTTCTTCTCTTTCTCTCTCTCTCTCTCTCTCAAACAAATGTTAAAAAATTTATGGACTTGTTTTATCTTAACCTCCTTAGTGCTAACTACCTTGAAAGTAGGGGTGCTATTTCATTTGTCTTTGTATCCTCCATAATATTAAATATAGTGCCTTCTACAGAATAAGTTTTGAGTATATTTTTAGGAATGTGTTTATTTAGAGTTTTAATACTAAAATATTCCAGAGAAATGCATTGTAAGGATGTTTCTTTTTTCATCTTAACTGATCAGTCTGATTAGTTTTTATTTACTTGTCCTTTTTTTCTTTCTTTCTTTCTTTTTTGTTATTGAATCCCGCTGTTTCAAGTGAAGGTTCTTGGAATTAATTTGGGAAGCATCCTGATATATTTGGACTTTAAGGAAAGAAAACTATATCCGTATCTTTACATCAAGGTGTAAAAATTGGCAAGAACCAGTGGTTAGTATAGGAGAATAGATGTTTAAAGAGCATGCCATATGGGTTGGTATTGTGCCTCTCTTCTCTTTACTGAATTTCCCCCTCCACAAATATCCAATCACTAGGAAAGAAGCTGGCTAGGAGACGTTTCTTTGACTTTAACTGCTAAGGTTATTAAAATGATTCTTGAAACTTTGTAAGGCCATGATTTGCTCTTGTAGTTGATGAGTTTTTTGTAACTTTATAAATGAGGAACAGGATGGTTTACATGTTATATTTAGTGTAAAGGAAAACTTGAAAATAGTTTTATAGACTTTATTTGTATTCTTTATCTGACCAATTTTTTTTTCTTCTTGATGTAAAAAAATTGGAAGAGTGATGCTGTCATGTTTTGTAACTACACTTCTGTTTTCATGGAACCACCCCAAGCCAGTTTTTTTCAAAATGTGGTCATCTTTTTAATTTATTTTTTTAACTCAAGCATAATTAAAATGCAATGTTATATTATTTTAAGTGTATAATATAGTTATTCAGCAATTCTGTACATTACTCAGTCCCCTTAACCTATTTCACCCATTCCTCCCTCCCCCCAACGCCCTGACCAATTTCTGGCAGAGTGTGGTCATTTGAGTGTAGCATAAATATTATTCTTACAAATCCAGGTGCTCAGGCCCCACTCCTAGGCCTGTTGAATCATAAACTCTGGAGATGTGGCTCAGTAATCTATTTTAACAGACTGTCAAAATGGATCTGATGTGTACTTTTAGTACGTAGAGTTAATAAGATGGCATTAGTAAGTCCTTGCTTACTAATAATTACTCTCAGTTTAAATGTATTGAATTCTCTAATCAAAAGATGGAGTGACTAGATGGATAAAAAAACAAAACCCAACTATATACAAGAGAGCACTTCAGCTTTATGGATACATGTAGGCTCAAAGTAGAGGCATGGAAAAAGATTAAGAACCTCTGCCGTAATAGATATAAAAATTTGATATTGAAAGTCCTGGCAGAGAAAATTCCTAACAGAAAAAGAAATAGTTAACTACCAGCAAATCGTCTTTGGGAGTTTATCATGACCAGTTAGTCTCAGATACCCAGCAGTATTTACTAATGAAATAAATATTCACATCTTGTTTCCTCTTAAGTGTAGAACTTCATACAATACGACAGAAGTGAAGTTTATATTAATTCAAAAGCACTTATTGGGAGCCTTTCATTTTAGGAAGATTGCTGCTTTTGCAAGATTTACATTGACTCACTTATGCAGCCAAAGATTTTATTAACAGCAAAAGCCTTGAAAGGAGAATGTGAATAAAATATTGCCATACTTGTCTGTGTCAAAGAATATAAACCAGCATGTGCAAATTTCAGTTTATCTGTTCTGGCCTTGTTTTCCAATTAAAACCTACCAGGATTGTTTTTCATAATTCATCTATGTGTGATATATGAGTTGGTATGTTTTATTATTGATAGATGTCAAACCTTTTTATCTTTTTTGTTCTACCCATTTTCCTTCCTTGAATGATTTCATTATTGCCAAATCAACAATGAGATATTTATTTATGAGTTCTTTGTTTTCTAACAGGACTTTTGCATATTTACAGAAAAATTTGGTTATAGAAAGGAAAGTATTGACATTTGGACAGACTTTTATTTTCTCAATCTTGGGAGGAAACGGTTTATTTTGTCCATTACATCTGACTGAGACCATTAGAATCTTGTTGTGATAACTAAAAGTCGTGGTATTGAATTTGCCTTTGAGGTGTAGAAAATAGAATGATGTATTTGAGTGCACTTTGCTCCACAGAGCAATAGTTTGAAAGGAGCATAATATCAGAATGGTGAGTTTAACCAGGTTTTTTTTCTTCCATCCAATTAAATATTTAAAGTCATGAGTATCCATTTTGGTTGTGTATCCATATTTTATTCATGATGAATGCCTATGATTTCTTTCATTTTAAACTTATGTGTCCCCCTCCCCTAGAAATTTTATGCTATTCTGAAATATTTTGATATAAAATGTACTTCATTATTTTTAGATAGATTTATAGTGATGTTGGTATTTCATGGTCTCTGCTTACTTCACTAACCTTTATTCTCAATATTCCTAGTTTGCATTCTAAACGTCTGCTTTATTGAGCATTTTATAGTTCTTAAAAAACGCTATGCTTCCTGCCTCTGTTCCTTTTGCATATTTCACTCTTTTGCTGATTCAGCCCCCATGCCCATCTCTCCTAAGAATTTTTAGTGGGTCCTACTGGTGTTCTCCCAGAATCCTTTCCTGATCCCACTCATCTGGATTCAGTGCCCTTTCTGTGTTTCAGTGTGTTCTCCTAGCACCTGTGGCTAACACCAGTCATTTTACTTTACCACAGTGTAATAACTTTTTATACAGTTGTCTCTTCGACTGAGTCTTAAGTATCTTGAGGGAATGAACCATATCTTATTCATCTTTACATTACAATGCCTTGCTCAGAGCTGGTATCTTTAATAAAATGTCCAACAAATGAATAAATGAATGAACAAATGAATGAACCTGATTGATTTGGGGAGCATTTGTGTCTGACTGAAAATCAAAATCATTCCTGTATTTTCAGCTGATAACTGTCATCTTAGACATGCTGATGCATGCCTATTATATCTTTGATTCCCTATATTACTTAGGATGATACTTTCTATAAATCATACAATAGACCTATTTATTTGCAGATTTAGTAATTTTATGATTGAAGGTTAGATGCCACCTTTTTTTTTTTTAAGGTTTTGTTGATCTACCTTTTACCCCATTGGTCAAAGTTTTCCTTTTGCATATTTGGACCGCATTTTAGGTTGTGGGTTCCATTGTATTGTGGATTTGTGTGTGTGTGTGTGTGTGTGTGTGTGTGCGCGCGCGCGCCCGCGCATGTGTGTGATCTAGATTTAGAATTTTTGTCAGCAATTATATAGTCATTGTTCTGAAATTTAGTATTCTTATATCATTGTGGAAGATATTAGCCGTAATATTTTTTGTAGGTCAGGTAACTATGATAGTCGTCACTGTGATGAAATATAAAAACCACACTGTTATTCATAACCATCCAAAAGACCTAATAAACCTCGGGTAAGTGAATTATAGGCTCTAGACAACATAAGTGATATTAAATTTATTTGGATTACTGAACATCATAAGCAAAAAAGAGAAAGGAGAACTCTGAGTCAAATCTACATAACTGTGTTTTTAGTAATTAGTCAGCATATAGAGATCATTGGTGCTTTCCAACCCCTTGATTAGAGACCTAGAACCTCATCTTTGTTGTATAGAGTAGGCAGATTTTTAAGAAAACAGTGTTTCACATTTATTTTCTTTAAACTTTTTGAATTAGATCTGAATTAGGCAGCCAAGAATCTTTATTTCTTAATACCAAACCTTAAAACTCCTTGTTCAAAAGATTAAAGAAAGTAAATTGCTATCTATTGTGGTTGCTATTTGCTTATTAAGAACATTAAAAACTGTAACAAAGATGGAAAGATGGTAGGTTGAGGTGGTAACAATTAATGAAGCAGAGAAAGTAAGTCAAGATATTGAAGACCTGTAAATTGGGCCCACATGCTAATATCTTGATGGGTCCTGTGCCTAGAATCTAGGTTCTTTCACGTATATTACCTTTAATTTCAGATGAAAATTATAGTTTATTTTTCTTTAGGATCTTCGTTTACATCTTCTCAACACTTAATTCTTCAGTTTGTGTATGTCTGCATTTGGCATACTGGTTTGTCAAACTTCATTCATGCATTCAGTCAGGCTTTGTAGTCTGAGAAATCTGAAATCGTGTTCCATCTCTTATTTAGTTATTAGCTAGTTACTTATCCTTTCTGACTCTTAGTTTCTTCATTTATAAACGAAGAAATTAAACTTGTTGGTCAAGGGTTTTTTGTTTGTTTTGTTTTATTTCAGTTCATAGAAATAAACTTAACCATCAGACAGAATTATTTTATAAGAATACATGGGCAGGATGAAAATCAAGACCTTATAAGAATCTAGAAACAGAATTAAAAAGCTAGTAGAAACCTAGACCGCTAATTTCTGTTTCTCTCTTACTCTTAGCTTTTATTTCTCTGTCTCATCTGTCTGTGTCATCTCTTTGTCTTCCTTTTTTATTCTTTCTTTCTCTCTCATCTCATTTCTGATTCTCTTTGTATATCTACCTCATTCTTTTCTCTCCCTCTTTCTGCAGATCACTTTTCACTGCTTTAGTGTGCAAGTGGCCAAACGCGGGAGCCCCACAGCTCCTCGATTTACAGAACTTCAGTTTGAGTGACAAGCTGAAACTGCGTAGTAGATCTCAGTTTATATTCTAAATTTCCAGAAGAAAGAAACCAATTGGCCCAGTTGTCTCAGCATCCTGCCCATCAACTGTGGGGAGATGAGGGAGGGTCACATAATACAAACGTGGCTACTCTTTAGGTAGTGGCAGGGGTTAGTGCTGAAAGAAGGTTGCTGGTGGCTGTCCATTTACTGCCTTTCTCGTTAGGACTGCTGTGATTATTATATTAAGTAACACATGGGTATCTATGAGCTGAATTGGTAGAGAAAACTTGGTAGGCATGCGGATGCCTCTCAAATGTTAATTGCTTCATTTAATATTCCTGGGCAAAAGGAGCAGTTATCACTCACATTTTATAGGTGGTCATAGAAATGGTAAGCAGGCTGCTTACTATCACAGAGTGAAGTAATTTTAGACTTAAAATCTAGGTATGTAAGTTATCGCTTTCTCTTTATCAAAATGCACTTATTAAATTCCTAATAGCATATGAGGCTATGCCAAGAAAATTAATTTGGCCTTCCCCCCGATCATGAGATGCATATAATTAAGACATGCATTAGACATTGTAGATAGCCAATAAGAGAGATTAGTCAGTTATGAAAGGGCTAGTGATGCCTTTAATGCAATTTTAGGGTGCATACATATAGGCTAGAATACAGTAGTCACATTACAGACAATATTGGGATAGATACTGAATTGAAGCATGGCCATGAGAATTACACATTTCACCTGAGTAGGGTAAGGCGTGTCATTGATACAGTATACCCTGGGCCGTAGTGTGAAACCTTCTTTAATACTGTTACTAAATGCATATACGTATATATTTTTGTAGATATGTATCAGATTCAAAGCTTGAATGATCGTTTACAATTGTAAAAACTGATGTTCATTAGTAACAAAGGAATGTAGAGTTTCTGAACTATCTCATTGTCAGGCAGTCTTTGAGAAAAGAAGGATTCAAGAACAAGAGATGGGCCTGCAGGGATATAACTTACATTGGTACATGCTGTCCTTGTCTGCTATATCTGTATGAAAGTGGAATAGTAAATTCATTGAGTTAATTATAGGTCACATGTAGGCACTACCATTGATTCTTATTGGTCATGAAGACAGTTGTTGGTTACGTTGTATACGTTCATTGCATAATTTAATGAATAAACTAGTAGAGGCCTACTTTTGAAGGTCTTTTCTCTTGGCATTTGCGATCATAGAGAATAAATTATCAGTTACAGTCAAACATGCATGCAGCACTGGAATAAAATTCCTTTAAGGACTTTCCAAGCACACTAAAAAAAGATTGATTAGAGACTATTTTTAAGATGTAAGGAGGAGTATTATCCTTTGTTCAGAAATATTGAGAAAATTAGAGTAAATGGTGATTTCTTTAATAAGATGGCAAGTTGAAAAGAGACCTTAATGACTGATGTCCTTAAAATGGTGTGCTATGGTTAAGTATTAAGAAACAGTTTTCAGGGGCACCTGGATGGCTCAGTGGGTTAAAGCCTCTGCCTTCAGCTCAGGTCATGATCCCAGGGTCCTGGGATCCAGCCCCGCGTTGGGATCTCTGCACAGCGGGGAGCCTACTTCCTCCTCTCTCTCTCTCTGCCTGCCTCTCTGCCTACTTATGATCTCTGTCTGTCAAATAAATAAATAAAATCTTAAAAAAAAAAAAAAGAAACAGTTTTCAGATTTTACTGTAGTGGGTCTGAAAGTAACGAAATTACAGAACAAGGAGGAAATTATTTCATTAGCTTATACATTGCTATTGATTGTATGTGCATTGAATCTAAGGAAAATTTGCAGAAAGACATGTGGCTCCTGTTCCTGGAAGGAATAAAGCCTAGAGTAAGTAAAGTTTTCTAGTGAAGATCGATCATTATATATGACTTTAAAAGAGAGCCTGTAGGTCAGAATAAAAGTAAGCAATGTCTAAGTTTTAGGTCTGTTTAAAATAGAAGATAAGTAGCATGTTAAGGCAGTGGAAAAAGAGATAATGGTTCATTATCCAAAGTTTACATTTAAAGTTTTAGAAATTTTTTTCTTATGTTTTTGAATAGATTATCAATCACAGATATTTTTTCTTTCGGTTAGATGTTATTTTGGGACCCTTGGTCCCAAAATTACATACCTTTAAAATATTAGTAGCCTAATACATACATATGTGTATGTGACCATACTCAAGTTTATTGAGGAAAGAATTAGCATCAAAATGGCTGATTTATTAATTAGAAATTTGTATAAAGGAAATCAGAATACATAAAATGGGAATATGGAGGTTGGAATAAAAATGCTGTTATAGCACTTTTTCTTCTCTATTGAAGCTCAAAAATTTAGTTGGTTTGTGAATGACATGCATTTACCTTCTGCATGAAGAGCCAGTGTAATCCCACCAAGTTTATAACATAGGCAGCCCTGCCTGAAGTTAAAGGCAGAATTGTGGTTTTAGGGATCATGCGGTTAACTACAAAGCAATCAACTGCAATGGTATGAGCAAAGTGACTATGTGACTATTCATCTGGCTGGTAAAGACATTAGTGTTTACAAAAGTGTAGCAGCAGCATCAATTAGTTGAAGGTTATGGTACAAATACAGTATATCACTTTATAGGGAATATCCTTTTAAACCTTTTTTTTTAAAATTCTTTTAAGATTTTATTTATTTATTTGTCAGAGAGAGAGAACAAGCAGGGGGAGCAGCAGAAGGAGAGAGGGAGAAGCAGGCTCTACACTGAGCAGAGAGCCAGACGTGGGACTCAATCCCACAACCCTGGGATCATGATCTGAGCCAAA
Organism: Enhydra lutris kenyoni; assembly: GCF_002288905.1. Taxonomy (NCBI): domain Eukaryota; kingdom Metazoa; phylum Chordata; class Mammalia; order Carnivora; family Mustelidae; genus Enhydra; species Enhydra lutris. The sequence continues at coordinate 60,921,549 of NW_019154088.1, forward strand.
GGCAGATGCTTAACTGACTGAGCCACCCAGGTGCCCCCTTCCCCAAACCTTTTTTGACAAATCTTCTTAGCTTTGAAAGTCAGCTGATCTTTAGAATTCATTAAATCGCAGATCTCTGTCCCAAATGATTTCCATCATTTGAGGTGTTAAGTGTCTTTCTTGACCGATTTTTTTTTTTTTTTTTTTTTTAAGTAGGGTGTGCAGGGCTTGAACTCACAAACCTGAGATCAAGACCTGAGCTGAAATCAAGAGCTGGACACTTAACCAGCTGAGACACCCAGGCCCCCCTTTCTTGACAGATTCTGTAAACCACATTCAGGTATTTTGTTCAGTCTCATATAAATACATAATAACTTTCAGAATATAAAACAACCTAATACCATTTTCTACATAAAATACTATTCAAGTTTACCCCTCAAGCAACTGTTAGAATGACACATTAAACTTTTAATTCAGTCTGTCTGTAATACTAGAGTTTGAATTGATTGGCTTAGATGATGTCAGAGGGCATGATGTTAAGGAAAAGGTCATAAATTGGTCCACACCCCAAACTGATATATTTTTATGGAGAAAAATTCTATTTTGTACTTAGAGATATGCATTCTTAGGTATTCTTTATGTTATATACATATAAGTACATGTCTTACTGACTCCTTACTCCCTCTTTGAACCATGCCCATTTGAGAAGTGAGCTAAATTTTGTAGGAAATAAAAGAAGTTAATCAAAACAGATTGTCCCATTGTCTTAGTTTATTAGTTATCTGTTTCTGTGTAGCAGATTATTGCCTTAGAATTATTTTGGGGTGTTTAATGACATGCCACATGGCTGCTGCCAGAGCAAGTGATTCACTAAACTCAGAAGCTGCAACGTCTTACAGGACCTAGCATCCAAAGTCATACTTCGTCATTGGCAACATGGTATTAGTTACTACATCAGTCATCTCTAGTCACTGTGGGAGATGACTACACAAGAGAGTGCATAACAGGAGGTGAGAATTTTTCTGGGCCATTTTGTAGGCTTGCTCCTCTACCTAGTATAATAAATTACTCACATGTTTATACAGTTTGAAAACTGTAAAGGATTTTAAGGGTAATCTGTATCAACTCTCTCATTTTTATGGCTTAAGGAATGGATTATTAGATGGCTTATTGAGTATTTCCCCCAAGGTGATTTGGCTAGCTCATGGCGGAGCCCAAACTAGAACCTTATCCTCTGAACTTCAGGACAACTTTCAGACCTTCTAATGTCACCATTGGCTCTACTAGCATATTACAGTTTGGGAATACATGTAAACTAAATATTTAATTGTTCTAATAGATACTCTTAATTATTTATATATTTCTTGGTTAATTCATTTATAAAACTTTATTTGCCTCCCAACTCATCTCTTAGGTTGTTCTCTCTCTCTTTCACTCCTCCCCCAACTCCCTCTCTCCCGTCACTCAATTTTATGGTTCTCAACCTTGAATAATGACTGATTTGAAATGATAGCCAGAGTAAAATTCTGGCCATATGTAATATGAAGTAATAGAAAATAACATTAACTATACTTGTAAAAATATGGATATTTTAAGCTGCTCCTCTTTTGACACATGGATAGATTACATGTATTTTTATTAAAATTTTAGACAAGGAGCAAAAAAGAAAGTATAAAATAGTGAAGATTAAGGAGTGGCATGTCTAGTTACTGTAGTTTCCTTCAGAGATAATGGCCTTAGATTTCCTCAAAGCTGGCAGAACTCAGCATATGGAAGTCGGGTTGCCTTGCCTTAGAAACATACTTTCTGTGTAGTACTTGGAAGTGTAATTACTTGAAAACAAAGTAGAAATAGCAAGGAATAAAAATAATAGATAAAAATTAAATTACTAACATTAAAGAAAGGCATGACATTAATCACAGAGAATGCAGGTGGAAAAGTGGTAAATAAAAGCACAGAGACTATATTAGATACAGAGAACCAGCAGAGATACAACATGATACAGGCAGTGGAAGATGTGGAAGAGAGAAATTATTCAAAAATATAATGGATGGGACGCCTGGGTGGCTCAGTTGGTTAAGCAGCTGCCTTCAGCTCAGGTCATGATCCCAGCGTCCTGGGATCGAGTCCCATATCGGGCTCCTTGCTCATCAGGGAGCCTGCTTCTCCCTCTGCCTCTGCCTGCCATTCTGTCTGCCTGTGCTTGCTCTCTCTCCCTCTCTCTCTCTGACAAATAAATTAAAAAAAAAAAAATCTCAAAAATATAATGAAGAAATTTTCTCTGAAAAGAATAAACAGCCATCAAGTCAAAATAATATTTTGGGTCCTAGGGATTTTGATTGCTTGACGTATCTAGTTTAAATGATAGAATTAGAATCTTGCTTTTTCTCCAGGTATCCAGAAAGAAGCTTCTATCATTTCAAAGAGAGGAAAATCAAGCTCTTAGTAAGTGTCTTCCTAGGAGCAGTCAGTGCTAAAGACCACTTTAGCAATCTCTGTACACTCCTGAAATAAAATGTTGTTCAGGAATGTTATTCCTAGCTAAGATACCACTCAAGTGTAAATTCAGTGGTCAGATATTCCCAAAGGCCCATGGGTACTCTTTTTCTTTCTTTCTTTCTTTTTTAAAGATTTCATTTATTGGTTTGATAGAGAGAAAGACAGCAAGAGCAGGAACACAAGCAAGAGGAGTGGGAGAGGGAGAAGCAAGCTTCCCACTGAGCAGGGAGCCGATGCAGGGCTCGATCTCAGGACCCTGAGATCATGACCTGAGCCAAAGGCAGATGCTTAATGACTGAGCCACCCAGGCGCCCTGTCCATGGGTATTCTTGAGATAATATCACTTAAATATGAAATCCAGCCAATTAAAAGATGAAATAAATCAGTAACAAAATTGGCAGTGACTCCATTTAAATGCATTACTAGACATCTACTCAATTTATGATTATGGAATTTAATATATTTGTTATAAAGTTGAACAGTGTGATTAATAGCATGCCCACAAAATTTGGAGTTGGAAATGTGAGTATTTTTATGTTTCAGTTAATAACATCTGAAATTAAAAATATACTCATAAAGACATGACTATTGCAGTCTGTTAATATATTTTCACAATTTTTTAACCTTAATCTTTCAGAAAATATCAATTTGAAATTGAGAAGTTTGTGTATTTTCATTGAGGCTGTGTTTCCATTAAATTAAAATTAAGTATTATATTTAAAAAGCACAAATAAGGGGCACCTGGGTGGCTCAGTTGTTAAGTCTGCCTTCGCCTCTGGTCATGATCCCAGGACCCTGCATCAGGCTCCCTGCTCAGCAGGAAGCCTGCTTCTCCCTCTCCCACTCTCCCTGATTGTATTCCCTCTCTCGCTGTCTGTCTCTGTCAAATAAATAAATAAAAGCTTTAAAAAAAAGAGGACAAACAATATCATTTGGATGCAATTTATATAAAAACTACTGCATATGCATTGAAGTGGCTAGAATTATGTTAATATAAATGATATTTGTGTGTGGTGATATTTGAGGGTTTTTTTCCTACATTTAAAAATACCTTTAATCCTTTGAAATAATAAGTCCTAACTTATACAGAAATTAGTAAAATATACATTTGGGGACCAGTTACTTACTATAAAATAATATTTTCATATGTTTAGGAAAAAGTTACGACTCTTACACATGGAAAAAGTGTGAAATGAATTTTCTTTGTCTACTGCTCTTTTAACTCTCTTACATGAATAATAACAAATGAAATTAGGATGCTTCCAGGGTAGTGGTAGAGAGAGCCACAGTGTGTTAACAAAGAAAACAAGTAGTAGGCTCCGTGTGTTTATGTATGCACATATAAAAGAAGATGAAAAATTTTAGTAAACTTACCTACCTAGTATATGTGATATTAATATTTTGTGAATAAAATTATACTGTTTAGGTAACATTTAGAAAACTTTACAGAGTAGGCTTAAAAGATGTCAGCATAATCTTAACACTGAGCCTCATGGATTCCTGGACTTCAAATACTGTTAAATATGAATGTTACTGGGGCTTGGATTTGCACAACTAGTTTGTATGTATGCATGCCTGATTTTATAAAAGCATAGGTGCCCATGTATTAGTTGTGTTATTATACGGTACAAATTTGCTTGTTGAGGGGGAAGATAACAATCTGAATTAATGACAACTGTGAATCATACAGCATTTGATGATAAATACAGCCATTCTGCTTTCAAGTTCATGTAAACCAAAGTAAGTCCAACAAACTCTGCAAGGAGAGAGTCCACACCTGATATAATCAATAGGTAATAGTAATTAGTTAATAGTACTATTTATACACCAGTAATTAGTATATTTGTGTTCTGAAAAAATTGTTTTGTAAGTGAAAATACTGCTACCAAACTTCACCCTGTGTGAGTATTTACACAGTAAATGATTTTTAAAACAAATATTCTTCAACAGTTTAAGAAACTGTTCATTTGCACTGTTTTAGCTTATTCTTCTCCTACTCCTCCCCTCACCTTAACTTCCCTTTTCACTTTTACTTCCTAGTCTCCTGTGTACATATGCTCCAGCCACATAAACTCATACTGGTGTTTCCTGGATGCCGTGTGCTCTTTCATACCGCTGTTCCTTTGCTCATGCTCTTCCTTCTTGAGATGCTCTTCCCTTTCTCTGTCACCCAACAAATTCTTCCTTAATTTTTGGTATAGCATAGATGTAACTGCCTTTTTATAGCTCTTCAGCTATACCAGAAATTATTTATCTCTTCTTGGTCTAATTGAAACCCTCATACCAAATCATGACTCTTAGTGTAATTCATATTTCATAATTTGTACCTAACTTTTTCCACCAGGTCATGAATTCCTTAGGATAATAACTGTTTCTGATTCATGTTTGTGTCCAACAGGCACCTGGCAAATAATTTTTTTGTTTTTGTTTTTGGTTTTTGTTTTTTTTTTTTAAAGTGAATTGTGAGTTTTAGTCCTTACAGAGATCTTTTTATCATTGTTTTTCTTTCTCCTTCCTTTTCCCCCTCATTCTTCCTGTATGTCTCCAACCCTTTTTTCACTCCCTGCCTTCTTCCCCTCCTCCCTCCCTCTCAGTTTTTTTTCTTTTCTTCAGATTCCTTCTTAAATATCAAAGTTTGTTAATAGCTTTGTTTAACTGTGTGCACATAATAAAAAAGGAATAATGGGCCTATGCAAACTTAAAGGTAAAAATTCAGCAAGGACTTATAATTCTACGCCATGGTACCTCCCGGGATATTTGCTTTGACATTCACCCTCTGCTTGTCAAGGGCCTTACCTTCAAGGTGTTGACTCCAAGTTGTTCACCTTCACTCAGGCACCTGGGTGGCTCAGTCAGTTAAGCCTCTCCCTTCCGCTCAGGTCATGATCCCAGAGTCCTGGGATCAAGCCCAGATTCTGACTCCCTGCTCAGCAGAGCATCTGCTTTTCTGCACCTCCCCCTGGCTCATGCTCATGCTTGCGCTCTCTCACTTTCTCTCAAATAAATAAATAAAATATATTTTTTAAAAAGTTGTTCCTCTTTGCTCATTCAGTATGAAGACCTCTTTTCTCATTTTCTTTCCCTTCCTCTCACAGTAATAAAGATATATGTAATTTACTTTAATAATTTTTTGAAACAACAGGCAATTCTAATTTTTTAAAAGGTAATTCATAGACTTGGGAAAACATTCAAATGGTACGAAAGGGTATACAGAGGCAAATAAATTTCCCCACTAACCCATTCTTCAACCCTTCATTTCCTCTTCCCATAAACAGTTGCCTATATCACAATCTTATGCATCCTTTCAAAGATATCCTCCCTATCTGTGAGGGAAAGAGACAAATATATGGCATATCAATGGATTACTTCACCTGTTCAAATAGTCTCCTAGCTATGTGTTCAGAGCTCTGCCTCCTTGATTTTGTTCTTATAAATTCAAATTTTTGTGTTTATACAAAAATAAGAATCACTTAATGATCATGAGTTTATGGGCAGAAAATTTAATATTTTAATATCCACTTAAAAAGAAAAACACTGGGACACCTGGGTAGCTCACTCGGTTAAGCGTCTGACTTCACTCAGGTCATGATTTCAGGGTCCTGGGATTGAGCTTTGCAGGAGACTCCACTCTGAGTGGGGAGTTTGCTTCTCCCTGTCCCTCTGCCCCTCATGCTCTCTCTTTGTCTCTCTCCATCCTCCTCCCTCTTTGTTTTTCTGTCTTTCTCAAATAAATAAATAAAATCTTTCTAAAAAGACATGAAAAACATTAATTCTAAGTCTTGTAATTAGAAATGACTTTGCAGTGAATCTGTTTTCAAACCAGAATAACCAGTTCATTTGTCATATGGGATTTAAAAAAAAAAAAAAAGGGAAAAAAAAAAACAGGAAAGGAGTAGAGATTATGCTTTTGCTGAAAGCTGAACATCCCCACTTAACCTGCAGAATTATTTTTGCATCTTTGCAACATGGGACCAAAGAATAGATACTATGGGGAAAATCCTTTGAGAGGTTTCTTTCTCTTTCTGCCTTTAGCAAACAGTGAGGAATAATAACGGAAAAGGGTTGATTGCCTGGATGGCAGCATGATGGAACCTACTGTGTCATTCATGCGTTTCCTGCAAGCGGATTAGTGTCTAAAAGACATTTAGGTATGTGGAAGATCTGCCGTTCTTTTGTGAAGTAGGAACACAGTAAAAACCTGTGATTCTTAACTCCAGACAAAAGGTTTCAAGACACTCCCAGGGTTCAGTACCTCAGTAAAATCCTACTTAAAACAATGTTTTACGAGGCTACTGGGATTTGTTAGAAATAGCTTTCATACTTCAGGCTGGAATTACATGCCTGAGGGCAAATGATAGTAATGTTCTTTCACCTCCTTCTGTCACTCCATCTGTCTTGATAAAAATCTCCATGGGGAAAAGTGGTGTTAGTGCTATATTTTGGGTAATTTTACACATTAGTCATTTCATTGTAGGGGAAAAACAAACAGAAGCATTTCAGTATTTACTTGGGTAAATGCTATATCCTTAAGTTTGGGTTTTTTTATCTACATTTTGTTAAAACACACACATACATATATAACATAGAGTGCTGTACAATGATGGAAGAAAACAGAAAGTACTTTGTTGATACTTTGGGGAAAATGTTTCTTCATAAGAATTATTATATAAATACATTTGTTAGCTAAGTAAATATGGCGTTAGTAGTTTTATAAGTTCCCATTTCAATATAAAGAAACTCAAATTTACCTATGAACTTGCTATTAATAGTCTATGTGGCTTTCTCTTGGCCCATCATTCGTTAGCTGTTTTCAATGAAAAGCAAAAAAAAAAAAAAAAAAAAGTATTTAGTTCAGGTTTAGATTTAAGTATTTAAGAACATGAGAGGGACATAAAATTCTACTTCTGAGAGCTTATAATACATTCTTTATTTGAACTTGAACTTCCTTGTTCTGACAACTGTATTATGCCTTGGCCAGGCAGCAAGATGATATATAAGTAAAATCCAAGTCTTTCTTGGAAAGGATTAACCTTCAGTTGTTTAATGCTTACCTCACTGGGGTTTTGTATAGCTTAATTAGCATTGGCAAAGCAGCTTGATATGATTGGTTAAGTTATTAAAGGTTAGGTAGTGCTATTATGATTGTGGTTTTGTAAACCAATGATCAATTTTTTCATTTGTGACTTGAGGGGAAGCTGAGGAGAATCTTTATCTTGGTCTTAATCTCTGTGATAGTGTAGTTTGAGGCTAGAGGCTTTATGAAGTGGGTCCCATCTTTAATATCTTAGCTGAAAATTGATTGTTGTCTTTCCCTTAAACAATTCTGATACATTAACCAAGGGAAATGTACACTGTGAAAGTGGGCTTCTGTGGTGTGTGTCTGTGTGTGTGTATGTGTGTGTGTGTGAGAGAGAGAGAAAGAGAGACAGAGAGATGTATAATCTAGTAGCAGGTTACTTTACTGATATGGTTAACACTGTAGGCAAGTCACAGATTGATTTTAACAATTCCTTGCATGACTTGGTTGTGACTAAAAGGGTGTAAAATTTATTACAAGGTAATATAAATTTTTAAACTGGAAATAAACAAAAGGCCATTGCTTCTAGATCTCACCTCCTAGTTCTTCAGGAAGTTTCTAGTTGCTTGTTAACACAGGGATTAATTATGAAGGCTTTTCTGCATCTTTGTGCATTTGCAGCCGTATGTGCAGTTGGTTTTTTGCCAGCTCCATTTTTAAAACAGGCACTGAATGCCTATGGTTATATATGAGAATATTTTACTTGGATTTTATATCATAATATTTTCTCTGCTAGAAAGTAGTTCACAAAAAAATGATTGTGAGTGTGACTTGAAATGCAAGGATACATTTGTAATTCATGCACAAAAGCATGAGCATGTTTGGTGCAAGGAGAGGGAATGACCTATGACCTATTCTTTTCCTTTATTCAAGCATTGGCTTTTTATAGGAGATGTAATTGTGTTCTCTTAAAGAATGAAAATTCATAAGTGGTGAAGTCTTCCTTCATTATAAAAGATATAAAATATTGTTCAAACCTCAGCCTTTAGTGGAAAGCAAAAGAGGATTTTCTCAGAAGATGGGCTTCCATTTAAGGAATGTCATTCTTTCATGCAAATAGTCTAATTCTATCTAATAATGATACTAGTGGACATTTCAGTTTGTCATGGGCAGTTCATCCTCCAGGATATAACCTTTTAAAGTTTTCAGGCTTACTCAGTCACCTTTTCCCCTAAAATAATCTGTATGGATCTGCCCTCAGTTGGTTTATTGCAACTTTGTTTGAAACTGAGTGGGTTGTCAGCATAGGGAACAATGCATTTCATGTATTTCTATCTTTTATGGAAAATACTACTCTCTTTTTTACTTGTTAGGAAACTATCTCTGGTCATTCTTTAATGCATCAGTCATTTGATAGGTATTTCCTGAGCACTTACTATGTGCCAGCACTTGGGCTGGGACATGCCATGTTCATAGCATTGAGTAAGACAAGGTAGCTGCTCTCCAAGTGGAGAATTATTATTCGTGGATATATTGGGTCTTTTGCCCTCCCTCTCTTCCTTCTTCTTCTCCCTTCTTCTCTCCTGGCCTTCCTTCCTTTATTTTCAAGTAACAAATAAAATTTACAGTTATATTACCTTGCACATGATGCTGTAGTGTATCTTCACTGAGTCTTTGAGAATTCCTTAGGGGTGATAAGATGGTTATCGTTTATAAAGTGCTTTTTGTTGTTCAAATGCAAGTCAATCATGTTCCACAAATTGTATTCCTTTTTAACTGAATACGAATAATGAGAAATCAAAAAACATAAAATTTCCATTGAGTAGTTTTAGGATACCTTTTATTGCTCTTAAAAATAATATTCGGGGGCACTTGGGTGACTCAGTCATTAAGCCTCTGCCTGCTTGGGATTGAGCCCCACATCCGGCTTCCTGGCTTCCTGCTCAGCAGGGGAACCTGCTTCTCCCTCTCCCACTCCCACTGCTTGTGTTCCCTCTCTCTGTGTCTCTCTCTGTCAAATACATAAATAAAATCTTTGAAAAAAAAAAAAAAAGTAATATGGTGTGCCTGGGTGGCTCAGTGGGTTAAAGCCTCTGCCTTCGGCTCAGGTCATGATCCCAGGGTCCTCAGATCAAGCCCCATATCAGGCTCTCTGCTCAGCAGGGAGCCTGCTTTCCCCCCACCCTCTCTGCCTGCCTCTCTGCCTACTTGGGATCTCTGTCTGTCAAATAAATAAATAAAATCTTAAAAAAAAAAAAAGTAATATTCACTGTTACAACTAGTGATTGGATCCATTCTACCAGCACCTTTTTTCCCCCTTCTAGTGAATAGGTTGCCCTTTTGTCCGTTTTCCCTATCTTGTTGGTAGTTACTGAATAGGTTCCAGTGCTAAGACTTGATATCCACCATACTACTCAGAAGATTGTTTGGCTCACTTCATTACTCTCAGCCAAGTTCAAAATAGGTCAAGCATTATGAACTACCAATAAATGGTATAATTAATGTAGAAGTATGATATTAACCTATACCTTTCTTTTTTAGCATTCTTTTATGTTAGATTCAGAATCGATTTAAAATATGGCCGATCATCAGAATTACCAGAAGTGGTATTATTATTATATTTCTGTACCATTTTAAAGGATTGTTTGTGAAGAGAAAAAAACTGTCCTCTTCTTTCCTATTTTTTTTTTAAAGATTTTTGTTTATTTGACAGACTGAGATCACAAATAGGCAGAGAGGCGGGCGGGCGGGCGGGGGTGGGGGGAAGCAGGCTCCCCGCTGAGCAGAGAGCCCAATGTGGGGCCCCATCCCAGAACCCTGGGATCATGACCTGAGCTGAAGGCAGAGGCTTTAACCCACTGAGCCACCCAGGCACCCCTAAAGGTAGTATCTTTGATTCATTTAGGAGTACAAATCTCTCAATTGATCAGAGAGGGAATCTCCTGATCTCAGCTCTTTCCTTTTATTTCTTGAGCATTATTTCTCTTCACTTCTGTTATTTTTGATAATTTTACTCTGGATTTGTTAATGGAAGTTGGCAGAAAGGGACTCTTTTCCCAGATTCTAACTGTCTAGTAATATACCATCAAACTCCTCAACATCTCTTGCCATAATTACTGTTCCTCAGTTCTAACTCTATAGTGGCTGATTTGTCTCCCTCGCTGTCTTCTATTCTCTGTAATTCAGCTGACTTGAATGCTCCTGACAATATTATTTTGCCACAACTTGTTTGAAACCGTTCAGTGGCTCTCCATTACATAAAGTCATAAACATTTAACCGTCTTTGAATGGAATAAGAGGTCTTTATGATCTGGCTCTTACCAATCTTTTTGCTTTCATTTTCCACCACTTCTACTATAAAATCAGTAGCACTGAACTTCTCTGCCATTCCATTTTACACCACCAATCCTTTGCACATGTTGTTCTTTCTGACTGTAGAATGGTTTCCCTTCCCCTAGGTTTAGTTTATCCTTTAATACAAAACTCATGCATTTTCCTTTCTGTATAGCCACCTTTGCCTCTCTTCAGTCTGTCTCGTTACTCCACAGTCTTAATCACTTTCTCCTCTTTGCTACCTAGACACAAATTTGCTATTGCACTTTTCGCCTTGGCCCTTCCCTACTAAACTGGGAGATTTTTAAACATAGGGTAAGGGTTGGATATGTGTTTTACCTATCATGTATCCCCCAGTAATTGTCCCAGTGTCAGGTACAATTAAAGGCCACAGTATATATTTATTCAGTAAAATTGATTTGGGTTGAAGACCAAATACGTGAAGTGATTAAAGTTGTGTGAAGCATTCTGAGCCCATATTAAGGCTATTAGTCAATGGATACCACCTATAGGTTATATCATAAAGCAGAGGAATTGGCTTAAACAAAAGGGGTGTTCAGTCTGGGATTCCAGAATCTTGGCAGTCCCAAATATAATATAAATGACCCCCCCTTTTAGGAAAGTGTACATCCCTGTAAATGCTAGCATTGATTAAATCAGTACTGCAAAGGGCTGTGAGACCATAGTCTCCAAAGAGTAAGTTCTGTACATGGTATTTTGGTAGTTTCTTAACCATTTTATTCACATATGATGGATCCAGTATAGTTTCTTGCAATTAGTTCAGGCAGTTGATCAGTCCTTCCAGGCTTAAGTAGTGTTTATAATCCCCACCATAATTCCATAGGCTTTCCAACCTAATCCTGCGTTGCTTGTTGATCTTTATCATGTATTTTTCTTGAATCATTTCCTTGAATCACCGTGAAACAGTCACCTGCATTCCACTCCTTTTGTATGTGCCAATGCTATAGACCTTATATTTACCTTTTTTAGGTGAAAAAGTAGAGTAAGGAAAATATCCAATATTTTATTTTATTACTTTTTTTATTAACACATAATGTGTTATTTGCTTCAAGGGTACAGGTCTGTGAATCATTAGTCATACACAACTCACAGCATTCACCATAGCACATACCCTCCCCAGTGTCCAAAACCCAGCCACCCTATCCTTCTTCCCCCAGCAACCCTCAGTTTGTTTCTCAAGATTAAGTCTCTTATGGTTTGTCTCCCTCCCTGGTCCCATCTTGTTTCATTTTTTCCTTCCCTACCTACCATGACCCCTCACCATGCCAGGGATAGAACTAGAGGGTATTATGCTAAGCAAAATAAGTCAATCAGAGAAAGACAATTATCATAAAATGTCCACTATTTTAAATAAAGAATGATAAAACTTAACTAAAATGAATCTTGAACTTAAGTGGGGAATCTACTGCTACCTTTATTTTGAAAAGAGAGATAATTGTTCTTTTAGCAAACAAACCAGACTTTTGTTTTTGTTTCTGAAATGTTCAAATTTTTATAATGAACACTATAGATTATGTATTTCACAGAGTAAAGATACAGACTAAACTTGACTGCCTAATATCTATATAAAGGAATGTTATATTAAAACAAAATAGTTGTGAGATGATGAACTTTTGTAAAACACACTTTTATAATGAATTTTACAGTGCCAGTTTGACTTCTAAGAAATCTTGAGGGGCACCTGGGTGTCTCAGTCAGTTAAGCATCTGTCTTCGGCTCAGGTCATGATCTCAGGGTCCTGGGATTGAGCCCCACTTTGGGCCCCTTGCTCAGCAGAGAGCCTGCTTCTTCCTCTCCCTCTGCCTCTCCATGCTTTTGTTCCCTCTCTGTCAAATAAGTAAATAAAATCTTAAAAAAATAATAAAAGTAATTAGAGGGGTGCCTGGGTGGCTCAGTTGGTTGAGTGTCTGACTTTGTTTCAGGTCATGATCTCAGTGTCCTGGGATTCACCTGTGTTGCCCCCACCCCCAATCAGGCTCTGCATTCAGTGGGGAGTCTACTTCTCCCTCTGCCCCCACCCCCCCCGCTCATGTTTTCTCTCTCTCACTCTCTCTCTCAAATAAATAAAATCTTTTAAAAAAAATAATTAGAAAATAAAATGAAAAATTGCTTTTAAATGTGAATTCTTAAAATATAAATTAGACTAATCTTTGTTAATGGCATTTATCTAGCATGTTATATTTACTATGTTTATTAATTAATAATAATCCTTAAATCTCTCATTAAGTGTCAGGGTATCATTAACATGAATGGATTTAATAAACTGCAATTTCACTAGCCACATTTCAAAAATATTTAGATAAGGACTTATTTTGAACTCACCTATGTCTATTTTGCTATTATAATACGAACTGAAAATATTAGAATTTCTTTTTTGAGGTGGAATGATAAGGGAAATTTGTTTGCAGCATTCAGTTCTTCCTGAAAATAAAGTATCATTTTTTTTCTCACTTCCATGATACTCTTCCACCAGTTACCTGATTTTAAGAGAGGTCACTTTGAATTAAGTTGAATTTGACATATATTCTTTATCAGAGAACTTGGTGAGAGTCATCTGTTTATCCTCCACAGCATTTTCTTCTGTCATTTCTACTCTAAAACATTACTGTGGGTCTGATAGTTATTCTGTGTTTCTTAAAGTAGGAGCATAAATCATATTATCTGGGCTAGAAAATGCAAACTTAAAACAATGGAAATGAAGCTTAAAAATGACCTGGCAAACTGGTGATCTGGAATCTAAAACCTTTTCAGTTGAATTGAAATTAATTTTTGGCCCTTATAGATTCTGTTAATTTTTTGGATTTTTTTTAATTTTAGGAATGATTATTTTTCTTAACTGGGTTAAATAAATGTACACAGAGATGATCACATGCACATATATATGCAAATGGGAATTTTGATGTGTTATGATTTTAACTGTAGATCTATAATAAAAACCACATTTTTTTACTTGGATGTGAGTATGCACAGTTTGAAGATTAAATGTACTTATTAATCATTGCTTTGACAGCAGCAGTGTTCAGTTAAAATTCTTGATATTATCGTATAATTTATATAGTATTCTTTCCAAAGCTGTTAATTCACTTATGGCAGTTATGACTATTATTCTGGAAAAGGATTATCTTTCTTTCTTATATGATAAGCTATTTTAATGTTACTGAAATTTTTAAAAGCCATAATTCTTTTATGTTCCTTCAAATTTTCCTAGCAGACTATGGTGTGGGTCTGCAGAATAGCTACGCAAGTTACTAAATTATTTATTCTTTTTTTTTTTTTATTCTTTTGATAGTTTTCAGTTAACATCTCCAAGATGCCATAGTAAGAAACCAGATAAGAACCTGCTTAATTCTTTGATGACCCAAGAGATTCTCTGGTTAAAAAAAAAATTGTAGGGTGTCTTTGTGGCTCAGTCAGGCTGCCTTCAGCTCAGGTCATGATCTCCGAGGGTCCTGGGGTTGAGCCCCGCGTAAGTCTCCCTGCTTGGCGGGGAGCCTGCTTCTCCCTCTCTCTCAAATAAATAAATAAATAAATAGTTTAAAAATAAATAAATAAATAATTGTAGCTTAGTATTTGTGATTATTTTCTCTCATAGGACTTACTATATTATAGTATATTGAGTTTTCCAAGCATGGTCCTGTGTAAACACTTCAATATGTAGTATTTTATTAAATTTTTTGTAGACCAGTCTTAATTAGCTCAGCAACATACTTCATAAAAAGAAGGTGTAATCATAATATTTATAAAATTTTAGGGTTGTACCATAAAGATGTTCCACAGTGTTCGTGCTGTTCTACAGTAGAACACAGTACAAATATTAATAGGTAACATTTATTGAGCCTCTACTATTTTGGAGCATTTAGTCCTCAAAATGAATCTTTGTGGTACTATTGTTTTTGTTTGTTTGTTTTTTCTCTTAAAGGCTTTACTTTGAATATGGTAAATTACTTTGAATGTGGAAAAATCTTACAGGTACACATGGAAAAGTAAGACATGATCACAGTTTGTGGTACTGTTATTTTCATGGTACAGGTAAAGAAAATGGGCTTAGGTTAAATACCTTCAGAGTCACATAGCTAGTAGGACCCTGATCAAAGTCTGCCTTACTCTAAAACCACCATAATACACCTAACCATATGTAGAACTTAAGAAACAGGGCAGAGGACCTTAGGGGAAAGGAGGGAAAACAGAATGGGAAGTCATCAGAGAGGTAGAAAAGACTCTTAATAGGAAACAAACTGAGGGTTGTGGAGGGGAAGAGAGTGGGGTGGATGGGGTAATTGGGGGATGGCCATTAAGGAAGGCACGTGATGTAATGAGCACTGGATGTTATACGAAACCAATAAAAAAAAAAAAAGATTACTGTGATATAAAAATAAATAAAACCACCATAGTGCACCTAACCAGCAGTTAAAAAGGCACTGATTTAAATGATTTTTACAGTGATGGTAATGATTAATTCATCTAATCTATCCATCCTTACTAGAATGATATATATCCCAGAGTAGTTTGGCTTGGGATAAAGGGCATAATAATGTAACAGGTTTTCTTTGGAGGCCTGGAAACTCTTTATACTTATCTTAGAACAGCTGAGGATATTTGGCTCTAGATCACTGACCAATATGGATAACTAAATCAGGGTAACATTGAGTCAGATATTTACAACTCAGGCCACCTCATAGTAAATTTGTTCCTAACAGGTTTTATTTTACTCTGTTAACCAAGAGAAAGGAAGAATAATAAAAGCCTGGACTCCCAATTCTGGCTGCACTGCTTATTAGCTTTGGAACTTCGAACAAAGTGCTTAACCTCTCTGAACTTCCATTTCCTTGTCTATAAGAATACCTCCTTTTTCATGATTATTGTGAGTTGTAAATGAAATAGTTCTGTTAAATGGTAAACACAGTGCCTTGAAGATAATGGGAGTAACGTATATGATAATAGCTATTATAACTATATTGTCATTTGCATTATTCATTTTAGAACAAACAAGAGTAGGGAATAAATTTTTTTAAAAACTTGTTTTGCAAATTTGAGTCCTTTAGAAATAAGCAGTTTGGTGATGAGCATTCAGACAGACTAATGTGCCCTACCCTTACATGGGAAACATTATAGTCATAGCAATCTGCCAGTTTGTTTAGTTTTAAAGCGTTCTATTATGAATACAAAAGTACATGTTTCTATGTTTGTGTGTGTATATATATATATATATATCACTATACTTTTTGGGGAGAAGAGAGTATATGTATGCATCTATTAAATCTAGTCTAATTTAGCTTTTAGTGTTTTTGTTTGGTAGAAGTCTTATCCTCATTTCTTAGTTTATTGTCATCATTGAATTGTGAAAGAAAATAATTTTGTGTTTCCATAATAATACATTTATTTATTTCAAAGACTAAACTGTTGTTTGCAATTTTTTACAAGCCCCTGAACATAAAACTAAATTTTTGCTTGAGCTGTTTTTCACCTTGTAAATGAGAAATAACCAAAAACACAATCAGTCATCAGCACTAGTAAACAGAAAACATGATTTCAGAATATGCTGCCCACTCTAATATCAGGCATATAAATAAGAAAATCATCTTTATAAAATGAAATTGGAGGAGGAGAGGAAAAAAGAAAACCTAAACTCATTGAGAAAACGCTGTTTCCTCCTTTCCATGCATGCTCTCAACAGCATTTCTTTTTTTTTTTTTTTAATTTTTTAAATTTATTTTCAGTGTAACAGTATTCATTGTTTTTGCACCACACCCAGTGCTGCATGCAATCCGTGCCCTCTCCAATACCCACCATTTCTTTTAAGCATTTTTTAAAAATTGAGGGTATGCCTAAAAGGAGACAAAAAGTGCCCTTTTAGAAATTTATTTTCCAAATGTAATTTTATTTACTTATTTTTATTTTAAGATTTTATTTATTTATTTGATAGCACAAGCAGGGGAAGTGGCAGGCAGAGGGAGAATGGAGCATTAGGCTCTCCATGGAGCAGACAGCCAGACAAAATGGGTCTCCATCCAGGACCCTGGGATCATGACCTGAGCTGAAGGCAGATGCTTAGCTGATTGAGCCACCCAGGCTCCCCTAATTTTATTTAGTTTGGTATGAGTATTTTCTGAAATGTTCTAAATTCTTACTTATACTAGTGAATGGCTGGTGCGAGGTTGTAAGCAAGCTACTCAAGTTTGAGCCCATGTCATATGAAGGCCTGACCCACTACCTTGTAGGAAGTCTATGTTTCGAAGAATTTGAGGATATATTTCTGGGCCGGACATCCAGAGATACTCTGTGGTTTGCAAGGTTTCCAAGTCTCTTTTCAACATTTGTTCTAGGGGTTCTGCTTCACTTAGTAAACTAGTAATTGGTGTGGTGCTACCATTTTATTCTACCTTCAAACTTTGCATCTAAAAGATCCGTAATAGCATGATTTGGCAGGCAACCAAGGTCTTGCCATTTCTTAATAAAGCCATTCACTACTTTCTTAATTTGTATCTAGAAGAGATTTCTAATAATAATTTTACAGGTCTACTTAGTATATAAGCTTTGACAAAAATTCAGTAGTCTGTAAATCCTCTGCCCAGAAGATATTCTCACCAAAGATTCTTGCCCTTTGAGTATATGAAGAAAATTAGCTGTTGTTTTTGAGAATGTTGGAATGTAGGAATTTCTCAGAAAACAATAGATGTTAGCAGTAGAGTAACTTGAAAATAAGGCCAGGATTTGGACACTTATTTTAACCAAAAAAACCTAAAATAAAATATGCAGATTTTTTTACAACAACCTATACTTTGAGCATTTTCTTACATTAAAAGTATTCATTCTTAATGAAAAACATGAATTTGGAAAAACAAAGAAACAGCAAATGCAGCAATTGCATTTTTGAAAAAGGAGTCGGATTTTCCATTTACTCATATTTCAGTTTCACAAGTGCTCTATTTTCACTTCTCACTGATCTTTCACTTCTCAATGTAGCTTGGTACAAACAGAGCTTTGTTGTTTTCCCCTCCTTTACCACCTTCTTATTTTCCCCTTGGCTCTGATAAATAGTGATTTGTTTGTTAGCTCATTTATTCAAAAAATATTTATGAAGTAATTATGGTGTGTCAGAGAATGTGTCAGATGCTAGATATAAAATAGTGCCCTCACAGATTTGAATGTAGCAGAGAGGAGAGACAGGCTTTTACCTTAAATATGTGGTTATAGAAACAACCAAAATCACCATCAGTAGAGGATGTTACTGTAAAATGAATGTTTTGTAGGTGTGTGTGTGTGTGTGTGTGTGTGTGTGTGACATTTTTAGAAAATGCCTAAGACACTGCCAACAGTTATTGTCTCTACTGAGGGTCCATGGGGACTGGACTTGTTATTCGTTGTGTATAATCTTGTACCTTAAAAAAGAAATAAACCTCTATTCATGTAGGTATATTCAAAGAAACTTTAAGTAAATAAAATTTAAGAAAAATTTGCAGTACAGTGAATAAACAAATAAGCAATTACACTTTTGTAAAAAAAAAATCTGGAGGTAAAACCTTCAATTTTTAAAACAATCACTCATTACCTTAATTTGTGTGTTTTGTCCAAAATGCCTTCTTTTAACAGGAGTGCTGTTGTCACATTTGAAGTGAGCAGGGACAACTATCAGTCTAGATTGTTCTGTTTTAGGCTGTTGGATGATGAAAGAATGGTCTAATTTACACTTTCTATTTCACTTGTCAAAATAAACTTGGTCACAGATTTCCTTGGAGAATTGAGCCTGAGACCTCTATTTAATGTTGATATTATAGTATCACAGAGCTGAATTTAGATACAGATTATCCCATGTGATTATTCCATTAAAACTGATGTGGTTGCTTGACCTTCTACTTCTTCTTGGGTTCCATTTCTAATTTCTGCAAAATTTCTCCATAAATGGATAGGTATAATGATAAGCAGTTCATTTGAATAAAATGGTGTTTTCTTTCCATAGAGACAAGGCCTGTCTTCCATTTAATTTGAACAGACCCTTGGCAAAGCTTGACATTTGAATAAATGTAATTTTTTTTGTGCTTTTGCTGGAGATATTTTAGTAGAAAAATATTGAACATCTATGCGTTATTGAGTATAGTGCCAATTTTCAGCCAATTTAGCTCATATTTATAAATGGTCCAAATTTATGTTAGTCTTAGTGGTTTTACTGATAGGGTACCACTATTATAGATTCTCTTTATAGACTGTGTTCTTTCTTTTTTTGTTTTTAATTCTTTTTATCTTAGGAGCTCTTGTCCCATATAGCAATGACCGAAGTTTTGGTAGATGATGAATAACTAAGTTGGTTAATCTCTTTTAATAAAGGACATTCCACTTGATATTTTTATAGCAGTATTCTAATATGCAATACTGCCTGATGTCAGAAGTTGAGAGTTAAATAGCATTAATGATGAGCATCTACCCAATTTTTATTTAGTTTTTTTCATTAAGGGGTATCTCTGCATTTAATTAAAGAGTATTTGTAATACATACATGAAGCTCAGAAAATAATGTAATTCCGTGTCCCTGTCACTCCTTTTGAACAAGTATTGACATTTTGCTTCAGATTGTTAGAAAAAATACAGATATTACTCCCTTCCTCAATCCCATTTTCATTCCTCCCTTCCCAGAGGTAATCACTATTCTGACTGTCA
Organism: Enhydra lutris kenyoni; assembly: GCF_002288905.1. Taxonomy (NCBI): domain Eukaryota; kingdom Metazoa; phylum Chordata; class Mammalia; order Carnivora; family Mustelidae; genus Enhydra; species Enhydra lutris. The sequence goes on from NW_019154088.1 coordinate 60,941,049, forward strand.
TATATACCTTCTGTCCATACTTTTATTCTTATATTGTGTAAGTATATATGTATGAAAGCATGTTGTTTAATGTTTTAAAGATTTATATGAATGTTTCACACTACATATGTATGTATTCTGTGACTTCTTTCATTCAACATTGTGATACTTGTGCAGGATTTTGCATAAGTCATACTTGGAGATACACCCATTACTCTATTGATGAATAGAAAGTATCTCGTTGTGTTGATGTGCCAAAGTCTCTCTAGGGTGATTACCTGGAAGGACATATGCTGAGTCTTAATATATGGGCATCCTTGACTTTGAAGTAATTTCATGGTTATTTTATAAATGGATTATTCTACTTTTATCTCTCTACCTTTATTATATGTGTCTCCCCTGCCCCTCAGATTTGTATGTTGAAGCCCTATTCCCCCAGTAGCTCAGAATGTGATTATATTTGGAGTAGGGCTTTTAAAGAGCTTATTAGTTAAAATGAAGCCATTAGGAATGTCCCTAGAACAATCTAACTGATGTCCTTATAAAAAGAGGATATTTGGATACACAAAAGAGAAATCGGGAAGTCAATCACACAGAAGAACATGTGAACACACATGAGTAGTAGCTTTCTACAAGCCAAAAAGAAAGGCCTTAGAAGAAACCAAACCTTGATTTTGCACTTTTAACCTTCATAACTGTGGGAAAACAAGTTTCTATTTTTTAAGCCACCAGTATATGGTATTTTGTTATGGTAGCTCTAGCAAACTAATAGAGTAGTTCCAAACTAATAGAGTAGTTCCAAATACTGCCCTATATCCTCACCAGCATTCAGTATCACACTTTTTGGTTATCAATCTAATAGGTGAGAAATGGTATCTCTGTTTTAATTTGAATATCCTAGTTAGTAAAAGTTTAGAGTTGGTCATTTCTCAGGAGTATTATTCAGTAAAGTCCTTTTCTATGAATTGCTAGTTCATATACTTTGCACATTTTTCTATTAGATTTTTTCTTTATATAATCTAGGTAATGATTAGGTATTTTCCATTCTCTTCTGTACATCTATAACTTGCATTTAAACTGTATTGCATGGAAATTCCTATTCAGGAAAGTCAGATTTATCAATCTGATTTACCAAATCATGGTTTGGACTTTTAAAATCTTGAGTTTTTAAAAAGATTTTATTTATTAGAGAGAGAGAGAGAGAGTGAGTTCTTATGTGTGCATGAGGGGGTGGTAGTGACAGAGGCAGAGGGAGAGGGAGAAGCTGACTCCCCTCTGAGCAGGGGTTTTCCCAGGTGGGGCTCATCTCAGGACTGTGGGATCATGACCTGAACCTGAACCGAAGGCAAATGCTTAACCAATGAGCCATCCAGGTGCTCCTGGACTTTTAAAATCTTATTTAAAATAAATCTTCTTTCCCAGGATCTTGAATAATGTAAAATTTCTTCTAAAGTTTTTAAGTTTTAATTATCAGATTATTTTTCACATTTTCCAAGTAGGAAGCCAGATGATATCTCAGTGATCATTTATTGAATAATTTATCTTTTCCCCAGTAATTTAGAATGATACCTCTGTCATACATACTGGAATATATTTCTAGGTACTTTATTCTGTTTCATTAGTCTGTTTATCTGATCTTATGCCACGCTGTTTTAATGTTTTAATTATTATTTTGCAGAATTATCTAGTCCATTTGAGGCATTTGGTTTTTCGTATGAATTTTAGCATTACTTTGTCAAATTCAATTAAATTTTTTTGGTAATTTTTTTTAAAGATTTTATTTATTTATTTGACAGACAGAGATCACAAGCAGGCAGAGAGGCAGGCAGAGAGAGGGGAAGCAGGCTCCCCCCTGAGCAGAGAGCCCATGCGGGGCTCGATCCCAGGACCCGGAGATCTTGACCTGAGCCGAAGGCAGAGGCTTAACCCACTGAGCCACCCAGGTGCCCCTGGTAATTTTTTATTAGAATTGCATCTAATATTAGATCAGTTGGGGGAGCAATTAGCTCTTCAGAAAATACGTGGGGTTTTCCCCCATACAAATCATGTTATCTTTTGTTAGATTTGTTCCTTAGTACTTGATTGTTTTGATTAGTTACTATTTTAAAGGTGATATTTTTAAAAGATACATTTTGTAATTTGTGCTTATCGTTGTCTAGGAGCATTAGACTAATTTTTCTTTTAAGATTTTTTCATTTATTTGACAGAGAAGAGACAGTGAGAGAGGAAATACAAGCAGGGGGAGTGGGAGAGGGAATCAGGCTTCCTGCTGAGCAGGGAGCTCAATGCAGGGCTTGATCCCAGGACCCTGAGATCATGACCTGAGCAGAAGGCAGATGCTTAACGACTGAGCCACCCAGGCACCCTAAATAATTTTTATACCTTAATATTGTATCTAGCAATTCCCCTAAACTCTTTTAATATTTATTAATTTATAGATTATTTTGGATTTTCTGCATTAAAGGTCATATCATCTGTGAATAACACCAGTTTCTTCCTTTTCTCTACTTGTCTTACTTCCTTCTTACTACCTTGGCTAAGACTTCAGTACAATGGTGAACAGAAGTAGTAAAGGGCAGACATTCCTTCTTTTATTCTTAACTTTAAAAGGTATACTTTTGATTATTTGATCCATGGAATGTGACATTTACTTTGAATTTATGATAGTTACACCTTATCAATTTTCCTTATTAAGAATTTTATAATGATGGGTATTAAAGACGGCATGTGTTGTAATGAGCACTCGGTGTTATACACAAATAAAGAATCATGGGACACTATATCAAAAACTAATGTACTGTATGGTGACTAACATAACAAAAAAAAGAATTTTATATTGAGAAAATTTTAAAATTTGTCAAATGATTTTTTCCTGTTTCTATTGCACTTGTGATTTTATTTATTTCCTTTAATTTGTTAATGCAATGAATTTACATGAATAGCTTTTCTAATCATAAATCAATCTGTTAGTCTTAGATAAAGTATGGATAGTCATGATGTAATTTTAAATACATTGCTGTATTTGTTATATATCACTTCAGATTTTGAAAATAAATTTTAAATTGAATTGGCTTTTTAATTTTCATTTTCTTGATCTTTATACTCTTTTATATCAACCTTCTACTAATCTCAGGAATGGAATTTTAGAGATCCTCTCTTAATATAATCCATAGAAAACTTCAATTCAGATAATTGTTTTATGAAGATTTTTTTATAACTCATATGTAAAAATGCCTAGGGGTACCTGGGTGGCTCAGTAGGTTAGGCAGCTGCCTTTGGCTCATGTTGTGATTCCAGCATCCTGGGATCAAGTCCTGCATCAGGCTCCATGCTTTGTGGGGAACCTGCTTCTCCCCCTGCTTCTGCTCTCTGTCTCTCATAAATAAATAAATAAATAAATAAAATCTTTAAAAAAAATAAATAAATGAGGGGCCCCTGGGTGGTTCAGTTGGTTTAGCGGCTGCCTTTGGCTCAGGTCATGATCCCAGGGTCCTGGTTTCGAGCCCTGCATCAAGCTCCCTGCTTCTCCCTCTCCCTCTACCTACCGCTCTGCCTACGTGTCCTGTCTATCTCTCTATCTCTCTGTCAAATAAATAAATTAATTTTAAAAAAATGAATAAAATGCCTGGACCTAGAGGTTTTTTTTTTAATTCAATAGATTTTTGGCAAATGATTCAATTTCTGTTTCTTTTTTAATCTATTTGGTAATTTCTTCTGAATATGTTTATAGTATTTTGTGACGAATTTTGACATTCCTAATCTGTGTTTATAATTCTCTTTTCATTCCTAATAGTGCTTATTTATGCCTACGTCCTTTTTCTTAAGATCTCTATTGTTCCAACATTCAAGGCATAATTGTTTTAAGTGTTTAAGAAAGGCAACCTGTTTAAATCAATTATTAAATATATTTCTGACAATATAAGTTTCATTTTTCTGAGAATGCTCTATAATCATTCCACTTAGGCTACAGATTCACTGTTTTTTTCATATTCTAACTAGAAAGTAAGAATTTACTGGCTTTCATATTTTTGGATAGATCCACTGAATTCCTTGAAGAGTGAGGCTTATGTTTGGGTATTAGTAGGGCAACTTCATGCTTTAATAAATATTTTTGTCAAATGTTTTATTCAGGAGAATTTTGCAACTTTTGAAGTATACAACAAATCTCAGAAAAACCTACTAACCTGTAGGCATTTTTACTTTTTCCCCCCAAGTTTTTATTTTTAATTCCAGTTAGTTAACATACAGTGTAATATTAGTTTCAGGAGAATTTAATGATTCCACACTTAAATACAACACCCATTGCTCCTCATGATTAAGTGCACTTCTTTTTTTTAAAAAAATTATTTATTTTTTTAATTTCTTTTCAGTGTTCCAGAATAAGTGCACTTCTTAATCCCCATCACCTACTTCACCCATCCTCCACCTCCGCCCCTCTGGTTACCATCAGTTTGTTCTCTATGTAGTTAAGAGTCTGTTTCTAGGCATTTATAAAGGCACTTTAAATAAGGAATGAGGATCATCTGCAGGAAAATCAGTTTCATATTTAGGATGTCAGCTCTAAGCAGTGAACCAGGACAGCCACACATTCTACCCTTCTTGCATTTCCTAATGACTAAAGATGTTTAACATCTTTTAATACGCTTATTTGCTATTTTCGCATCTTTTTTAGTGAAGTGTCTATTAGAATCTTTTTGTCCATTTTTGTGGGGGGTTGTTTTCTGATGATTAGATCCTGGGTATATTCTAGATACAAGTTCTTTAACAGATATGGGATTTGCAAATATTTGCAAATATTGTCTTCTAAGTCTCTGTTTTGTTTTTTCATTATTTTACCAATGTTTTTCTAAAAGAGTTTTTAAGTTCAACGAAGTCCACTTTATCCATTTTTTTCTTTTACAAATCTTGCTTTTGTGTCATATCTAAGAAAATTTTGCCTGAGGATCACAAAGGTAATTTCTTATTTTCTTACAGAAGTTTGATTGTTGTAAAAGCTATCCTTTTTCAGGTAGATTGCCTTTGTGACTTTGAAAAATCAGCTTTACATGTACGTGGAAACCTCTTCCTGGACTCGTCTTCTGTTTCAATAAATCTCGTTGTCTGTCTTTATTTCTAGCAAATCACTCTCTTGATTATGGTAGCTTTATGGTAGATCTTAATATCAGATGGTGTTAGTCTTTCAGTTTTCTTAGTCTTGTTCAGATTTGTTTAGGCTATTTAAGTTTTTGCATTTTCAATATTTTCTAAAGAATCAGCTTTTAGTTTCATTGATTTTTCTCTTATTCTTATTTCCATTTCATTGATTTCATCTCCGATCTTTATTATTTCCCCTTTTCTGCTTAATTCAGGTTTCATTTGCTCTTTTTTCCTAGGTCCTTAAGGTAGAAGCTACAACATATAATTTGCAATAAATCCCATTGGTTGTATTTTTCAGTTTAGGTATTGTAATTTTTGTTTCCCAAAGTTCAACTTGGATCTTTTTTTATGTTTAGTATTTTTTTTTATTATTAACATATAATGTATGCCCCAGGGGTACAGGTCTGTGAATTGCCAGGTTTACACTTCACAGCACTCACCATAGCACATACCTTCCCCAATGTCCATATAGTATGTTTTTTATATCCTCTTTCTCTCTGTTTAACTTTTGAAGAGATGAAATGTCATAACAACTGTTCCTTATCTGCTAGTTTTAACATCTATGTCAGTTTTGCTTGATTGATTTCCCCCCTTATTATGGATTATATTTTCCTGTTTCTTTGCATGTCTGGTAACTTTTTGTTGGATTTCAGAGATTATTACCTTTGCCCTGTTGCTTACTAGATACATTTGTGTTTTTCCAAATATTCTTAAACTTTGTTCTGGGTTGCAGTTGAGTTACTTGGTAATAGTTTGATCCTTTGGGATATTCCCTCTAAAAAATGTTGGTCAGGATCCAAGTAATGTTTAGTCTGTGGCTAATTCCCCCACCAACTGATACGAGATTCTCTGAACATTACACCCAATGCCCCATGAACTATGAGGTTTTCCAGTTTAACAGGTAAGATCAGGAACTGTTCCCAACCTTGAATGAATGCCAGGCACTGATTTCATTAATTCTTTGAGAGAATTATTTTCTCAGCCTTCAGCAGATTCTTTACGTACATGCACTGATTGTTAAGTAGTACTATGCATATCTCTGGAGTTTTCTCCTTGTTCAGCTCTTTCTTCTGTGGTACTTTGGTCATCCAAACTCTAGCTATCTCGGTTTTTTAGACACAGCTTTATCACTTCAGAACATGTACCAGGTTCCACCTGAATTCTTCTCTGTAGTCAGGAATCTCTCAAGGCAGTAAACTGGGGCAGTAGAAGGGCTATCATCATTTATATTCCTTCTCTGGGAGTCACTGCCCTTTGTTGTCTGATTCCAGTGTTTTTTCAACTTTCTTGGGATGTGACTGATACATGACAAAAGGTCAGGTTGTACAACATGGTTTATACATATCTATATTATGAGATGATTACTACTAAAAGATTAGTTAACACAACCATCTCAACACATAATTACCATTTTTTTGTAGTGAGAACAATTGAACGTCTACTCTCTTTGAAATTTTCAAGTATATAATACAGTATTGTTAACCATAGTCACTACGCGGTACATTAAATTCCCCAGAATTTATTCATCTTAGAAAATTAAGTTTATACCTTTTGACCAGTATCTCCCCATTTTCTCCACCCCTCAGCCCTTGGCAATAACAGTCTACTCCCCATTTCTGTGAGTTTGTGATTTTTCTATTTCACATAAAAATAAGACTGTACAGCATTTGTCTTTTTCTGTCTTACAGTTCGTTTAACATAATGCCCTCAAGGTTTGTGTGTATTGTTGCAGATGGTAGGATTTCCACCTTTGTTAGGGCTGAATAATATAGCAGTGTGTGTGTGTGTGTGTGTGTGTGTGTGTGTACACTCAATGCCAAGACACACACACACACACACACACACACACACACACACAATTTATACCATATATTCTTTATCTATTCATCCTTCAGCAGACAGCTAGGTTTTTCCCATGCCTTGGGTATTATAAATAATGATGCATTAAACATGGAAATGCAGATATTTCTTGGAGATACTGATTTTATTTCCTTTGGATATAGACCCAGTAGGATTACTGGATCATATGGTAATCCTATTTTTAAATTTGTAAGGAATGTCCATACTGTTTTCCATGTAGACTGAATCAATTTACATTCCTACCAGCAATGTAAAAGTTTCCTTTTCTCCACATCCTTACTGGCACTTGTTATTTCTTGTCTATTTGATGACAACCATTCCAACAGGTGTGAGGTGGTATCTCATTGTGGTTTCATTTCTGTTTTCCTGATGATTAGTGATGTTGATTATTTTGCATGTAGCTTTGCAAATGTTAGCCATTTATATATTGACTTTGGAAAAATGTGTATTTGGGCCCTTTACTATTTTTTTAATCAGATGATTTTTTTTCAGATTTCAGTTTTTGCTACTGAGTTACATGAGTATTTTATAGATGCTTAGTATTAGCCCTTTATCAGATACATGGTCTCCAAATATTTCCTCCCATTCAATAGATTGCCTTTTCATTCTGTTGATCATTTTGATTGCTGTGCAAAAGCCTTTTAATCTGATGTAGTCCCAGTTGTTGGTTTTGCTTTTGTTGTTTATGCTTTTGCTGTTGGAAAAAAAAAAAAAATTCATTGCTAAGACCAGTGTCAGGTTTTTCCCTATGTTTTCTTCTAGAGTTTTATGGTTTCAGGTCTTTCATTTAAGTTTTTAATCCATTTTGAGTTAAAGTGTATGAGTGGTGGTAAGATAGGGGTCCAGTTTTACCCTTTTGCATACGGTTATCCAGTTTTCCTAGCATCATTTCTTGAAGAGAACGATCCTTTCCTCCTTGAGTATTCCTGGCTCCCTTGTTAAATATTAGTTGACTCCATGTGCAAGACTTTATTTCTGAGCTCTTGATTCTGTTCCGTTGGTCTGTAATTCTCTTTTTTTTTTTTTAATATCATGCCATACTGCTTTATATTCTACAGCTTTGTAATAGAGTTTGAAATGAGAAAGTGTGATGCCTCCAACTTTGTTCTTTCTTAGTATTGCTTTGTCTATTCAGTGTCTTTTCTGTTGCCATACAAATTCTAGGATTTTTTTTTATTTCTATGAAAAATGTCATTAGAATTATAGCAAGGATTGTGTTGTATCTATAGATAGCTTAGGTAGTATGGATATCTTACAATGTTACTGCCTTAAGAACATGAATATTTTTCTATTTATATCTTCTTTCATCAAAGTCATAGTTTTCAGTGTACAAATCTTTCACCTCCCTTTTTATTCCTAAGTATTTTATTTATTTATTTTTTTGGTGCTATTGTGAATGGACTTTTAAAAATTTCTTTTTCAGATGTTTCATTATTAGTGTATAGAAATGTAATTGATTTTTCTATGTTTCTTTTGTATCCTGCTGCTTTACTGAATTTATTGATTAGTTCTAACAATTTTTTTGGTGAAGTCTTTAGCATTTTTTATATACAAGGTTATATCATCTGCAAACAAAGACAGTTTTACTTTTCCTTTCTGATTTGGTTGCTTTTTATTTCTTTTTCTTGCCTGATTCCTCTGGCTGTGAGTTCCAGTACTACGTTTAATAGGAGTCGGGAGAGTGGGCTGTCTTGTGTTTTTCCTGATCTTCAGAGGAAAAGCTTTCAACACTTTACCATTGGGTATGTTAGCTGTAGGCTTGTCATATTTGGCCTCTTATGTAGAGGTACATTCCTTTTAATACCCATTTGGTTGAGACATCTTAACATGAAAGAATGTTGAATTTTATCAAATACTTCTTCAGTATCTATTGAGATAATCATATGATTATTATATCTTGTTCTATTAATGTGATGTATCAGATTTAATCACATATATTGAACCATCCCTGCATCCTAGAAATGAATCCCACTTGATCATGGTATATGATCCTCTTAATTTGCTGTTTAATTTGGTTTGCTAGTATTTTGTTGAGAATTTTTTCATCTATATACATCAGGGATATTGGCTTGTAGTTTTCTTTTCTTGTAGTATCCTTATCTGGCTCTGGTAGCCGGGTAATGCTGGCCTTGCAAAATGAATTTGGAAGTGTTCCCTTCAGTTTTCTGGAACAGTTTGAAAAGGATTAGCATTAACTTTTTTTTTTTTAATGTTTTTTAGAATTTGGCCTTGAAGCCATTTGGTATTGAACTTTTCTTTGTTGGGAGATTTTTGGTTGCTTGCTCAATCTTCTTACTCATTATTAATATATTCAGATTTTTTTATTTCTTTTTTTTTTTTTAATTTCTTTTCAGCATAACAGAATTCATTGTTTATGCACCACACCCAGTGCTCCATTCAATACGTGCCTCCATAATACCCACCACCTGGCTCCCCCAACCTCTCATTCCCTGCCCCTTCAAAACCCTCAGATTGTTTTTCAGATTTTTTTTATTTCTTGATAGATTGTATGTTTTTAGGAATTTACTCATTTCTCCTAGGTGGTCCAATTTGTTGGCATATAATTATTCCTAATAGTCTCTTACAATTCTTTGAATTTCTATGGTACCAGTTGTACTGTCTTCTCTTTCATCTCTGATTGTTTTTAAGGTTTCAAATGTAGTTTATTTCTTCAGTCATGCCATATTTTAATTGGTCCACAGTACTTTTACTTGTCATCAATTATGAGTTGATTTTAAAGCAATTCCGTATTATACCAGCTGGGGTGATTACTGATCTCTCCATTCCTTTGGGTTGAATGTGCCAACAGGAGACAGGTTCCATTCTATTCCAATTTGTGTTGCTGTATATGCCTGTTTGGCAACACAGAAAGTGGCTCTACTAGCTAATATAGCCTTGCCACATTTGGTGTGGAAATCAGGTGTCCCTTTCTGGTATCTCTATCTTGCCATTGTTTGCTGAATGCTTAGAGACATTTTAGAGCATGTGGGAAACATCATGAAGCAGAAGACAAAATGGAAACTGTAGCTATTGGTTTGCTACAACTTCGTGCCAAGTCCCCTTGCAAAGAGCCCTGAAAAACCTCTATTTTTTTTTTGTCTTTTTTTTTCTTGATAAATCTAGCTAAAGGTTTACCAGTTTTGTTTATCTTTTCAGAAAACCAACTTTTGGTTTCATTAAGCTGTCTTATTATTTTCCTCTAATCCATTTCATTTTCTTTTTGCTCATATTTTTATTTCCTTCCTTCTGCTTATTTGAAGTTTGTGTGTTCTTTTTCCATTTCCTTAAAATATAAATTTAGATTGTTTATTTGAATGTCTCATTTGTTAATATAAGTATTTATCACTATCAACTTCTGTCTTAGATCTGCTTTTCTGTATCCCATATGTTTTGGTATGTTGGTTTTCTACTTTCATTTGCTTCAAGATTTTTTTTTTATTTCCTTTTTGATTTTTTTTCTTTGGCCCATTTTTTGCTCAGGAGTGTGGTTTTTTAATTTCTACATATTTCTGGATTTTCCATTTTTTTCTCCTGTTACCTAGTTCTAGTTCCATACCATTTGGTCAAAAAAGAGACTTGGTCTGATTACAGTCTTCTAAATTTGCTAAGACATTTCTTGTGACCTAAAATATGATCTGTCCTGGAGAATCTTCCATATCTACTTGAATGTATATTCTGCTGCTGTTGGTTGGAATGTTCTGTATATGTCTGCGAGGTCAATTTTGTCTAAAGTATAGTTCAAATCCAGTATTTCCTTATTAATTTTATGTTTGGATGATCAGTCCATTGTTGGAGGTGGGATCCCCACAATAGTAGTGGAACCTGCTATTATTGTCTGTTTCTTCCTTCAGATCTGATAATAGTTGGTTAATATATTTAGGTGCTCTAATGTGAGGTACATACATGTTTAAAACTGATATATATTGTTTGAAGACTGATGTCTTTATCATTCTATAATGAACTTCTTTTGTCTTTTGTTACAGTTTTTGACTTAAAGTCTATTTTGTCAGATATAAGAATAGTTAACCCTGCTCTCTTTTGGTTACCATTTTCTTGGAATATCATTTTTCATCCTTTCACTGGAAGCCTATATGTGTTCTTAAAGCTGATGTAACTATTACAAGCATTATATACCTAGATCTTGTTTTTTCAGCCGTTCAGCCTCTCTGTTCCTTTTGATTGGAGAATTTAATCCATTTACAATTTTTAAAATTTTATTTATTTATTTGATGGAGAGAGACAATGAGAGAGAGAGGGAACACAAGCAGGGGGAGTGTGAGAGGGAGAAGCAGGGAACCGAGCAGAGAGCCTGATGGGAGCCTGATGTGGGACTCAGTCCCAGGATCGTGGGATCATGACCTGAGCAGAAGGGGGATGCTTAACAACTGAACCACTCAGGCACTCCCTCCATTCACATTTAAAGTACTTATTGGGGGGCGCCTGGATGGCTCAGTGGGTTAAGCCGCTGCCTTCGGCTCAGGTCATGATCTCAGGGTCCTGGGATTGAGCCCCACATCGGGCTCTCTGCTCAGTGGGGAGCCTGCTTCCTCCTCTCTCTCTGCCTGCCTCTCTGCCTGCTTGTGATCTCTGTCAAATAAATAAATAAAGTCTTTAAAAAAAAAATAAAGTACTTATTGGTAGGTAAGCACTAATGCCATCATATTATTTTGTGAATGTTTTGTAGTTTTTCCCCCTCTTTCTTCCTCTCTTGCTATCTTCCTTTGTAATTGATGATTTTACTTGGTAGTATTCTTTGATTTCTGTTCTCTTTATCTTTTGTGCATCTACTGTTGGTTCTTGTTTTGTGGTTACCATGAGAGTTACATGAAATAACTTATAGATATAACAGTCTATTTTAAGCTGATTACAACCTAACTTGGATCATTCAAATAAACCTCTACCCTTTTACTCTCTCTGCACATTTTATGTTTTGATGTCACAATTATATCTTTTTATGTTGTATAGGGGTTAAGAAATAATTGTAATTATAGTTTGTCTTTTAACTTTAATACCAGAATGAAATGATTAAAACACTACCATATTACAGTACTGTAGTATTCTGAATTTGGTTATATCCTTTACTACTGTGTTTTATATTTTTATATGTTTTTATGTTACTAATTAGTATCTTTTATTTCAACTTAAAGAAATTTCTTTAAGCATTTCTTATAAGGCTGTTCTGGTGGTGATGTCCTCCCTCAACTTCTGGTACTCTTGGAAATTCTTTATCTCTACTTCATTTTTGAAGGACAGCTTTGTCAGATAAAGTGTTCTTGGTTGGTAGTATTTTCCTTACAGCACTTTGAATATATTATCCCACTCTCTTCTGACTTGTAAGATTTCTGCTGAGAAAGTGATTGATAGCCTCATGGAGGTTCCATCGTATGTGAGAATTTTTTTTTTCTCTTGCTGCTTTTAAAATTTTCTGTCTTTGATTTTAGATAGTTTTATTATAGTGTGCCTGAGAGAAGATTTGGTGGGGGATTGAAACTTTTCAGGGACTTTCAGGCTACATGAACTTAGATGTCCACATCTCTCACCAGATTTGGGAAGTCATGTCTTTAAATAAGTTTTCTGCCCCTTTCTCCTCTTATCTTTCTGGTACTCCAGTAATTATAGATTGTTCCTCTTATGGAATCCCATAATTCATAGTCTTTTTCACTTTCTAAAATTTTTCTTCTTCCTCCTTTGACTGGATAATTCAAATGACCTGCTTCAGATTCACTAATTTTTTCTGCTACTTGGTCAGATCTATTGTTGAAGCTCTCTGTTGAATTCTTCAGCTTAGTTATTGTATTTTCCAGCTCTAGAATTGCTTTTTTGTTTTTTGGGTTTTTTTTTATGGTTTCTTTTTCATTGTTGAACCTCCTGTTTTTGTTCATGTACTGTTTTCCTAATTTTGTTTAGTTACCTATCTGTATTATCTAGTAGTTACCAAATTCCTTTAAAAGGATTGTTCTGAATTCTTTCTTAAATAGTTAATGATCCTGTTTAAAATTTATTTTTTTTAGATCTTTATTTCTAAAGGTTCGTTTTTTGGAGCTTTATTAGTTTGTTTTGATGGTGTCATGTTTACTTGATTCTTCATAATCCTCATATTCTTATGTTGGTATTTGCTCATTTGAGGAAGCAGTTTCTTTTCCAGCCTCTGTAGGTTTGCTTTGGCAGGGAAAGAAAGACCTTCACCGTTGAGCTCAGGGGAGGGTTCCGTAGGCAGCTGCTAGCAGCTTCTGGCAAACAGTGCTTGCTCTCAGGGTCTCTAGTTGGGTGGGGCCAATGTCTGTGCTCTGACATTGGTTGGGGTAACGGCCACTGTTTTGTAGTCAGGTGGGTCTGATGGCTGGACTCTGCATTCAAGCATAACCGCTGGTTTGTATCTGTATGCAGGCAGAGCTACTTGCTGGGCTTTGCAATCGCACATGGTTGGAGGTTGCAGGTTATGTTTCCTGGCAAGGTGGTATTGCTGGTGCACTCTGCGATTGGGCAAGGCCACATGCTGAACTCCGAATTTGCCTCTAGTCGATTGGAGTCTCCAAGCTGCACCCCGTGGCTTGATGGTGCCACTGGCTGGGAGTCTACATCCAAATAAGGCCATACACAGGGCTTTGCAAACAGATGGGAACTCAGGCTGTGCTTCTTGATCAGATGGGGCTGTAGGCTGTACCCCAAGTTGGATGAGGCTGCCGGCTAGGCTCTACGATGGAGGAGGCTACTGGCTGTGCTCTGCTATTAGACAGTGCCTCTTGTTGGGCTTCCTAGTTGGAAAGGACTGCCAGCTGTACCCCACAGTTGGATGGGACTGAAGGCTGTGCTCCCTGGTCAGGCAGGGTTACCTTCTGGGCTCACTGATCTGGTAGAGCCACAGGCTATGTTGTGATTAGGTGGGGTGACTGGCTCTGCATTCTGTCTGGGTGAGTCTGCAAGCTATTCCCAGCAGCTGGATGGGACTATAGGCTGTCTGTGCTGCTGGAGAGAGCTGTCAGGTTAAGCTCCAGAACTGACCAGGGGCTCTGGCTGGGCAAGCTTGTGAGGCAGGATGGAAGCTATGCTCAACAGCAGGGGGGTGCTGCTGGGGTTGGCACCCTACCTGAACGGAACTGTAGAATGGGCTCTGTGGTGCCTGGAATCACTGGCCAGGATTCCCAGTCAGGAGCTGCTGGAGGCTATGGAGGCTCTACTTAGCAGTTTGATGGGACTACTGACTTGCTTCACTGCATAGGCAGGCCATAGGATGTGTTATATGCTACCCATGGCTACCTGGTATCTTTGGTCAGGCTTCCCTGTTGGGTGGGGCTGGAGACTATGCCCAGCAGTTCGGTGTGGCCAGTGACTTGTTTCTCTGCTTTAGTGGGTGATAGGATGTGCTGCATAGGCCTAGCAGCTTAGAGCAGGCTTCCTGCAGTGGGGCTGGAGCCTATGCTCAGCATTTGATCAGGGCTGCTGACTTGCTTCTTGTGTAGGTGGGGCTCCTCACTGAGGTATCCCTTTGACTGGGGACCCAAACAAAGCAGAACTGCCATTGAAGCTCCCTGGCCAGTTGGAGGCACTGACTCAGCTCTGCACATAATTGGATCCAGGGTCAGGAATCTGTTCAGGCCCCACAACTAACAGGAATACAGTTGGCCAAGATCTGCACACTTGTTGCTATGAGTGGCTTCTATCTGTGACTGATTCTCCCAGTAGTCTCCATGAGGCATTTCTTTCTTTTTTTTTTTTTTTAAGATTTTATTTATTTGACAGAGAGAGATCACAAGTAGGCAGAGAGACAAGCAGAGAGCGGGGGTGGGGGGAGGAGGAAGCAGGCTCCCCGCCTAGCAAAGAGCCCGATGTGGGACTCAATCCCAGGACCCTGAGATCATGACCTGAGCTGAAGGCAGAGGCTCAACCCTCTGAGCCACCCAGGCAGCCCTCTGTGAGGCATTTCTTAAGTGGAGCTCCCAGGAGACATCAGGGATGCTAGGGAAGCTTGATGTCCACCTCGCATTCTTCCTTTTCTCACTGGAGAAACTGTAGGACCGGGGGAGCCCCTTGTGTAGCATTGCACTGTCTTGGAGGAGGAGCAATGCAGTCAAAGTGAAACTGCTCCTCTTACCTTATTCTAATGGGGTTTTTCTCAGTTTTTGTGGGCCAAGTGGGATCTTCACAAATATCTTGTCTATAGATAGTTATTAGTTGCCCTTTCCCTGAAGGGGACTAAAGTTGGGAACCACCTATTTTGCCATCTCTCTAGTGTCTGTCTCCTGATTCCAGTCTTATTAAACCATTGTTTCATATATTTTGTCTGGGTTTTCAGTTTATATGGCCTTATGGTAAGTTTACTCTCTTTGTTAATTCATCTTGGCCAGAATATGTTCTCTATCTTTTGCATGGTAAGTATGATTTGAAACAAACAAACAAAAGAAAACCCTCAAATCCCAAATATTCAGATAATGTCCTGTAGACTGACTCTTTTCTGGATGGGTTTTAGAAAGAATAGTCCTTATTGTGTAATTTTTTTTACATTGGCTTCTCCGTTGCTTTTATCTACAGTTTATCCACAGTTGGATTACAATATTGCATATTATAATGTTATATAAATTACTAGTTCATGTATGTTTTATTAAAATTAGATTGGATTTAGTACTTAATGGAAATCTGCTGAAATGATTTTATGCTCCTTTTTCCTGCCTATTTTACACTAATGCTTTTCCATCAATATATGAAGAAATGAGATGAAAAGGAGAACCTAGACTTATCTTTGTATTGTCTGAAATTTTCTATCATTAAGGTATGTTCTGGAAAAGGACATTCTTGTCCTATGGCATATTGCTGTCAGAATAAATCCCAAGAGGTAGTAGTTTTATTCTGTTTTCAAATTATTTCCTAGAATTCAGCCTTCTAATTCAGAAAGAGATTAAGAGGCAAATTTTAAAAACTAAATACCAGGAAATGCCTCATTTATGGATGTATGCACATTTGAGCTTATAAATGGGGTAATTGTGCACCTAACAACTCTATTTTATCATTATTCACTTTGTATGTATACAAATGAAGGCTTTGTAATTCAAATTTTGTAGCCTGGGATACTCATGATTAGAGAATGATTATTTTTCACACTGTTGTTCAATGTTAATGCATACAATTACAGAATACCTCATTTCCTCTGGTAGAGCTGTACCAAGAGTTTCTTTACTAAAAGGTATTCTGAAGTGGTATAGGTAAGTAATAGTTAATTTGATTTCCTCTGCTATATAAAAAGTGTTCAAAAAGGTATAAAAAATCTATATTGGAGTCTTTGCACCAAAGGACTGAATTGACATCTGAATTTAAGTGCTGCCAAGTATATTTTAAAAATTGTTTCCTTTGGGACACCTGGGTGGCTCAGGTGGTTAATTGTCTGCCTTTAGCTCAGGTCATGATCCCAGGGTTCTGGGATGAAGTCCTACATCAGGCTTCTTGCTCAGTGGGGAGCCTACTTCTCCCTCTGCCTCTCTCTCTTTCTCTCTCTGACAAATAAACAAATAAAATCTTTTAAAAAAGATAAATAAAAATAAAAATTATTTCCTTAAAATGATTGTGATAAGGATAGCCCCAGATATTTTGAAATTACAGCTCATCTCTAAAATGACTAAGCGCAGATACAATAGTCCTGATAGTGTACTGCCAAAATTATGCTAAGTACTTTTACAGATTTTGTAAGAAAACTCAGCCATTGTTTAATCTTCACAATAATTATGCAAATGTATATATACAGAAGGATGGATGGATAGATGGATATGTGTATGTGTGTTAGTTTTCTATTGCTGCTATAGCAAATACCACAATCTTTATGGCTCAGAACAATAGTAATTTATTCTCTTACAGTTTGGGAGACAGAAATCTGAAATGAGTTTTACTAAGCCCAAACCAAAATGTCATCAGGGCCATATTTCCTCCAGGAAGCCCTAGGGGAGAATCTGTTTTCTTGCTTTTCCCAGCTTCTAAAGTTGCATTCCTCGTGTCTGTTGCTCATGACCCCATCCTCCACCTTTAAAGCTAATAGCCACACCATCGTCTCTTCTGCAGTAGAATTTCCCTCTGCATCCCACAAAGAACCTTTGTGATTACAGTTAGGACCCACCTGGCTAATCCAAGACTATCTCCCTCATCTCAATATCCTTAACCTAATTAATCACATATTTAAAGTTTCTTTTGCCATATAAGGTAGCATTTATAGGTTCCAGGATTGGGATGTAGATGTCTTTTATGGCCAAAATGGAGTACAGAATATTGCCGAAGTCATATAAAAACAAAACATGTTAGAAACAAGTCTTGTTTGGAAGTTGTACAGATAGGTTAATAATATAAACAAGAGATCCTGGAGTTCCTATACTATGTTCCAACATTTTATTTTATTGACTGATGCTTTTTATTTCTGATAGAAACAAACAGGACATTAATCTTCAGTTCCCCCCCGCCAATATACTTCATCTCCTAGTCTTGTCTTACTATTCTATAAAACCAATACTTAGTAACCTAAGATCATGAGTTCATGAATTAGAGCACAGATGTACATAGCCTGATATTGTGATTAATTCAGAAGTAATTTGTATTTGCTATTTGAACACAGGCACATGTTCAGATACATGCTTTCTTGTTTTCCTTCAGCCTTTTTGTCAGCCTCACCTTCACCTTTACTGCTCTTGACACTAATGAAGAATTGATCACTTTGCTACTGATGGTGTTTTTCTAAGTAATATGATGAGAGTTTTTAGGACACAGTTCTTTTTTTTTTTTAATTAATTTTTTTTCAGTGTTCCAAGGTTCATTATTTATGTACCACACCCAATGCTCGATGCAATGTGTGTCCTCCATAATACCCACCACCAGGCTCACCCGTCCCCCCTTCCTCCTCCCCTCTAAAACCCTCAGTTTGTTTCTCAGAGTCCACAGTCTCTCATGATTTGTCTCCCCCTCCAATTTCCCCCAAATCACTTCTCCTCTCCTTCTCCCAATGTCCTCCATGTTATTCCTTATGCTCCACAAGTAACTGAAACCATTTGATAATTGACTCTCTCTGCTTGACTTATTTCACTCAGCATAATCTCCTCCAGTCCCATCCATATTGATACAAAAGTTGGGTATTCATCCTTTCTGATGGAGGCATAATACTCTATTGTATACATGGACCATATCTTCTTTATCCATTCATCTGTTGAAGGGCATCTTGGCTCTTTCTACAGGTTGACGACTGTGGCCATTGCTGCTATGAACATTGGGGTACAAATGGCCCTTCTTTGCTATATCTGTATCTTTGGGGTAAATACCCAGTAGTGCAATTGCAGGGTCATAGGGTAGCTCTATTTTTAATCTCTTAAGGAATCTCCACACTGTTTTCCAAAGTGGATTCACCAACTTGCATTCCCACCAATAGTGTAAGAGGGTTCCCCTTTCTCCATATCCTCTCCAACACTTGTTGTTTCCTGTCTTGTTGATTTGGGCAATTCTAACTGGTATAAGGTGGTATCTCAATGTGGTTTTGATTTGAATCTCCCTTGTGACTAATGATGATGAACATGTTTTCATGTGTCTGTTAGCCATTTGTATTTGTTCATTGGGGAAGTGTCTTTTCATGTCTTCTGCCCATTTTTTGACATGATTATCTGTTTTGTGTGTGTAGAATTTGAGGACTTCTTTATAGATCTTGGACATCAGCCCTTTGTCTCTAGTGTCATTTGCAAATACCTTCTCCCATTCCGTAGGTTGCCTTTGTTTTGTTGACTGTTTCCTTTGCTGTGCAGAAGCTTTTGATCTTGATGATGTCCCAAAAGTTCATTTTTGCTTTTGTTTCCTTTGCCTTTGGAGACATATCTTGAAAGAAGTTGCTGTGGCCGATGTTGAAGAGGTTACTATGTTCTCCTCTAAGATTTTGATAGATGCCTCACGTTGAAATCTTTTATCCATTTCGAGTTTATCTTTGTGTATGGTATAAGAGAATGGTTGAGTTTCATTCTTCTATACATAGCTGTCCAGTTTTACCAGCACCATTTATTGAAGAGACTGTCTTTTTTCCACTGTATATTTTCTCCTGCTTTGTCAAAGATTAGTTGACCATAGAGTTACAGGTCAATATCTGGGCTCTCTACTCTGTTCCACTGGTCAATGTGTCTGTTTTTGTGCCAGTACCATGCTATCTTGGTGATCACAGCTTTGTAGTAAAGCTTGAAATCAGGCAACATGATGCCCCCAGTTTTGTTTTTCTTTTTCAACATTTCCTTAGCAATTTGGGGTCTCTTCTGGTTTCATACAAATTTTAGGGTTGTTTGTCCCAGCTCTTTGAAAAATATCGGTGGAATTTTGATTGGGATGGCTTTGAAAGTATAGATTGCTTTAGGCAGTATAGACATTTTAATAATGTTTATTCTTCCAATCCATGAGCATGGAATACTTTTCCATCTTTTTGTGTCTTCTTCAATTTCTTTCATGAGTGTTCTGTAGTTCCTTGAGTACAGATCCTATACCTGTTTGGTTAGGTTTATTCCCAGGTATCTTATGGTTCTTGGTGCTGTCGTAAATGGAATTGATTTTCTAATTTCTCTTTCTGTATTTAATAATACCTATTCTCCTGAAGCTGTTTCAAAAAAATGGAAAGAGAAGGAAAACTTTCAGACTCTTTCTATGAAGCCAGCATTACCCTGATCCCCAACCAGGCAAAGACCCATCAAAAAGGAGAATTTCAGACCAATATCCCTGATGAGTATGGATACCAAGATCCTCAGCAAGATCCTAGCTAATAGGAGGATCCAACAATACATTAAAAAGATTATCTACCATGACCAGGTGGGATTTATTCCTGGGATGCAAGGGTGGTTCAACATTTACAAATCAATCAATGTGATAGAACAAATCAGTAAGAGGACACAGTTCCAAAGATTCCTTTATTCCTAGAAGATCATAGATCTCTGCGCTCGATTATTTTTTTCTGTTTTTGTTCAGTATCATTCCATTGTTTATGCCTTATCCTACACCTTTGGAGAGAAAATTTTATTTTGTATTTCTAATATATGGTTTGTGACTTTTAGAGTTACTGATAAGTATGTTATAGCCAAGTAAGCATTAATTTTGTTGCATTATTTATAAGCTAAATATTTACATTTTCTTTTTCTAACTACAGGATACCAGAAGGTCCCATTGATCAGGGGCCAGCTTCAGGAAGAGTTCGTGCTTTAGAAGAACAGCTTTTGAAGGCCAAAGAACAGATTGAAAATTATAAGAAGCAAACTAGAAATGGTAGGTGAT
Source organism: Enhydra lutris kenyoni (assembly GCF_002288905.1). Taxonomy (NCBI): domain Eukaryota; kingdom Metazoa; phylum Chordata; class Mammalia; order Carnivora; family Mustelidae; genus Enhydra; species Enhydra lutris. The sequence goes on from NW_019154088.1 coordinate 60,961,281, forward strand.
TATACAGGGTTTTTCCTCTTTAATATATTGATATTACCACAATTAAAAATGTTCTTTATCAAAATGTTGGGAATATCGACACTATTTATTCTTTGACTGCAGGTCTGGGGAAGGATCATGAAATCCTAAGGAGGAGGATTGAAAATGGAGCTAAAGAGCTCTGGTTTTTTCTACAGAGTGAATTGAAGAAATTAAAGAATTTAGAAGGAAGTGTACTCCAAAGACATGCAGATGAATTTCTGTCAGATTTGGGACATCATGAAAGGTGCTGTTCTTTTTTTACATTTAATTTGGGCTTTGGTAAAGATTATAATCTAAGAATATAAACTGGAACTTTTGTTAATTTCTCTACCATATTTAGGAGAAGAGTACCTGAGGTTTCAAGGACAGTAACTCCCAAATGTACTTCATTGACTAAAACATATCACTGGAAAAGATTTAAAATGTATTTCTAGAAATCTTTATGTAAACCCTAAGTAAACTCTGAAGCTAGAGTGTCAGCCAGTAATACATTAAAATATCTTCCTATGAATTTCCTTATACACAATCAATAATTGGAGTATGTAGTTTTTACATTACAGTACATTGGAACTCATACTGAGGCTGGCAGTTAGGTTTCTAATTCAAACATTAAAAACTTTAAAATAGCACCTTTTTAGGATTTCTAATTAAAGGTTAACAGGTTTTTGATAAAAGTGTGCAATCTTTTAATTATTTTTCTACTTAGTTGCTAGAAAGAAGAATCTGAAATTTCCTGTTAAATTTATTTCTCCTGTTTACACATTCCTGAAAATATGCAGTTTATCTTCCATAGAAAAGAAAACATTTTGGTACTGGTGTATTCATGCAGAACACAGTGTATCTGAGAATCATTATAAATAAAATGAAACCTGTCCTTAGGCCTATTATATATATACAAGTCTATATTCCCAGTAGGATTCCAATGGCAATTACTGTCTTATTAGTGAACAGTAAAAGAAAAATTGTTGTATTAACACAACCTACCACTGTGAAGAAGAAAAGAATTACTCCACAACCAAAAGATTCATATATATTAACATCATTAGCAATACTGTATGGAGTTTGAAATACTGTTTTGCTGTTTTAAGTGAAATTACAAATAAAATGCATCGGTTTATTGGAATCATTTTAGCATTAATCTACAGAAGTAAGCATAAATTTCAAGAGGCATTCAGCAGTCCCTTTGAAAGTTTTAGCCATACTTAGACCATTAGACCAAGTGCTGACTAATTCCATCCTTATTGCTTCTCTACAATTCTGGGCATCATGATTCTGCTAATTGGAGCTGTATGCTTCTGTGCTTTGCTTATTGAGGAAAATGTAGATCTGAAGAGGATTTGAGTTGGATAGACTGTGTGGTATTTAAAGGAGAATTTTGAATTCTTAGTGTTTAATTTTAAAGTTTGAGTGATTAAAGTACTTGAGAATTTAATCTTCAGATCTTTTCTAAATTAAAATTATTATTTAAAGAATTATTTTGTGCATATATTTTGTGACTATGTAGAAATGGAAAAATATGTACAAATGTACAAATATAAAAAATATTGGGCCCAAAGTTGAATTAAATGAATGTTAAATTTTTGGTAAGTTGAATTTTATTTTAAATATGTTATGATTCTTGATACTACCTTTTAGTATAGGTTAAATAATAATAATATTTCGGGGCACCTGGGTGGCTCAGTGGGTTGAGCCTCTGCCTTCGGCTCAGGTCATGATCTCAGGGTCCTGGGATCGAGTCCCACATCGGGCTCTCTGCTCAGCAGGGAGCCTGCTTCCTCCTCTCTCTCTCTCTCTCTCTCTCTCTCTCTGCCTGCCTCTCTGCCTACTTGTGATCTCTCTCTCTGTCAAGTAAATAAAGAAAATCTTTAAAAAAGTAATAATAATAATATTTCACTAAAAACAAAAAAGGCACCTTCCCAACCCCAGTCCTTGTCAGTCATTAGGTCTGTTTCTTGTACCTATAATTTTGTCTTTTCTAGAACTTTGTGTAAATGCAGTCATTATGTTATATAGCTTTTGAGTGTGGTTTCTTTCACTCGGCTTATGCGTCTGAGATTCACCCATGTTGTTTTGTATATTCGTAGTTCATTCTTTTTATTGCTGAGTAATATCCCACTGTATAGATATACCACTGATAGTTTATCCATTCACCATTTGAAGGACATATGGGTTGTTTACTTGTTTCTGGTGATTATGTGTAAAGCCACTACAAACATTAACATGCATGTTTTTGCAGAAACATGTTTTCATTGCTTTTGGATTAAATATCTAGAGCGGGCTATGTGAGTCATATGTTGAGTGTCTCTTTAATTTATAAGATACTGCCAAACTAGATTTTCAAGTGATGATTTCATTCTAGCAATTGCATATTACCACACTTCATAGTAATACAGTCAAATTTACCTGCTGCTTTTGACATCATTGAGCATGAATTGATTGTGGCCTCTTTGAAATAGTGAGAAGGAGATTAAGTTAAGAGTGATTATTTTTGTTATAGTGATTTTATTATATGTGTAGTAGTGTAGGTTCAGTGCTTGGATTTCTTACTATACATATCTGTCCCTCAACCTCTGGGGATAGCATGGAAAATTCTGCCTTAGCACCGTCTTAGGTTGCCCAGAGACATGCTTAACTTAATCACTGTTGCTTTGGTTCTTTTTGCATTTCTTATATATTGCCAGACACCAATGTTCATGAAATAGTTCCTGGAGCTACTTCTTTCTGATTTTAGATTATAGCAATTATTAAACTCCAAACTGAAGGAGAAGGAGGGCTTACAGGGCTGATGGACTCTTCCTCAATTTAGTTGGCTGAAATTATTAAGAAATCATCTGGTGAAGCAGCATTCTCATTGCTTGGGCCTGGTCTGCATCATCTCATTATCAGTAATATATATAAAGCAGCTTTGGTAAGACTGACGTGAAATGTTTCCCAATGATAAATGATATTTATGGCTAATTGCGCTGATTGACTGATGCTGTGTATAGGGGATTGTGTAGCAAAGGAAAGGACTTCGACTCAGATAAGGGGTGAAATATCTGGTTATGGGGAAGATTAGTAGGTTAATAGCTTATAGATTTATTTGATCAGAATTGCTGATCATAGCTATTATAGCACAATAGCAGCGTTTTCACTCTCTTTATAGATGCCACTATATGCCACTAGTCTTTGAATGGTCAAGGAGTTGATATTTTCATTCTTGAAAAGTTAAGTTTTATGAACCTTCAAAGCTGTTCTTTGTTTTTTATTTCATGCACACACACACACACACACATACACGCAAGAAGGAATGAAGGAAGACCTTAAGTTCTTTGAGATGTGACCTGATTGAGATTTATTTTAAACTGGAATGTAGATACTCTTCATACACAAGGTAAAAGTTCTGAAACAGCTCTGAGGCATTGTAGTGTAAATAGAATGTCTAGTCTGTTCGGGCTGCTGTAACAAAATACCTAAGACTGCATAGCTTGTAAACAACAGAAACATTTCTCACAGTTATGGAGCCAGGGAAGTCCAAGATCAAGTCCAGATTTGGTGTCTGGTGAGAACCTGCTTTCTTTATCATGGACAGCACCTTCTCACTGTGTCCTCACATGGTAGAAGGGGCTAGGGAGTTCTGTGGGGTCTTTTATAAGAGCACTAATCCCATTCATAAGCGTTCTACCCTCATGACCTAATCATCTCCCAAAGATCCAACTTTGTGCCATAGCCCATATTTGTGAATAAAGTTTTATTAGAAAACAGGCACATGCATTCATTTACTTATTGTCTATGGCAGCTTTCCTGCGACAACAGCAAAAGAGCCCACAGATCCTGAAACATTTACTATCTGGCCCTTTATCGAAAAATGTTTGCTGAACTTTGCTTTGGACCATTGTTTAACAGTTATGTCAGAATTTTTCCTCTCATCTTTTATTCCGACATAGTGTTTATGTATGAAGAGATAATTTAGGAGGGGCAAAGAAATGACAGAACAAAAATGTAGTATCCAAGTACTGGCACCAACTTATTTCTCTCCCTTATGTTACTTTACCTGTTTCTTTGCTATGGGTTTCTACTTCCCCTGAAATCTATAGTGCTCTTTGTTGGAAAATAAGTGCAGCTGACCTGCCTGGGGGAAAACAATATGTTTCTGTCAACAGTGAAAATTTACTATAGGAATGAGTCTTGAATGTTATGGACTAATGGTTGAATTTCAAAAAAAGAAAAGAAAAGGAAAAGAAAAAGAAAAATCTGTGAGATAGATATAAAATGTAACAATGACGTCAAATTTGCCTTTATAAATATGTTTTAAGAACAAAAGCCAAACATACTTTAAGATGTAAAGGAAGCTGTGATAAAAATGTTTCATCATACTGAGAACATGGATAGAAATTATTAAAAAAATTAAAAGAACCAAAAAAAAAAAAGAAGGAAAATAAAGGATGAGAACCAGTATCAGTGTGAACATCAATCTTTATGAAGAATTTGATTCTCGTTTTATAATTTTGTGTAATCCTATGATGAAGTACAAATAAGTTAGATTTCCAAATGTTGTTTGTTTTATAGGTCTATAATGACGGATCTATACTACCTCAGTCAAACAGATGGAGCGGGTGATTGGCGGGAAAAAGAGGCCAAAGATCTGACAGAGCTGGTCCAGCGGAGAATAACATATCTTCAGGTGAGAAAATTAGGTAAAGAAATAAAATCATAATAAGACTAAGAGTTGCTGTTGGTTTTAGTCTTTCTGGCCCTTTTTTTTTTTTTCTTAAGTATTTACTCATTTTACATATTTATTCAGAAAGATCCTATGTTATGTCTTCAGTGCAATACAAAGATGGCTAAAACAAAGCCCCTGCCTTAAAGGAGCTACTTCTTACACTTACACACACACACACACACACACACACACACCCCACAATGCAAAGTAGGTAGTGATACATTTTATGTGAGACATACAGATGAAATGCTCATTGGAGGAAGATGTCAGAGATAGCTTTGTGGAAAAGGTATTTGAATTGAGCTGAAAAGGACAATTGGGTAGGATTTAGACACATAGAAATTGAAAGGTGTGTACTAACTGGAGCATGTGGTATGAATAATGGTCCATAGTTGGGAAAGAACAGGACAGAAACCCATTGAATAATGGGATATTTTAACTTGTCTGGAGTTTTGGGTTGTGTGAACAGGTGGTATAAAATAAGCTAGAAAAGGTAGGTTTGGGAGCCAGGTTGCAGAGGTCTGTGGGTGCAGTTTAAGGTATTTGGTGCATAAGCAGCAAGTGGTTGCTAAAAGATTTTGTTTCATAAGCATCATTATAACAAAAAACAGCCACAAGTCCCAGCCCTTTTAAATTTATTCTCTTCACTTTTTGGGTTTTCTTCTAGCTCTTTTTAAGATGCATACCCAATCTTACATATTTGTTACAATTAATTTACTTTTTAAATTTTGGTTTTTTGCTTAATATGCCATAAGCTTTTTTCCATTTTGGAGTCACAGCCTGCTTTTGAAAGATCTTTACACCTAAGAGCGGGATGATGAGGGTGCTGCTGTTAATCTGTGAGTATTATTTTGGCTGCACTGGATTAGTATTGGAAGAGACTAGAAACAAAGAGATCGTTTAGGAGGTGAGGACCACCCGGCAGGTGAGAAATACGGAGGTATGTGGCAGTTTGCATCAGAAGTGAAGAGACAAAGTTGAGACTGGGAAGTAGAACTGATAGGCCCTTCCAAGTGTGTGCAAGAGCTGAAGTGACTGGGATGATAGGTGCACTGTTATCTGACAGGGAACTTAAAGAAAGAATAGCCTTGGGATAAGCAATGAATTAGTGTAAGTAACTTCAAAATGCTGCAAGTTGAAAACCATGCCCATCGTTTTCTAATACTATTGCTAGTATACTTTCTGTGTACAGTCACTCTGCTTTCCTTCTAAGGTTTAAGTGTCTTGTAACAAAAGCAAAATAATAGCCAGTGACCTACTTCTCTATATGTCAAAGTGCACATTTTCCTACACTTAAATAGGAAAAAATAGAAAATCAAGTGTTTAAAGAGATCATTAAAAACCAAACTGATTTTGGCATGCTATCTTGGTCTCATACTCCCATGACCATTCATCAGAGGTGTCTGCAGAATGATAAACACTTGCCTCCTGTGGAGAAGAGGTAATTATCTCCTATCAACTAGAACCTCATTCAGTGAACTATAAACAGCTGGTGGTGCAGAACTATCAACCTCATTTAAAATGGAAATAACTATGGTTCCCAAGTTTCTTCCATTCCCACATATTCATTAGATTTTTACTCAACAAATGTTATATTTAAACTATGATTTGGTCATAGTTCAGCTCCACATACTATAACAAGTACCTGCCACCTGCTTTAGTTAATTTTTTCCTCTTGGCCAAGTGCTTTTACTTATACTGCAGATTTGATCCTCTGTGTGCTAGTTCTGTGGTTCTGTATTAAGAATTTCACTTGTAAATCACGCTAATAATTTAAAACCATGTTGGCTTTTTCAGTCTTTTAAACTATAGCACAACAGTATTTCAGTTGGACCTTACTTTCAGTTTCAAATATTGCTATTTAACAGATGCTTACTTCCATCCTTTTCTCTTTTTTTCCACTGAAAAAGAAGTGATTTTGAAAATTCAAGGGATGAGGAAAATCTCAGTAGGAAAAAACATATTTCAGAAAAATAGTTTTCTTTAATTATTTAATGTATTCATGATCATTTTTGCCATTTAGTCCAAAAGTTCTTTGAAGTCAGGAACTGTATTTTTAACATACTATTTGTTAGAGATTAATAATGCTAGTCATTCACTCTTTACCTTCTTTGGATAGAGGAGACTAAGAGTCTTTACTCCCATTCCAACAAAATTAAACACGTATTTTTGTAAGAAATGCTTTCTCCAACTGGAACTTCTATTCTCAGCTTAGAAAAGCACAAGCTACCTTAAAAAGAATGATTTGTTACTGGTCTAACTAAATGGATTAGAGAGTATAATCAAATGAGGTGAGCTATTTATACACATTTTTATAAAAGTGATTACATTTCTTTCCTTTTACAACTTTTCTTGGTATGCAAATGTATTGCTGTTCCCAAACCATTACTTTAAGTGAAATATTGTAAAAAGGCTATTTAAGTAACTTAAATTCTGAAAGACTTCAGCAGGCTTAGAAACTGAGTAGTATACTAGAAAATAAATCTGTAAAGGGAGATAAAGGAAAAAAATCTTTTTTTTTTTTTAAAGATTTTATTTATTTGACAGAGAGAGATCACAAGCAGGCAGAGAGGCAGGCAGAGAGAGAGGAGGAAGCAGGCTCCCTGCTGAGCAGAGAGCCCCATGCGGGGCTCAATCCCAGGACCCTGAGATCATGACCTGAGCCGAAGGCAGCGGCTTAACCCACTGAGCCACCCAGGCACCCCAATAAAGGAAAAAAATCTTTGACCTTTGATACCTATAGTCTACATAAAAATAAGCAGTTCATAGAACTTAATGGAGATTTTTAGAAGACTCTCCTACTTTGGCCTATCAGGCAGCAGTTGTATAAAGAATGATAATAATGTGTAGCTAACTAGGAGGGGAAAGATACAATAAAGAAAATGTTTTTAATAGTTTAAATCTATTCAAGAGATTTTAGTCACTGAAATATCTCATTGTATTCCCAATAAATAATTCAGATGATTTTATAATTTCAGTGATTGCTTTGGACAGTTGAAAACATTTTCAGCTTTACTAGATTTTTTACTCATTCTGATGAAATTTGTTATCAGTTCTCATTATCACCAACAAGCAGTTTTCTAAACTCTGATTTATTTAAGGTATAATGCAAGACCTGGTCAAAGAAAACAACCTGGATTAAACCCTTGTCTTAATGTATAGTAAATTTCATTTTAAGTCTAAACCTTTTTACAACTCTTCAAACCTTTGAGTTGAGCAAATATCATTATGTCTCCTGAAAATCATGCTTGACTTAGTCATGTAGCCCAGTCAAATTTAGTCTCAGTTTTAGATTTTCATTCATTTATTCTATACCTTGGTTTTACTTGGGAGAAGCAATTTCACGAAAGCTACTAGAAAGTAAAAATACACACACGTCAACTAGACATCAATGGGACAAAGTTCCGTGGTTGTCTTTGTCAAAATTATTTTCTCTTTCGAGTTGAAGGCCTTATGGTGTGGTATAAAAAAGCTCTAGTTAGTTAACATAGGTGTCATATTAGTTTGAGAAAGATTTTTTAAAACATCATTCTTTAGTTGAGGTATGTTAAGAGAATGCGTGTGAGGTTCTTAACATCTATTACCTAGAAAAAAATAAGCAACTGATGACATTCTAGATGCTGCTGCCCCAAACCATTTGATCTTTGAGGATAGAAACACCTAATAAAGATTTTATCCTCCTTACTTTTTTTAATATAAGTTGGACTTAAATTAGATTTTGTTTGATTTAGGTATATCAGTCTAGCATCTACTTTTTTTGAACATTATTCCATTTCCTCAGTGGTTTTCTACTTCTGGAAATATGCCTCTTTTTTTCCTAAGAAATGGCAGATTTCACTATAGTTTGACTCTGCTCTAGGTTATAATATACACAATGTTGTTATAGAAACAATTTTCCAAATCTTTTTTTTTTAATATTTTATTTATTTATTTGACAGACAAATCACAAGGAGGCAGAGAGGCAGGCAGAGAGAGAGAGTGGGGGGGAAGCAGGCTCCCCGCTGAGCAGAGAGCCCGACGTGGGGCTGAGATCATGACCTGAGCCGAAGGCAGAGGCATTAACCCACTGAGCCACCCAGGCGCCCCCAATTTTCCAAATCTTTAAACAGGTATGGTTTCCACATAGGTATAGTGTTATAATTGGGGATTTTGACCCCAACTACCAAGTCCCAGGCCAGAAGTTCATTTTCCATTGTCTTGGTCTCAATTCCAGCAAGGCGAGAACTGGGGAGTAGCAACATTCCCATGAAAGGAAGAGGGAGGCTACTGACCAGAGGTGGATTCAGATTTGGGGGCTGGACTTGAAACCTCTACAGTTTTTGGCACTTTTTATAAAAAGGAATACAAATACACTTAAATATGAAAGTAAATAGTGACAGTTGAGATTCTGTTTATTTGCATCAATTATGTTCTATAAATTCACCAAAAACACTGAATTAGTGAACCTCTGCTCCTGGGTGCCTGTGAATCTCTCTGGTCAGAACTCTTTTGTCAACCAATTAATATATGATCTTGTGTTGTGTATGTTTCTGTTTAAAAATATTTTGTATAATACATGTTGTTGATTCATTAACATTTAACTCATGACTTAAAGCACTGCGAGTCAGACTTGAATGAAGCTTATGTAACACACATATTTTTTCAGTAAGGGATATCATAGCTTTCCTGTGCTTAAGAATGCAGACAGCACTTCAGCACTATGCTTAGGGGCGATTTTAAACAGCGAAGTTGTCCACAAATGCACAAAAATGCAAAAAACATGGCATTGTATAGACTGCAAAAAGGATGCTTTTTCATAGTATGACAGCTAAAACAAGAAGACAAAATGCTACCTTGTTTGACCTCAGCTGAGAACTGTGTGCTTTGGGCAGCTCATATTTTCACTGTATTGCATGTGCCCACAAGTGACCCTGAGAGCACCTCAAGTATTGATTTTGAGATTACAAGCAAATTTTAGCTAGTAGGCAAATTTGCAAATATGGAACCTATGACTAGTGAGGATCACTTATTTATAATGAAGAAAAGAAATACCAGCAAATTACAAATTTTAAAAAGTTAATGTATACCATGACAACAGTACTCCAGAAAAATTGGAAGTCTTATTAATTGCCTGACACTCTTTATAATACTGTTTCCCCATGTGTCTTAGCTTCATATTCTTTATGATTTATAAGATTTTCTATAAAGTGAATTTACAATGATTTTGTAATATTTTCCATAAAGAGAATGGAAAGATTGAATCAGATCTTTCTCTAACATGGTTGATGCAAAAAGTTGTTTTTTATTTGGGGGGGTTTTAAAAATATATATTTTATTTATTTATTTATTTGAGAGAGAGAGAGAGAGAGACAGAGACAGAGACAGAGACAGCGGAAGAGAGCACCAGTGGGGAGGAGAGGAAGAAGCAGGGAGCCTGATGTGGGACTTCATCCCAGGACCCCAGGATCATGACCTGAGCCAAAGATGCTTAACTGACTGAGCCACCCAGGGACCTAAAAAAAGTTGTTTTTTATTTATTGTTATTTGTGACTCATAAAGTTTGCAACTTTACATATCTCATGTCTGTGGTACTGTTATAAGCTTGTGCCATACAAACAAAGGAGTTCATATAAATTCTATTTCATGTGATACCATAAAAGGAAAAAATAATAATACATATAATTGTTTAGCTACATTTTGAATTGCATACACTACATTTTTGAGGATATTAATGACAGAAGAGAACTTCTGTGTTGACTAGGCATTATTGAGAACTGACTCCCAATTCTCTGATTACCTGACACTTCCTATGCTGGGTGCAATAGGACCTATCGAATTATAGTATATCCCCTTAGCCCTGTATCTACTATGTTACAAAAATAACTGCACCAAAGTAATCCTGAACCACATAAATATATCCCTGTAGATCTAGACTAAATGAATCCCCAGCTTAATTTTCCCAAACAGGATCCCAGAAATGCTGAAAGCTACCTCATTGCCGCCTAATACTGACACCAACACCAGGAAAATGAGATGGAAGGGAATTCCAAGTGGGACAAGACAATCGTCTTAACTCATTGTGGTCAAAGTTTATAATTTTTACAAAAATTTATGGCCAGGTGAACACATTACATAAACCCTCCTCCTCCCAGGGCCTTTGAAGGGACCTGTTCAAATGAGGGTCCCTTCAGCTTACATTTCAGTAAACCCACTCTGCCCCTAAGGAAGCCCTTCTCACTGAACTAGAAGGGAATCTTATGTCCTCTGAAGAGGCTTTTACTTGTGTGTATTGGAAATCTAAATGGTCGTGGCAAAAGGCTTTATCTCTGATTTAATTTAAAAGTCATGGAATCAGTACTATTTTATAATGTTACATCATTAATTCACAATTACTACTAATTTACTAAATGAAGGCCATGCGAACTTCTAAATCTTAGCAGAGCCTACATAATGTAAGAATAATTCTGGTTTACTAGTTGATTCAAAATTACTTGTTTTTAGCAAAATAGAAATTAAACCGGCTTCCTAATTTGATATATGTTCGATAGTAACTATATTTGTATTTTAACCAAAGTAAAAAGGTCTAAAATATTTCAGCATTTTGATGGTGCCTTTAGTGAATTAGTAATCATTTAGGTTTAAGAGATGCTGTTTCTCTTAATGTACCACCCTAGAGGCATATTGATTTTAATATATGTCTCAATTTTTATTTATAGGATAATGAGAAAAAATACAGCTTTTGGTTCTATTGATCGAGAGTCATTCTTGGAAACTAGCAATGTCAGAACAAATGCCTCAGATAGTGCTTAAAAAAAAAAAAAGGAAGAAAAGGAAACTGAATACAGAAGAATGCTGTTTTACCTTAAGTCCTTATTTTGTGGTTTGTATGTACTGTAGTGATAGCTTTGCTGGAGAATTATAACTATAAGAATGTTACATAATATTGTTAGCTTATAAAGGTCCATAATTGGGCTACCTTGTGTACTAAATGCACGAAATACTGCATTTGTCCAGTGTGAAATAGTATCTCTTGAGATTATGAGGATAAATGAGATAGTATGTTTGAATTAGCTTTGAACATATATCATGTCATTTAGCTTCATAGTATTTCTGAGAAGGAAGGATGGATAAGCAGAAAGAAATAGTGAGGGAGATAATTTTTGTCACAATTTTAAATTAGGAAAATGAATCAAAATCATACAACTTAATTCATAACAGAGCCTGAATTAGAACAAAATTGTATCTTAAGCTTCTCTATGCAAAGTTCTTTAACTAGAGCATGTTGTCTCAAGTAATTTTGACAAAATTACCTCCTGTTTCTGAAACTTGAATAATCCTCATCATTGCAAGGAAGAAGAATGTATGTGCCTATTAATGCCTTTGACTTTCAAGAAGACCCTATATATAAAAAATCCCACATTATAATTTAGAGAGTTTATAATTTTACTTTGCTCTTAACTATCATTCTTTACAATATGGACACTCATTTACTAATGAAAAAAGTACTTTTACTTAGCATTTCATAAACACAATGAATTTATCTTTTAAGGTTTAGTTTAAATACAGTTTTTATTTATAACGCTTTCCAGTTCACCTGAAAGTGATTTTTCCTTCTTCTAGTCCTTAATTTCTTGTTCATCACAGTCTTATTAAATTTAAGTTGTCTGTTATTATTTATGTATAATTTCTTATTCTATTGGGTTGTTCATCTCCTGAGTTTTGTTGTATATATTAAGGGCTTAATAAATACTTAATTAATGAACAAAAGTTCACCTTTACTTGGTCAGTGAGTGATACTCAAGGCAGAGAGAAGTGAGACCCACTTGCAGGGGACCTAAGAGGTGTATTTTCAATCTGTGTTTCCCCGTTTTCCATTCTCAGATGAGAAGTACTTCCTGGTAGGACTTCTACTGGGAGTGTATCATATTCCACACACACACGTCTCGTGTGTGTTTGTGTGATGAGTGGAGAGTGTCATAAAAGGGGAGAGAGGAGAAGAATCAAAAGAATCACAATATAGAACAAAACAATATGCCTGCATTTTTGCATAACTGATAGAGAGATATAGAAGGAAATACATTAGGCACATATATATAAGTTATTGAAAAACAGATTTTATCATCAGATATAGCTCCGCTGTTAAAGCATTAGCATAATTAAAGCTTCTTTTAGTAATGAGGCCCTTCTATATATGCTTGCTTGTGGATGAGACATACCAGCAAGACTTTTGAAGACAGAAAGTGTAAAACCAGGATCAATGGCAATTGACAAAGGCTATTTGGTAAGAAATTTGAAGATTATGCATACATATATATGCACACATGCGTGTGTGTGTGTGTGTGTGTGTGTAACAACAATTTATAGATTCCTGTAAATCTGTTTGTTGCTTGTTTTTTTTCTAGATATTTATTCTGGTGAGCCTAATCTTATGTTAGAAACACACTTTTTTTTTTTTTCTATTTCTCACTCTGGCTTTTTATGAACAAGATATTTTGAACTTTTCAGACTTTTAAATATTTTTATGAAAAAATTGGGCTGTGGCTCTGAGCTTCTTCAGTACTTTATTGACTGTTCTCATTCTAGTCATTCATTTTCTCTTCTCTTACTGCTAGTCTCTGCCTTTGAATCTTTTGTTGGTTACCCTGTATATATGTAGACCTTTATCATTCCCAGAACCAAATTTTCTTTTCTCTGTGTTGTCTATGGCTTAACAGAAAGATTTAATATATTCTTGATTTAGCTTGGTTTGAGGAGCGCTGAAAATCTTGATTTAAGCTTCATTTCATAAACTGTCCATTTCTTTCTCTTAGGACTCAGTTCTTGTGCTCAAAGCATTGCATTCTAATTAAACTCAGGAAACACAGTAGATGTGCTTGTCTTAATGCAGATGTGTCTTCTTTTTATTAAAAAAAAAACAGCTTGTGGTTTCAAATGTTTAATTATTATGTTCCCTCACTCTTTTTTTCATTAAAAAAATGAAGATTAATGTTAGACATAATAGGGGAAACTGGATGTGAGGTATATGGGATCTCTGTACTATCTTTGCAATAATTCTGTGTATCTAAAAGCTGTTCTAAAAGAAAAAGTCTTTTGAAAAATATATAAAGGACATTTGCTTTTTCATTCATATGAATTTTAGAGATATTCAAGTGCTATATTTCTTACAAATCATGAAAAATCTGACAAATGTCAGTTTCTCTATTTGCCCTTTAGATAAACTGTTGAGTTAATAATAAAGCTTTGGATCAGTTTGAAAATGTTACTTATTCCCAAGATTCTTACATTATAGTGGATAGAAAATAAAGGATACTGGTCTTCCAATAACACATCACATACCCTTCTGTTCCTCTCAAATCTTTTATGGCTAAACCAACTAGATTTCAAAGTCTCAAAATGAAAAGAATCAGCAATTCTAGTACTTGATTAGGGAAACAGTATTGACCAAATCTTGCTGAGTTTTATCTGGATTCTCTTAGATTCATAAGGACTCTTAACTTTTCAGAAGGTTCTTGATAGGGGCACCTGCATGGCTCAGTGGTTTAAGCATCTGCCTTTGGCTCAGGTCATGATCCCAGTGTCCTAGGATAGAGCCCCACTTAGGGCTCCCTGCTCAACAGGGCAGGGTGTCTTCTTCTTTTTCCCCCTTCTCTTGTGCTCTTGCTTGCTTTCTCTCCCTCTCAAATAATTTTTTTTTTTTAAAGGCTCTTGGTATTGGGTTCAGCTTTATCTAAGAAGACCAGTCTGCTGTGGCACAACTGTGTTGCATTTTCCCTTCTCAGCTTTTCCTTCAGAATCATTTTATACCTTCACCTTCCTAGCTTTTGTTTCTAAGGCTCTGCTTGACCAAGTAGATGATATCCTGGGAAATAGTTGTAGATTTGTGGTTTGGCAGTTGCTTTTTCTCAGGGCTCATATAAATTGAGAACTGGTTTCTTTGCTTCTCACTTTGTGGGAGAAAAGATTCTGTTCCTGAAGGCACCCATCCTTTCTTTAAACCTTGCAAACAAAGCAGCTTAAAACTTCCTCGGCTAAGGAGTCCCTGTCAAAACAAATTTTTATTTGAAGACTAAGATGCCTAAGGATATTTAATAATAGCCCATATGAATTATAGCAGAGTCAAAGCTTTAGAATAAAAAGGACATCTCTCATTAACTAACCCTGTTGCACCCACTGTTAGATAATATTGTTTTAACCATTTGCTATTCATCTTATAGCAGGGAATACAAATAGAAAAATGGACCTCCCGATTAAAAATTGGCATAACAGTAGGTGGGCAGTTAGGTATGAAATAGATAAAGGGGATTAAGAAATACAAACTTCCAGTTATAAAATAGTCAAGGAGATGAAAAGTACAGCATAGGGAATATAGTCAATAATATTGTAATAATGTTTGGTAACAGATGGTGACTACACTTATGATGAGCATTGAGTACTGTATAGGATTGTTGAATCATGTTGTACACCTAAAACTAACCTAACACTTTAATTATACTTCAATGACTAAAAAATTGGCATGATATAGAACATATTCCTCTTTTTATTATGAAATAACTAGGAGCAATCACCAAGATTAGTTTTTTTTTAAGTCCTGAACTCATTTTTTTTATTCAGTGGTTTTACTTCTGTAATGAAAAAATACATTTTGTTTGTGACATCTAGAACTCTGAAGATAGATGGAATTAAGAGGTAAATTATAGTTTTGCATTTAAGATGATTTGAGTTTCAGCTGAAAAGGTAGGCACAATATGCTGAAATAGAACTGGAATAAATAAACTGTTTTACTTCTTTTGTAAAAATCTTAGTCTATGCGACTCTGAGTTCAGAGATGATTGTACTTGCATATTCTGAGTGATAGAGAAGTGAAAGAGTATTTTTTTCAATGTAATGCTTCGTTTTATATTTGTTTAGTGATGTTTCCAAAGCAGTTGTTCCTTCTCATTGCTATCTCTTTAAAATAAACTTTCACTGGATTCTTTGAAATTCAATCCTTAAAGCTGGTTTCTTTGTTTAGTAAGATACACTGGATCAGGGCACCTGGGTGGCTCAGTTGGTTAAGCGTCTGTCTGCCTTCGGCTCAGGTCATGATCCCAGAGTCCCAGGACTACGTCCAGCATCAGGCTCCCAGCTCCATAGGGAGTTTGCTTCTCCCTCTGACCTTCTCCCCTCTCTTGCTCTCTCTCACTCTCTCTCTCTCTCTCTCTCAAATGGATAAATAAAATCTTCAAAAAAAAAAAAAAAGATATGCTGGATCAGTCCTGGCTAATTATATGATTTTTGACACTTGTCAGTTATAAAGAGAAGATGACCTCTCTTCACCTTTGTTTGTCTTTCTCCCTGACAGAATCCCAAGGACTGCAGCAAAGCCAAGAAGCTGGTATGTAATATCAACAAAGGCTGTGGCTATGGCTGTCAACTCCATCATGTGGTCTACTGCTTCATGATTGCATATGGTACTCAGCGAACACTCATCTTGGAATCTCAGAATTGGCGCTATGCTACTGGAGGTTGGGAAACTGTGTTTAGACCTGTAAGTGAGACATGTACAGACAGATCTGGCACCTCCACTGGACACTGGTCAGGTAAGAAGGCTGTGCAGTATTTCACATTTCTGGGTTGAACTGCCACGTTCCACATTATCAAATTTCTAGGCTCAGTTTTATGGCTCGTGGTCATCTTTTTCTCTGGATCCATTACTCTTCAATGTTACCAAGGTAAAATTTAGAATGATACTTTGTTTTAAAAGTGCTTTATGACCTATTTCATTTCTAATGTTCATTTTTATCTGGCTTTAGCAAAACCACTAAGTTTTTTTAAGGAATGTAATTTACTCTTTTAGTGATAATACACGATTCACTTTTTAGGGTACTTTCACATTATTGAACTCATTTGATATTCATAATTATTTAGTAAAGTAGACTGATAAATGAGAATCTTCACCATGTGTTAGAATCACTTGGAAGGCTTGTAAAAACACTGGCTTCTGATTCAGTAGGTTTGGGAGGGGTGCTGAGAATTTGCATGTCTAACAAATTTTCCAGATCCAGGGACGACACTTTTGAGAATCACTGAGGCAAACCATGCAGGCATCTTTACCTCCATTTTATAGTTCAGGACAATGAAACCTGATTTGCTTGTGCAATTTTAATTTTATTTAGGGAACATTTGATGAGGAAAAATATGAATAAGGTACTGTGCTAGACATTATCTCCAAAAATTTAGTGATAAAGGAAATAAAATATAGAGTTTTTTACTGCTTATCTATTGTTCTTTCTACACCGTGGTCATCTTTAAACAAGGTCTAAAGTTGGGCTACCCCTGTGAAAATCCTGGCTTTATCAGTTTGTAATCTTGGGCAAGTTGTGTAACCTAGGCCTTAGTTCTCTCATCCCTAAAATGGGAAGTAATAATTTACTTACCTCTTTGAGTTGCTTGGTAGGATTAAGTGAAACAATATATGTAATGCACTTAGCATAGTACTTGATACATGAATTCTAGTAATTATTAACTACTGTTAATAGCTTTATTCATTGGGTAGATATACAGTGAGTACCTAGAGTGTGGCAGATACTGAACTAAGTGATTAGGTAAAATGCTAAACAAGACAATACACCATCTCTGCACTTAGATCTTGTGGGAAGTCAAAAATTTTTCAAAAGGCTGAGGCATTTATGTTAATATAATTTCTCACGGAGCAGAGCATCTTTTTTCACAAATTTAACAGTAGATGTGGAATTAAGTAGCTCTGTCTTTGCCAAAGTGAGTAACTTTAGTTCCTTTGTGTCTTTTTACTTCCTTTGGAAAATATCAGATACTACCTGACTCTTCACAGAAGCGACAGAAAAGCTAATTGGGTAATTTTTATAAAATGCTTTAAGTTGTGCTATAAAATTTTCTATGTGATTTACTTTTTATTTTTTAAAGATTTTATTTATTTACTTGAGAGAGAGAAAGAGAGCAAGCACACAAGCAGGGGGAGGGGGAGTAGAAGAGGGAGAAGGAGGCTCCCTGCTGAGCAAGGAGCGCAACACAGGGCTCAATCCCAGAACCCTGGGATCATGACCTGAGCCAAAGGCAGACACTTAACTGACTGAGCCACTCAGGTGTCCCAGTTCTATATGGATTTAAAGTATTTTTTTGTGATGTGAGTTTTGCCTTCCTTAGGATGATTTAGGAGCCCTATTGTATATATCAACATATTTTTTCTTTGTAACTCCAAGTTTTAAAAGAACCTCTTAATCTAGAACCTTAGCTAAGCTTTGATTTTGAGGTTACATCTCCCATTGATCTGCTCTATAGTTTACAGCTGGGGCAAACAGATTAGGTGTCAAGGTTAGGAAGATACAGGAAAAGCAGTTCTGTCAGATTCATGGTAGCTAGCTTTTTCATTTTGTGAACTCAGTTTAGTTTTCAGTTTAAAGTTGCTCTTTGCTTGTGAAGTATGCAGTCAGAGTAGGGCAAGGTTCTTATGTTAATAGAAAAGTAAAAAGTTGGCCTCACTAGACTTACCAAATTTAGTATATAGTTTTGCCTTGCCTAAAAGCTACAACTCGTTGTTTGGTTTGATTTTTAGTCCTTGCTCATACATTTTGTAGTCTGTATTGGCAACTATAGCACTTGAAGGCTAAACAGGCTTGAATTTGAAACATGCAGAATTTCTGAATTTCTTAATGTTATATTTAAACAGGTTGTAGAAACCATCCTTCTTTTACGTGGATTCTAAGGCCTAGTAGACACCAGCTGATTTATCCAGAATTATGCATCTTATAAATAACAGAACTGTGGTTGGCACATTGACTTCCACCTCCCTTCCGTCTACATCCTTCCCAGTTCATTCATGCCCAACACCTTACCCATTACAACCATGGTGGGCACAGAGACTGTCCTGAATATCTAGGAACTAAATAAAATTACTAT
>NW_019154088.1:60984896-60993371 GCF_002288905.1 Enhydra lutris kenyoni
ATAGTAATTTTATTTAGTTCCTAGATATTCAGGACAGTCTCTGTGCCTACTATGGTTGTAATCGGTAAGGTGTTGGGCATGAATGAACTGGGAAGGATGTAGACGGAAGGGAGGTGGAGTGGAAGTCAATGTGCCAACCACAGTTCTGTTATTTATAAGATGCATAATTCTGGATAAATCAGCTGGTGTCTACTAGGCCTTAGAATCCACGTAAAAGAAGGATGGTTTCTAGAACCTGTTTAACTATAACATTAAAAAATTGAAAGAGATCCAGAGAGGAAAGATGACTTCTGAGAATAACCTCTAGACATTAAAATATCTCTGTGTTTAATAAACTCTCTGTTGAATCATAATAAAATTCTAGACCAAAGAGTCTCCCCTGCGGCTACCTTAAGCCTCCATCTCAATATTTTTCCTGTACCAACACATCTGAGGTACAAGATTTACTCCCACCCCTAACAGTGGCTCACTGTAGTTAGTGATTTTTAAAGTGGCTGAGCTTGGGGGGTAAGAGGTGGTGGTACTGGGCTTGGAGAGTGAGTTGGTGCCATAAATCGATGAAAAGCAAGCTGTCTGTGCTTCAAGATTCCAATGGCTCTCTCTGTCCTATACCCACTCCTCTAAGAATTACTGACCTAAGCAAGTATCATTGCCGATACATAAGGACTTTTGTTTCAACCTGTATGACTTTTGTTTTGCTATTCATGTTTCATAAAAGAAAGAAAGATCTTTGTTTCAAGAATATAAAATACCAGATTATAAGTATGTCTCAGAAGAACTCAAACTACTTTTCACTATGACATTTCCTTTATCTTCAGCTTCCCACTGAAAGACATAAAAAGAAGCCTTTGATATCTCATTTATATTTATGAAATAAAAGATTAGGGAGCTGAAGCTTCGTCTACACAACAGCCTTGCCCGGAGTGAGCCCACATAGAGGCTTATTTCCAAATTTATTCCTACAAGTGCTTTTCAAGTTGAATTATAAGTAAACCTGGGGAAAGTGAGTCAGAGGCTTACAAACTGCCAGGATAAACATGGTACATTTTCCTGGACTATTAATTTTAGTTGCTGGTACATAAGTTCAGTCATTTTCAAATAATAAAACAGACAGGATATTATAATGGTGTAAAATGAAAAATTTGATGAAACATCAAACTTCAGCCCATTGGTTTAGACTAAGATTCGCAAGTAGTGTAAGTTTACCCTCCTTTGCTATTGGGAGCATTTTGCTGGAAAACTTTAAGAAGCATCATTCTATATTTGGAATTTTAGTTTATTTTATCCTCAAGAGGAAACTCAAGAGGGCAATAGGGCCTAGGTCTTTTGGGTTATTTACACAGGGCCAAGCACTTGATCGGAACATAATAAATGCAACAAAAGAAACATACAAACCTACCTCTCCTGCATCCTGGTCCAAATTTCAAACTATTACCCTGGAAAGTTGTATGAAGCACTTTTACCAAATTGTAGATTGTGTTTTTTTAAAAGATAGCGTATCACTAAGAATGAATCTTTTTAGAAATATATTCTGGGCTTTTTAGACAAGCTTCTGGCAGAATGGGTTCAGAGATAAAAAAGAGGTATGTTTTAGGAAGTAGTAATACATAATAAGCATTAAAGTGGAGTAGAAACAATTTCATTGGGAAAGTTTTTGAAAAGTCCTCTTACATCTAGTTAGAACCTATCCAAGGTTGCTGGAGCTAGAAATAGAATCCAGGTACTCTTATTCCCTGTGCAGTGTCTGGGCCACATAGATAGCCATGATACCTGTCTCAGAAATTATCAGTGGTTTTGTAAATACAGGTATATTTTTATGTTACAAGTGTGTTTCTTAAAAATTTGGTTGGGGGCACCTGGGTGGCTCAGTCATTTGGGCATCTGCCTTCCACTCAGGTCATGATCCTGGGGTCCTGTGATTGAATCCCATGGAGGTCTCCCTGCTCAGTGGGGAGCCTGCTTCTCCCTCTCCAAATCCCCCTACTTGTGCTCTCTCTCTCTCTCTCTCTCTCAAATAAGTAAATAAAATCTCTTAAAAAAAGAAAGATTTGCTATAAATTGAATTTTTATAAATCCAAGTCATGTTTTAAATGTTTTAGCAGAACTATATAAAGGATTCCCAAAGGAAATCCTTTCCTAAAGTAAAGAACCTTTCTTCTAATATGATCTAGTAGCCCTCAGATTCATCAATTCTTTTTCCTTCCTTCCTTCCTTCCTTCCTTCCTTCCTTCCTTCCTTCCTTCCTTCCTTTTTCAAATGTTTGGCTTCATCTATGTAAGTCTTTGAGGCTCAGTCATATTTAGCTTTTGATTCAAACATTTAATATATAAAAGGACGAATGCAGTCCTTCAGTAGCATTTTGATAAGAGTTCTGTTTGTTTAAAACATGTAGATCAGGGGCGCCTGGGTGGCTCAGTGGGTTAAAGCCTCTGCCTTCGGCTCAGGTCATGATCCCAAGGTCCTGGGATCGAGCCCCACATCGGGCTCTCTGCTCAGCAGGGAGCCTGCTTCCTCCTCTCTCTGCCTGCCTCTCTGCCTACTTGTGATCTCTGTCTGTCCAATAAATAAATAAAAAATCTTTAAAAAAAAAAAAACATGTAGATCACATTCAAGTTTAGAAATGATTCTACAAATAAGATAACTATTGAAATGATAAAGTTAAGAATGCCTCCTAGCTCTTTTGGCTAGTTTTATATGCAAGAGTTCTGAGTATGATATAAATCTAGAATTTCCTTATCGTTTTTCCTCAAGGTTATATAAATTATAAGTTAATTCCAAGGAATAGGAAAAGATAATAGTCCATGATCTTTAGTGGAATTATACATATCCTTTTTTTCCTTCCAAAAGGATGTTGCTGAGTAAGAAGACTCGGTAGAGATTTATACATTAGATAATAATATAAAATTTATTATATATATATGAAATTTAGATAATAGACTTTCCTTCTCACACATTTTCCTTGCCTTTGGCAGAAGGTCAAAAGCAGATTGCAGAATTATAAACAGCCCTAGCTGATACTTTAGGGTTCAGTATTCTTTCTCCTGTTTTGTTTCCCAGAAAACTAGGAATAAAAATATTACTGACAGTATTGGAAAGGATTAGACCTGAGTTCCCTACCTTTTCAAAAAGAGGTATTCCTTTTCATTCAATTAAAGTTTAATCTACTAATATAAGTAGCCTTTATACAATGCAGATTATATTTCCTAGAAGCAAGAAATTGCAGATAGTAATGCTATAAGTCAAATGGATTTTGCCAAAAGGTATAATACTATAATTAGGATTATTATAATTCTTACTCAAAAATTGTGTGTCTGGAACACCTGGGCTGACTCAGTCTGTAGAGCTTGTGACTCTTGATCTTGGGATTGTGAATTCAAGCCCCACATTGGGTGTAGAGATTACTTTAAAAAAAAAAAAAAAAAACTAAACTAAAGGGACACCTGGGTTGAGTGTCCGGCTCCTGATTTCAACTCCAGTCATGATCTCAGGGTTGAGAGATCAAACCCAGTGTTGGGATCTGCCCTGGGCATAGATATGGTCATCAATACCTTGTACCTTACAGAGTTATGAGGATTCAAAGTGATAACGTATTTGACAAGGCTTTACATATTTTAAACCACCCTGTTTGTTTGTTTGTTTGTTTGTTTTAAAGATTTTATTTATTTATTTGACAGAGATCACAAGTAGGCAGAGAGGCAGGCAGAGAGAGGAAGGGAAGCAGGCTCCCAGCTGAGCGGAGAGCCTGACATAGGACTTGATCCCAGGACCCTGGGATCATGACCTGAGCCGAAGGCAGAGGCCCTAACCCACTGAGCCACCCAGGCGCCCCTCACCCTGCTTGCTTTTATTAGCACTTTAGCTTTATGGAAACAACAATAAGATAACCTTTGAAGAATATGATATCTATATTTTAAAAGTAATGTGTTATTTCTATTTCAGAGAAAAGATTATCTTATGGTAGAAACAAGTGTTAGTGAGGATGTGGGGAGAAAGGAATCCTTTTGCACGGTTGGTGGGAATGCAAACTGGTGCAGCCACTATGGACATTTGTATGGGGTTCCTCAAAAAGTTAAAAATAGAACTACCCTACAATCCAGTAATCACACTATTGGGAATTTATGCAAAAGATACAAAAACACTAATTTACAGGGATACATAGACCCTGTGTTTATTGTAGCATTGCTTACAATAGCCAAATTATGGAAGCAGTGCAAGGGTGAATTGATGGATGAATGGATAAAGAAGATATGGTGTGTGTACAATGGAATATTATTCAGCCATAAAAAGAATGAAATTTTGCCATTTGCAGTGACATGGATGGAGCTAGAGAATATAATGGTAAGTCAAATAACTCAGAGAAAGACAAATACCATACAATTTCATTCATATGTGAAATTTAATAAAACAAATGAGCAAAGGGAAAAAGAGAGAGAAACCAAGAGACAAACTCTTAACTATAGAGAGCAAACTGATGGTTACCAAAGGGGTGGTGGGGAGGGATGGGGAGGGATGGGTTAAATAGATGATGGGGATCGAGGAGGGCATTTATCATGAGCACTGGATGATGTATGGAATTGTTGAATCACTATATTATACCCCTAAAACTAATATAACACTAGTTGTATCCATAGGTGAACATTTATTTTTATTATATATGTATGTCGTGACTTGTGTATTCCCTCATTGATGGACGTTTAAATTATTTCAAGTTTTTGCCATTATATATAATGGTTAATGAATATCTTTGTGCATGTCCCCTTGTGCATATGTGTTAGTTTCTCTAGTGCAGTGCATATCAGTTTTTCACATCTTACCATATGTTAAAATATGTCTTCCCTGCCCATATTATCACCTGGGAGGTGGTGGTATATGGCAAAGCTACAGAAATCTCTATGGCAGTGTGTTACAGATAAAATCTTACGCTCTAATGAAGGGGTAGGCAAACTGTAGTCCTCAGGCAAACTCAGGTACCCACTATTTTGGTAGTTTTACTAGAACACACCCATGCCCATTTGTTAACATAGTGTCTATGGCTGCTTTCATACTATGGTGGCAGAGTTGAATAGTTGCAACAGAGACTTACAGCCTGCAAAGCTAAAATATTTACCATCTGGCTTTTTACTAAAAAAAAGTTTGCTGACTCCTACTCTAAAATAATAATTACCAAATAAATAAGGCTTCAACAATTGTAAATTTGTGAATACTTTTTTAAAAATTTGATCTCTTTCATGTACTTATTAATGTGAGGTAAAAGTAATTTCTGGTGAAATAACAGATCTTAATTGTGTAATTCAGTGAGTTTTGATGGTGTAACTAACACCCTTATCCAAGTCTTAAATTAGTTTTTAAAATTGGGCTGTTTATCTTTTTATTTTTAATTTATAGGAGAGAGTGTGTGTGTGTGTGTGTGTGTGTGTGTGTGTGTGTGTGTTTCTGGATATGAGCTTTTATCATAAACATGATTTGTGGGGCACCTGGGTGGCTCAGTGGGTTAAAGCCTCCGCCTTCGGCTGGGGTCATGATCTCAGGGTCCTGGGATGGAGCCCCACATAGAGCTCTCTGCTCAGCAGGGAGCCTGCTTCCCCTCCTTCTCTCTCTGCCTGCCTCTGCCTACTTGAGATCTCTGTCTGTCAAATAAATAAATAAAAATATTTTTAAAAATAATAAGAAAAATTAAAATTAAAATTAAAAACATGATTTGTAAGTATTTTCTCTGTCTGTGGCTTGTCTTTTCGTTTTCTTAACTGTGTGTTTTGAAGATCACAATTTTTTAATTTTGTTGAAGTCCAGTTTATCAGTTTTTGTTCTAGTACTATAAAAGTTAGTGCTTTTTGTGTCCTATGAAATCTTTGCCTATCCTAAGATCATAAAGTTATTATTTTTTCTTCTGAAAGCCTTATTAGTTTGGCTTTTAGATTTATGTCTATGATCCCACTGTTACTGTTTTTTGTGTACAGTGTGAGGTAAACCTGGGTTGAAGTTCATTGTTTTCCATATGTTTATCCAGTCAGTCCAGCTTTATCTGCTGAAAAATTTGTCTTTCCCTGTTAAATTGCCTTGGTGCTTTTGTCAACAATCAGTTGACCACATCTGGACCTATTCCTGGTCTCCACTCTGTTCAACTGCTTCATTTATGTCTGTCCTTACACCTTAAATTTTTACCTGCCACCAAATACTTTGCAGCATGTTGATTGGAAAGCTATAAGTATAATGCTAAGCCATAGTAGACTGTACATATCTTTACTTGTCTACATATGCCTAATCTCTCTGTGGGACAACTATGTCAGTAATCTCCTAACTGTCCCTTTTGCTTTCAGAATCTATCTCCTTTTTAATCAGTTCTCCACACTGCCATCAGAATAGTATTTCCAAAATCAAATATGACTTTGTTTTTTAAAATCTTCCATGGCTGCTCAGTGTCTAGAGAGGTATGTGTAAACACCTTACTTAGCATATAGGAAATAAGCCACTTCTCAAAATGTGCCCAGTACTCCTGATCTCATCAGTCCAGCTACTGATTTATTTCTTTAAAGTTATGTACGTTTCTGGGGTGCCTGATTGGCTCAGTTGCCTAAGTGTCTGCCTTCATCACAATCGTTAGGTCCTGGGATCAAGCCCCATGTCAGGATCCCTGCCCAGCAGGGAGCTACTTCTCCCTCTCCCTCTGCTGCCCTACTTGTGCTCTTTCTTTCACTCTCTTTGTCAAATAAATAAATAAAATCTTTAAAGTTATGTGCACTTTTATTTCTATGCTGGGAACATGTTATTTCTTTCTAGAATGTCTTTCCTCCATTTCATCACATGAAATCTTATTTATCTTTTAGCATCATTTGTTTTGTGATATTTCTCTCCCAATTGACCCCATGTTCTCACTTTTAAATATACTATATTTAAATAGTTTATTTTCTTTGAGATTCTTATCTGATTTATTTTTGTCTCATTTTTGCCTAATAGTACTGGCCAATACTTGTTACTCAGTCATTAGTAGTTTTTTGTTTGTTTGTTTTTTAATTAAATTGCCTCTAAGCAAAATGATTGCTAAAAATTTTAGGCTCCTTTTCCAAATCTACCAAATGAAGGAAATGTAGCCTAATCTATGTGATTCACAGGTTTCTGATGGGGAGTAAATGAGGCAACAGGCGTGAGAAAAGGTTGGTTTGTTTTTTTTTTGTTAAAGAACATAATATTTCATTTTACTAAGACATGGAAATATTTGAAAAAAGCTTTTAAAAATACGATGGCCTTATCGTGGCTTATAACAAAATCCCAATAGAATTGAACCCTCTTGATGTCTTATAAATTTTATTGTGATAGAATTTCACCTTGGCATACTTGTATATTAGTTAAAATAATACTACTAATAAGACTTAAAATTTTTACTCCTAATATTTTTAGTAAAACTTAAAAATATGTTAAGTAAAACTTAAAATAACTAAGAAAATACTTAACATTGAAAAATACTAAGTTAAAAAATAGCTAAGTTTAAATGTACTTTATGGACTAAAGATGACATTTTTCTGTACAAATTCTCAGCTTTGTATATGTATGTCTGTCTCTTTGGGTATCTTTGGCTCAGTAAATATTGAATACTTCTCAGTTTAGGCGCTATGAAAGTAATGCTACATATAGCAATAGCTAACATTTAGTGAATCTTATTACTATGTAACAGTGCTTAAAACTTTGCATATGTTATTTCATTTAATATTCACAATTAACCCATATGGTAGGTATTGCTGTATTTTATGTAGATGAGTAATTTGCTAGAAGTAAAAAGAAATCCTCAGTTTGCCAGTCACATTATAGATTTTTAAGACAGAGCCCCTGTTCTCAAGAAGCCCCCAATCTAAATAGTAGATTAACACAATCATTTAAGAAATTGATCTCATGAGACAAAATATAGTTAGTGATGTTATAAAGATATAAACAAGGCTTTAAGGGATTGGGAAATATTGTCATTCTAGCCAGAAGAATGAGAAGGAAATGGCTTTTGTACTGGTCTTTTTTTTTTTTTTTTTTTTTAAGATTTTATTTATTTATTTGTCAGAGAGGAAGAGATAGAGAGGGAAAGCGCACAAGCAGGGGAGCTGCAGGCAGAGGGAGAAATGGGCTCCCTGCTGAGCAAGGAGCTCAATGTGGGGCCTGATCCCAGGACCTCGGGATCATGACCTGAGCCCAAGGCAGATGCTTAACGACTGAGCCACCCAAACATCCCTGAACTGGTCTTTAAAAAATTGTAAAATGACCAGAAATCTTAGATACAGAATTCTGCAGACTGGATTGCTTTTCAGATGATGATAAAAATGCCAATGTGCCTGTTATATCTTTTTATTTTTTTTTATTAACATATAATGTATTATTTGCCCCAGAGGTACAGGTCTCTGAATCATCAGGTTTACATACTTCACAGCACTCACCATAACACATACCTTCTCCAATGTCCATAATCCAACCACCCTCTCCCTACCCCACCCCAAC